>NW_027507791.1:14394235-14544235 GCF_037356315.1 Lithobates pipiens | reverse complement strand
ACTACACTAAATGAAAAAAAGCCATTTCATTGGGGATTTTTTTTTCTTTTTTAATGCAAATGTTGCTTACACAACTCAATAAGCAATAGTAAAACATTTGTAAAAAAAAAATTAATAAAATTAAAAAAGTTTAAAAATACCCTGAATTAAAAAAAAAACCTACCCTAAAAAAAGAAAAGCTATTTAATTGATTGGGGAAAAAAGGTATTTCTCAGGAAAATGTTTCCTAAACAACTCAATGAGCAAATATAAAGGTCTCATCTCATCTTCTCTAACAAAGCCATCTTCTGGGGTTAATGTTCTGTATCTGGAAGGGAAATTCACATTCCGAAAAGAGGATAACCAGGATAGCCACGGTGGAGCTGGCTGTTAAGGACGGAAGAGTTCTGGTCACATGGTGCCTGCTGAAGCTGGAAGCTCAGATTTGTCTTCATTTTCTCAGGACTCAACCAGCTGCTGGAAATCAAGTCCATTAAGATGTGTCCCCGTCCTTCCCACTCCGGCCGCTGCCAGCTCAATACTTACTTGTCATCGGTGTCAGCGCTTGGCAATAATTACTTATGCAAATATCCTCAGTGACATTAATCATCTCTCTCTCACTAAGGCCGCCCGAGATGAACCTTACGCTGCAGAATTGATAACTTTCCTATGTCCAGGTCCCAAATATTAATAAAAAAAATAATAATAATAGCAATAATAATAAAATCATGTAGCATAATCTCTGACCTCTTCCAGTCTAATGGGAACCTTCAAGGCCAAATGTTGGCTGACATCCTTCAATAGGTGGTGGTGGGTTGTGAGGCATAGTGGGGGCAAAGGTGGTAAAAGTCATTGGGCGCCAGACACTTCTTGGATGTAAAAGAGGTTGTATTTCTTTGACAGTCCCTTTTTATATTTTGTAGGGGAAAGAGGGTTAGGGCCAGGACACCCTTAAGTAGTTGCAATTTCAAATGGCAGACTCCAAAACTTCAATAGGAGAACAGCCATGCAGGGAAAGGCCCAGCAAGGTGCCCCTTCTGCAGATGCAGGATTGCTGTCTCCTATGGCAACAGTACTTAAACAGTCCCTAACGCAAAGTAACAGTTCTCAGCTGTACTACAACTTCTGCCCCTTGAGCTCCTGGTCTAGACCCTTTGATTTACTGACTCTGAATTCCTGGAGCTCCTTAAGGCTTTTGCGGTGGTATCTCCCTCAAGAGTCAACTATGTTTCCCTGCTGGGTCCCTAGCTTGGCACTAGCTTGGCACTTCGGATACCTTTAAACTTCACCCCTGCTGACTGGCTTGACACACAAGGCTGCTCTGCAAGTGTCACCTCCGTTGGTTGGGTTCCTGACTTGATCACTGCCTGAAGTTTCCCGATTCTCCACTGTGACATTCGGTGAGAATACTGCTCCGGTACTTGCTTCAGTTACTCACTGTAGTCCCTGGTAAAGGTAATTGGTCCCTTTATGGCGTCAGCTTCCCATCTACCTCCGACCACTGATAGATTCTCCGGCCGGCAGAACCATCACTTTTGGTTGGACTGCAAGCCGCAGTTCCAACCCTGCACTGCCCTCTCACTTCTGGATAGGCCCTCACACAGCCTGGCAACCTGATGTCTCTGGGATAGGCCCAATCTCCGGCCTAGTAGTATCTACCCAGATGGCGGTCTGGATCACCTGAACTCGCCTGAATATATAGGCTCTCACAACATGCCAAGGGATTCAACAAAATCCCTGCCCATTGGCTGAGATACCCCATATACCCATAACCTGACCTTGAGTTGCCCTTCTCAATCTAATACCTCTAAGTGCCCGGCCATCTGGTAGTAGAAGAGGAAAGTACAACCATGCCAAACTTAGGGAGAAGTCAATGGATCCCTAGTAATTAATTACAGTAGCTACCTTGAGAAGGAATTTGCTGAGGAGCTCCCTGACTAAACCCCAAGGCGCTACATTAATGTTAAAAAGAGAAACGTTTTAAGAAGCTCAGGGCCAATTAAAAAACTACATTGTAACTGCTAATCTCCACAAAAATTTGGATTTTGCCCCATCAACTTTTGATGGTACTTTCTGTGCCTAGGAGGAGCCAGGAATGGAGAAGGATTTTTCTCCATTTTCCCCATTTTCCCCAGCCCTTTCCCAACCCTCTCTGCCAGCAGACCAAGCCTTGTACTGCTCAAGCCCCGCAGCCCCATCTCGGGGTGGTTTGGAAGCCTAAAGCCCAGCCCAGAGCTGAAGGCGATACCCAGGAGTTATTCTAACACCAAGATCGAAACCATAAGGCAAGGAATAAAGCAAGATTTTTAGCGGTGTATAGCGGTGATGTAGAACTCAGCTAGCTGTAAGAATTAGTGTGACTTGATCATCGACACTTCAAATGCAACTTGCGGCCCCAGGTTTCTCCTAGGACCGCGTCTGTCTGAGGGTCTCTCCTCCATCAGTCGCCAATGCATCATCAGGTCATCAGGGGTTCTGAGCCCAGTGTGGTAGGACTGCCTGTACTGCCTTCCTTACCCGCACATCCTCTTTGAGGAGAGAGTTTAATAGCCAGTTCCTGCCCCCAAGTCCCCTCCTCCTTAATCAATGACTGGTGGGTGGGGATTCTAGGGGCCACTATTAGAAATTATGGGGCAAGGGCACCATGTAATCCGAAGGAAGCCCTGGACCCAATCAGGTCAGCAAACGTCCCTGGCCCGGTACG
Source organism: Lithobates pipiens (assembly GCF_037356315.1). Taxonomy (NCBI): domain Eukaryota; kingdom Metazoa; phylum Chordata; class Amphibia; order Anura; family Ranidae; genus Lithobates; species Lithobates pipiens. Next base: position 14,541,552 of record NW_027507791.1, on the reverse strand, counting down.
GTAGGACTTCTTGTACCTCACTATCATCGGCCCTGTTCATATTAAAGCGGAGTTCCATGCTTTTTTTCATTTATTAAAAGTAAGCAACTACAAAAAGTGTAGCTCCTGATTTTTAATAAACAGACACTCACCTGTCCCACGGTCCAGCGATACGGCTGCACGGAGCCTTGCTCCTCTCCCCTTCCTCTCTGCGGCGCCTCCATTGAAACTGTGGCCACCCGGCCATGACAGCTTGCGGCTTCATGGCCTGGCGCAACTGCGCTTGCGCGAGTCATGCTGCGCTCTCCATGTGGACAGGCAATCTTCTGGGACCTATGATGTGTTACAGAAGATTGCAGGGAGGGAGGGGGAGAGGAGGAGTCACCTAGGCAGCCCGTAGTCGGAAGTAGAAAGTGGGACAGAAAGTCCCACTCAAAACTAGTCACCCACCCCCCCCCCCCCCCCCAAAAAAAAAATTACAAGCAAAATGTGAAATGTAAGGGGGTGAGGAGTGCTTAAAGCGGAAGTTCCACTTTTGGGTTGTACTTCGCTTTAAACACTTCAATACCGGGCATTTTCACCCCCTTCTTGCCCACGCCAATTTTCAGCTTTCAATGCTGTTACACTTTGATTGACAATTGTGTGGTCATGCAGCGCTGTACTCAAAAATAAATTTTTTATTTTTTTTTTGGAGATTGAGCTTTTTTTGGTGCTATAGAATCACCACTGGGTTGTTAATTTTTTTGCTAAACAAATGAAAAAAGACCAACATTTACAAAAAAATAAAATAACAAATGTTTTTCTTACTTTCTATAACAAAATGTTGTAAATAAGTAATTTTTCTCCTTCACTGATGTGGGCTGTTGAGGCTGCACTGATAGGCTGTACTGATGAAGTGGCGCTGATATAAAAGCACTGATATGCAAAACTGATGGGCACTGATAGGCCACATTGATGGGCAGCATTTATGTGCACTGATGGATACTGATAGGTGGCAATGATGGCAACTGATAGGCAGCACTGATGTGCACTGATAGACAGCATAGATGGGTGGCACTGACAGGCAACACTGATGGATACTGAAAGGCAGAACTGATAGACACTGGCGGGCATCACTGGTGGGCATTACTGATGGGGCTGCACTGATTATCAATGCAGATGTCCCCACTGAGGAAAGCCAATTATCGGCTCTCCTCTCCTCATGCGTTGTCAGTATGAGGAAAGGAGTGCCGATAACCAGCACTTCCTATTTACACTGTGATCAGCTGTGATTGGATACAGCTGATCACCTGGTGAAGAGCCTACATCATAGGCCCTTTACCGTGCTTGGACATGGGTGTGTTCAAGGGACACACCACACCACAGATCAACACTCTGCCAGCCCCGGGGGGTTAAGATGTCCGATCGTGTGTAGAGAAATCCGACGCACAAAGTGCCACGCATGCTCAGAAAAAATTTGGAGACGAAAGCTATTGGCTACTGGCCTCTACATAGTCCCGTCGTACAATATTTACGTCACCTCGTTCTAGACACAACTTTGTCCGACCATGTGTATGCAACACAGGTTTCGGCCAAAATCCGTCAGAAGAAATCTGACGGATATTGTGGTCGGAATGTGCGACCACTGTGTTTAGGGGCATAAGAGTCTATACTGGGCCTTGTGCCCACCGATGTATAAGTTCAGATACCTTGTGCAGATCACTGAGGACTTGAGATCCCGCAGACTAGTACACTTTCAGTCAACGGATCTTGCTCAGCCGGATAGGCCTCTCTCACTGGCCTAGCAGCGGGAATGATGCATGGAATAAAGTCTCTGCCACAGACTTGATGAGAACAATAATTGTTGAACACAGCAACACAGTACTAAGATTCCTTTAGCCATCCGATAGTACTGTGAGGTAGATTGGTTTGGATGTGTCCTCCAATTGAGTCACCAGAGTCCTCTTGAGATACCGGCCTTTCACTCGGTCCTCTCCAAAGTGAGTCCTTTCATTTGTTCGGCTTCTTCCCACAGGACAGACAGCACAGGACCACCTCTGAACCAGTAGGCCCCAGACAGCTCCTGAGCCTACTTGCAATAACATAGCCTCGGGCCAACAAGGCCCCAAAGCAGAAAAGGAGTTGTCACATACCTTAGGCCAGGAGGGCCATGAGGTGAGGGAGCGAAAAAAATGGTGCCTGCCCCTTAAGTATGCTTCCCAAAAAGCACAGCGGTGAACCACTCCCACTGACTATTTCTGGGGAAAGAGGGACACGTAATACACCTTAGCCTGTTGCCCTTCAATCTCTGGCCTGTGGTGACAACGACACCTACAGGCGACAGCGTGGAACTACACGCAACACAGCCAATGCTGGAACAGAGGCTAATTTAGCCATAATATTAAGTCTGAACTAGGTACAGAACAGACAACCCACTAAATTTACATGCAAGCACCTGATCAACAGGAGCAGGGTGCTACATTTTATTGAGGGGAATCAACTTGGATAGTAATAGGAATATTATGGGATGTCCACACATGACTTTCAGCTAAAGGACTCTTCAGGGACACAACTATATACAATCCTTATATTCACTTCTCCTCCACCTCCTGCACAAATCTTGATTGCAGCACTACAACTCCAAGGACCAGCTGGCACACTGTTATGCCCCGTACACATGGTCAGATTTTCGATGTTCGATGGGAGATTGTTGTTGGAAATTCCGACCATGTGTAGGCTCCATCGGACATTTTCGGTCAGAATTTACGTCACACAAAATTTGAGATCTGGATCTCAAATTTTCCGACAACAAAATTTGTTCTTGTAAATTTCGATCGTGTGTACACAATTCTGACGCACAAAGTTCCATATATGCTCGGAATCAAGCAGAAGAGCAGCACTGGCTATTGAACTTAATTTTTCTCAGCTCGTTCAATGTGTTGTACTTCATCGCATTCTTTATGTTCGGAATTTCCGTCAAGATTTGTGTGACCGTGTGTATGCAAGACAAGTTTGAGCCAACATCTGTTGGAAAAAATCCATGGATTTTGTTGTCAGAATGTCCGATCAATGTCCGATCGTGTGTACGGGGCATTAGTAGATGTGACATTAGAGCTCAGTCAGATTGATAGCAAATGCCCTTTACAGGCAGGGGCAGTGCACCTCATTTAGGGATTGCCTGGGACAATCCCACAATTAGCAGGTCTGTCCCGGGTCCCACAATGAAATTGACAGGGCGAGCACACCCGGTCATAGCGCTGGTGTTCGCTCTGCCTCCAGCTCCACCTGAGGCTCTGGTCACTGGTTGCTAGAGCAGCCTGGCGTTTAGCAACCAGTGAAGTCACAGCCGCGTCTCCTGCCGAGCATGCAAAGCGGAGGAGTTAACTTCCTCCTCCTCCACGCCACTGCTCTCCACGATGTCTGGTGACCTGTCAGGAGGGGCAGCACCAAAGACACTGATCCGCCGGCACTGAAGTCTGGATCACTACGATCTCTGCCCCCTGCTGTCTACCTGCCTCTATCAGCAGAGCATACTGAAGCCGGCTCCCCCTCCTCGGCTGTTTACATGCACACAGGAACTGGAGGAGGGACACTGCTGTGCATTTCCAACGCTGATCTGAGGTCTGTTCTAAGCTTATTTCATTGTTTGTAGATGGACAGAGGAGGGGAACAGGAACAGTGATCAGGAAAAAGTTAAAAAGCACCCCCAGCACATATCCGACCCCTCCCACCTCCCTACTAGCAAGTGGAGAGGGGGGTTTGTACTAAGGGGAGTTTGCACTAAGTGGGGGGTCTGTACTGAGGAGGGTCTTTACTTAGTGGGGGGGTCACCATCATGCTCTAAAGCAGGGCCGCACTGCCACTGGGAGGAGCCACGTCGGCAGCCAGTGGCAGGAGGGGGCTCCGGTGTGTCAGACTGGTGGCAGGCTGTGGGTGGCAAGTTGCGCTGCATCTAGTGGAAGGCTATGGGTGGCAAGTGGCACTGCATCTGGTGGTCTGGTGGCAGGCTATGGGTGACAAGTGGCACTGCATCTGGTGTCTGCATAAGCCCCCCTCCCAGTCCTTGTAAAAATTGTCCCTGCAGCTCCCCCCTCACTAGCACTAGCTCCTCCTGGCTACCCTTCCCCAGTCCTCCCAGACTGACCTCTCCTCAGTCCTCTCAGGCATGCCTCACAGTCCTTTCTAACTGTAACACTCACCAGCCCCCCTGGCTGTCTTCCTCCCTGGGGATGACAGCCAGCAGTGTCCTCTCCTTCTCCGGTCAGGACACCTCTGTGTCCCTTCCGCCCCCAAGCCACGACAGCCTAAAGCTCAATCTCCAGCTTCCACCCAAGCTCCACTGCCCCAGCTGGGCTGACCCAGAGTATTTGAGTGGGCCTGCCCCATGTCAACCCATCCGTTGAGGATTGGTCAGGGCCCTCAGGATACTCCAGACAGCTCCTCCTCCCCTCCCCTCCCATTCTTCTGGCAGCTTCTAGCAAGTTCCAGAAGTAGGGAGAGGTCTCAGAGATGCTGCCTTGTGAGTCATCCAGCCCTCCCTGAGTCGCTCACCCTGACCCAGATAAACACAGGCTTGGGTGCCAGCCAAGCCTGAACAATTTTTCTGCACTACAGAAAAATCCTATTCTAGCACACTAGAGGGTGCTACATTCTCATTAGACTTTTGACACGGGCACATAACTTTGGTGGGCTGCGTGAAGGACTTACTTTTAGCAACCAACCAGCACGTTTTAAGCGTGGACCAGGAAAGTTAGGCTGCAGCTCCGTAGAGTAACAACTATCAGCAATGCGATACAATTCTATTCATGAAAACCATCAATTATCATTTGCGTAAAGCCGTCCACCCCTGCAGATGAGAAATCGCACTCAGATTTTTATTCACTGCGGCTGCAGGGCCCGATAAACATTCAGAGACTGCGAGAAACCCAGGAAAATGGAACATATTGCAGGATCACCCCCCCCCCCCCCTTTCCCGAGCATGGAAAAAAAGTTTATTTATGTGAAATTTCGACTGGCAGGCTTCCAGGGTAAATCACGCTTCTGTTACGCCCGGGTGAATAGGAAACATGATGGTTTTATCTGCAATGTTTTAGAGAGTCGCATTGAGTTCCTTGTTTCCCCCAGTAATTTTCCAGGCCGGGAGACAGTTGTATAAAATATTAGGATTCTTCAATGGAGGTGTTTGTAAGGCGGCTTATTATGTACACAGCTATTTTCTTTCTTCTGCTCTATAATCCTTTCATCCTTCGCTGGAGCTCGCTGTCAGCCGTCTAAAAGTGTGCGGATGTGCGCTCTATTATCCCAGGACCCGCTAAGACTGCGGAGAAACATCCCCATACCTGGAGAATTTAGTCCCAAATTTTTGGAACTTTCAATATTAACCCCTTCACGCCGACGTCACATATACACTATATTACCAAAAGTATTGAGACACCTGCCTTTACACGCACATGAACCTTAATGGCATCTCAGTCTTAAGCCTCGTACACGTGATCGGATTTTCTGCAGACAAAACTTCTATCTTTTGTCCGAAGGCGTGTGCCTGGATTTTGTCTAGCATACAATCAGCAAGGAATTGTCGGCCAACAAACACGAACGTAGTGACGTACTACCTGGTTTTTCAGGATTATGGCGTGGGGTTGTTTTTTAGGGGTAGGGCTTGGCCCCTTAATTACAGTGAAAGGAACTCTTAAAGAGGGATTCCACCTAAAAAAAAAAAATATTAAAGGCCATCAGCTATAAATACTACAGCTTCTGACTTTTAATAAATGGACACTCACCTGTCCCGGGTTCCAGCGATGCCGGCAGCCGAGGCCGATCGATCGCTCGGCTCTCGGCTGCTGCCGTCACCATTCTAGGTGAGGGAATAAGGAAGTGAAGCGAATCGGCTTCACTTCCCGGTTCCCTACTGCGCATGCGCGAGTCGCGCAGCGCAATAGAAATTCTCCGCGCTGTCTCTGAGACCCGTGTGTGTCCCAGCAGACAGCGCGGCAGGACAGGATATGACATAGACTCCCACGGGAGTCTATGCCCGGAAGTGGGTGTAAATACCTGTCTTTGACAGGTATCTCCACCCCCCTCCCCCCTGTAAGGTGCCAATTGTGACACCGGAGGGGGGGAGGGTTCCGATTAGCGGAGGTTCCACTTTAGGGTGGAACCCCGCTTTAAGGTGTCAGCATACCAAGACATTTTGGACAATTTCATGCTGCCAACGTTGTGGGAAGAGTTTGGGGATGGCCCCTTCCTCTTCCAACATGACTGCGCACCAGTGCACAAAGCAAGGTCCATAAAGACATGGATAAGTGAGTTTGGGCTGGAAGAACTTGACTGGTCTGCACAGAGTCCTGACCTCAACCCAATAGAACACCTTTGGAATGAATTATAGCGGAGACTGCAAAAAAAAAAACATAAACATTTTCATTGGATTGCCATGCCAATGTTTTAAATTCTATATTTGATTTTGTATGCAATTGCCCAATACAATATATCAAATATGTATGGTTTTTCCTGAACAAAAAATACATTCACAGTAAAAATTTCCATCCTTCTCTATTAACCACTTGACCTCCAGAAGGTTTTAACCCCCTTCATGACCAGGCCATTGCGATATTTTAATTTGCAATTGCACTATCATTTGACACAACGCAAATTCAATTTATATAATTTTTCCCCCCACAAATTGAGCTTTCTTTTGGTGGTATTTGATTTGATGTTTAATTATATCTCTTTATTTTCTATTATATCATTTTCTATATTTTCTATAAAAAAATTTTATTATTATTATTTTGTTTTCTGTTCTGTTTTACTTATATTATATTCTTTTATTTTCTATTCTATTCTATTATTTGCTATGCTATTCCTTTATTTTCTATTCATTTTTATTATTATTATCTATGCTATTCCTTTATTTTCTATTCGATTTTTTTTAATTATTATTTTATTTGGTATTCTGTTCTGTTTTACTCTATTATATTATATTATTTTATTTTCTATTCTATTCTATTATTTTCTATTCTATTCCTTTATATTCTATTCTATTCTATTATGTTCTTTTATTTTTTAATCTATTTTGTTCTGTTTTTCTCTATTCTTTTCTATTTTATTATATTTTATTATGTTCTATTCTATGTCTTTATTTTCTATTCTATCCCTTTATTTTCTATTCTATTTTTTCTATTATTTTTTATTTTGCATTCTGTTCTGTTTTACTCTATTCTATTCTTTTATTTTCTATTCTTTTGTATTCTATTCTTTTATTTTCTATTCTATTATATTCTCTTCGGAAATTCAAATTCGAAAAGAATGATTCAACTTTAATTCAAAAACTATTCAAATTCAAATTTCGTCCAAAATTTTTTTTTTCGTTATTTGGATCCGTTTAAATGCGTTACTATTGTAATTTGGTAAAATTCAGATACATCCGAAGAATGAAAAATTTGTTTGAATTCGTAAAGAAACAAACTGCACGTCTACCCTGTTGCAGTAAAACTGCAAGTGGTTACATTTGAGCTGGAAAGCTGGAAGAATAATTGAAGGTAGAGGACGGGAGAGGTCAAGATCCATCCCTGAAATCCATTGTCAATCCCCCCCCCCCCCTAGATTGCTGGAGAGGGAGCGGCGGAGGATGGTGGTTGGGGCCAAAAACGCGTCAGTCTGATGTATAGTATCCAAGCACAGAGAGAGAGAGAGAGAGAGAGAGAGAGAGGAGAGCGGAAAGGAGCTGGCAGCCGTTTCAGGACATTTCTATCTGGAGGTCACACTTAGGCCTAATAATAAGCTCATCATACAATCCAGAACCCACAGCGCTGCAGAGCCGATATCATCAATAGTATAAGGACGGGCTTGCTGGGTCATGTAGTCCTCCTTTCCCGCAGATAAGAACACTAAGGAGCTGGGGGGATCAGGGAGATTTTCTGTTTTTATTAAACACTTTCCACCTAGGCCAATTCTGACACGTCTCTCCTACATGTAAAAATCATCATTGTTTTGCTAGAAAATGACTCAGAACCTCCAACCATTTTATATATTTTTTTTTTTTAGCAGAGACCCTAGAGAATAAAATGGTGATCGTTTTTTTTTTTTTTGTAACACGGTAATTGCGCAGACATTTTTCAAAGGCAATTTGTTGGGGGGAAAAAAAATAAACATTTAATGCAAAAAAAAAAAACCCTCAATATATTACCCAATTTTTGGTAACATATAAAAAATGTTAAAGTGGTTCTGCTCCTTTAAAAAAAATATTAAAATCCAGCAGCTACAAATATTGCAGCTGCTGACTTTTAATAAATGGACACTTACCTGTCCCAGGGTCCAGCGATGTCGGCGGCAGATGACGAGCGATCGCTCGTCTCTCTGCTGCCCCCACCGCCATCCTCTGTCAGGGAATCGGGAAGTGAAGCATTGCGGCTTCACTGCCTGGTTCCCTACTGCGCATGCGCGAGTTGCGCTGCGTGTCTCTGCTGGTCCCCGCTGTGTCCTGGGAACTGTGTGTTTCCCAGAACACAACGAGGTAGGGGGCGGGGCATCTGCGGCGGTCTTGTCCCGGAAGTGGGTGCAGATACCTGGATTATCCAGGTAACTACACCCCCCTCCCCCCTGAAAGGTGCCGATTGTGGCACTGGAGGGGGGGGAGGGATCAGATGAGCGGAACTTCTACTTCAGGGTGGAGGACCGCTTTAAGCCGAGTAAATAGATACCTAACATGTCATGCTTTAAAACTTTTTCTACAACCTGGAGAATAAAATGGTGGTCGTTGCAATACTTTGTGTCACACTTTTAAAAATTAAAAAAATAAGACAACATTTTATTTTATATTGTGAAAGATAATGTGAAAGATAATGTTGTGCCGAGTAAATTGATACCCAACATGTCACACTTCAAAATTGCGCCCACTCGTGTAATGGCGACAACATTTTCCCCTAACAAAATCTCTATAGGCGACGTTTAAGTAATTCAACAGGTTGCAAGTTTTGAGCTACAGAGGAGGTCTAATTATTGCTCTCGCTCTACCGATCGCGGTGATATCTCACATGTGTGGTTTGAACACCGTTTTCATATGCGGGCACTGCTCACTTATGCGTTCGCTTCTGCAAGCGAGCTCAGCGGGGCGGGGCGCGTTTTAAAATGTTTTTTTTTCTTATTTATTTTACCTGTTATTTTTTATTTATACATTGTTTTTAAAAAAAAAAAATTAAAATTGTGTCACATGTCATGCAAACATCCCTTGTAATAGAAAAAAAGCACGACAGGACCTTTAAATATGTGATCTGGGGTCAAAAAGACCTCCCATCTCATATTTACACTAAAATGCAATAAATAAAATAAATAATTAAATGTCATTTAAAAAAAAAAAGTATGGCCGGAACTGATGTTTTATCGTTGCTTCCGCCCTGAAATGATATGGAGCCATGTGGGGTCCTTCTTCCCCTCACTCGACTCCATACCCAGCAAGGAAGAGGTCCGGTAAGTAGTGGATGGCACCAGAGAGCGGCGGGAGGGGATCCTCCCCTGCCACCGATAAAAGTGATCTTGCAGCGAATCCATCGCAGAGACTTTTATCTGAAACCGGACCGCTCATTGAAGAAGAGGATACCAGGGTTATGGTAGCTAGCTGCTGCCATAACAACGATATCCCTCTTCAAAGTGCCGCCGTATATCGGCGTAAGCCGGTCCAGAAGTGTTTAAAAAATGTTTTACAGGTTGCATGTTTAGAGTTACAGAGGAGGTCTAGCGCTAGAATTATTGCTGTTGCTCTACCGATCGCAGCGATACCTGTGTGGTGCAAACACCGTTTACACATGCGCTCACTTCTGTGTGCGAGCACGAAGGGACGTGGGCGCTTTAAAAAATGTTTTTATTATTTTTTATTTATTTATTTTTTATTTTTACACTGTCCCTTTTTAAAAAAAAAAAAAATGTTTAGCACTTTTATTCCTATTACAAGAAATGTAAACATCCCTTGTAGTAGAACTAAGGAAAGACAGGTCCTCTTTATGGAAACATCTGGAGTTAATGGGACCCCAGATATATGCTCTAACCCTGGAAAGCATGAGATAAAAAACAAAAACAAAACAAAAAAAAACAAAAAACAAATTGATCTCTGCTTTCCAGGGGGAAAAAGATGTTTGCATTTGCCAGAGCTGAAAGTGACATCATGACGTCACTTCTGGCTTCTCAGGGTCATAGAGATGTCCGGGGACTGGTCTGGTACGTGGCCAGCTCTATGGTGCCACCGGATCGGATCTCCGGCTTCTCGATCGCACGAGAGAGCCCGGGGGGAGGGGGGAATGTTCCCTCCCTCTGCTTGCAAAAGCAATTCAGCGGCTAAATAGTTGCTTGGATGGTTTTTACAAGAGAGGGAATCACCGGGTGAAAAAAAAAGATATCTCGATGACGCCTGTAGCTGCATCCAAATATCGCCACTTCAACCTAAGGACGTCCTACGGGCGGGAAGTGCTGTAAACTGTTAAAGTGGATCTGTCATCTGATATTTTATTGCATGTTACATGCAGCACGTCGTCAGGTGGTACTCACACCTGAGCGTGGCCTTTTTTTTTGTGCGTTTTTGTCTGATTTGTGCGTTTCTATGCAGAGTTTTTGTTAGTTGGTTAGTTATTCTTTTGAATTTAGAAATTTACAAATTTACGAATTTTCTCATTTTCAAAGTAACATATTTTTTCGAATGTACGAATTTACAGAATTTTCTAATTTATGAATTTACAAATTTTCAAATGTACGTATTTACGAATTTTCAAATTTTCAAATTGACAAATTTATAAATTTTCAAATGTACGTATTTATGAATTTATGCGTTTTCAAATTTAAGAATTTTCAAATTTTTCTAATTTACAAATTTTCAAATCTACGTATTTATGAGTTTTCGAATTTCCAAATTTTCTAATTTTCTAATTTACACATTTACGAATTTTCAAATGTATGTATTTACGAATTTTCGAATTTCGAAATTTTCTAATTTACGAATTTCCAAATTTTCTAATTTACGAATTTTACGAAATTGCCGAATTTTACGAGTTTATGAATTTTTGAATTTAGGAATGACCCAAAAAAAAAAACCCAAACAAATTTTTCGGCAGTGCGTGTGTCTAGCATTTACAAAAAAAAATATATATATATATATATATATATATATATATATATATATAATTCGCACACTCGCACAAATTAATAGCTAAAACTGTAATAAAGTGAAAGAAATCTAAAAATTTAAAAAAATCTAAATAATTTTTGCACATAAACCCATTTACTAAAAAAAAAAAAAAAAAAAAAAAAACGCTACTGAAATACCAAATGCACTATTTTAATGAAGTCATGCCATATTTTAGTAGTGAAAACCTGCAGTATTTTTTCACTGCCAGAGACTGTAAATAGCTTGTTGTTAAGGAGCAGGGGCCTTTCCGATCATGTGACCGCCATGACAGCCAATCACGCCGGTTACATGATAATAAACCCTGCCCCGACTCCTGCCATCTGAAACCCCTTAACCACTTACAGACCACCCGCTGCCGTTTTACATTGGTACTTTGACGTGGAATACCGCGGTTATGGCAGCAGATCGCTGCCATAACCCCGGTATCCTCTTAACCAGCGGTGCGGTCCACTTTCAGATAAAAGTGATCTCAGTGATGGATTCGCTGCGCTTTTATCGGCGGCCGGAGAGGTACCCAAAACGCCCCCCTACCCCCTCGTCTCTGCCACTTATTGGAGACAATTGCGCCCTCTCCCCTAACAGGCCTGGAGCCCAGTGAGGTAAAGATGACCCCCACTCGGCTCCATAACATTGGATGATTGAAGCGACACCAAACCAGTGTTAATTTTGGCAGCAAATTTCAATTTAGTTTTAGTTTTGGTCTTAGGACTAAAATGGCATTTTAGTTTTAGTCTCATTTTAGTTGTGTGCAATTGTTTTAGTTTTAGTCGTATTTAGTCGACTAAATCTCCAGTACATTTTAGTCGACTAAAATGTCCTACGTTTTAGTCGTCTGAAAACGAATGGGTGTAATTATATTGTAATGCATTAGTTAACATTTCTCTACAATTTTCAAACTCATTCTATACTGCTGGATAGGGATGAGCTTCGAGTTCGAGTCAAACTCATGTTCGACTCGAACATTGCCTGTTCGCCGAACAGCGAACAATTTGGGGTGTTCATGGCAAATTCGAAAAGCCGAGGAACATCCTGTAAAAGTCTATGGGAGAAATCTAAAGTGCTAATTTTAAAGGCTAATATGCAAGTTATTGTCATAAAAAGTGTTTGGGCACCTGAGTCCTGCCCCAGGGGACATGGATAAATGCAAAAAAAAAGTTTTAAAAACTCAAGTTTTTTCGGGAGCAGTGATTTTAATAATGCTTAAAGTGAAACATTAAAAGTGTAATATTCCTTTAAATTTCGTACCTGGGGGTGTGTATAGTATGCCTGTAAATGGGCGCATGTTTCCTGTGCTTAGAACTGTCCCTGCACAAAGTGTAATTTCTACAGGAAAAAAAGTCATTTAAAATCACTCGCGGCTATAATGAATTGTCGGCTCCCCGTAATACAGAGAACAGTCATTGAAAGTCATTGATAAAAAAAAAACATGGGGTTTCCCCCAAATTCAATTACCAGGCCCTTCAGGTCTGGTATGGATTTTAAAAGGAACTCCACGCCAAATGTAAAAAAAAAATGGCGTAGAGTTTCCCCCAAAAATCCATACCAGACATTTTATCCGAGCACACAACCTGGCAGGCCACAGGAAAAGAGGGGGGGACGAGAGAGTGCCCCCCCGAACCGTACCAGGCCACATGCCCTCAACATTGGGAGGATGCTTTGGCCCCTCAAAGCACCATGTCCCCATGTTGATGAGGACAAGGGCCTCATCCCCACAACCGTGGCCGGTGGTTTTGGGGGTCTGCGGGTGGAGGGCTTATCAGAATCTGGAAGCCCCCTTTATAACAAGGGGACCTCCGGATTAGTGATGGCCGAACGGTTCGCCCGGCGGTCGTTTCGCGGCGAATTTCCGACATTCGCGGTCCGCACGTTCGAACGCCTTTTTCCGTCGTTCGCCGCGGCGGACTTACGTGTTTAATGTATACAAGAACTTTAACCTTTGGTGACACGTTTATCATGTGATACAGGACAGCCAATTGAGACATGACAGCACATGGACACTTGTACATTCCCCCTAACCTATAAATACACCCGATCCGGTGGCCATTTTACATTCTTTCTTCTGTTAAGATAGGGACAGGTTCCTGTGTGGAGTAGGGAGAGATAAACCACTAGCTATTTGGTACACAAAAGTTCTTTTCAGGACTGGTATAGGTGTTAGGTGTTGATAGGTTTGCTGTGCTGCTGATTCTTGCAGCAGCCTGAGTGTCTTTTGTTAGTTTAGAGAAAGGGAAAGGACGGTGTATGCTACAGGGACAGCCAGATTAGTCTTTCATCATCATCATCATCATCATCATCATTAGCTGTTACTATCAAGGTCCACAAAAGAGCTGTTCCAGTAACCACTAATCGTTCTCTTTTTTTGCCAATTTGTATAGGGACAGGAAGGAAGCAGTGTTGTCAGGCAGTGAGGGTAATTTTAAAGACTTGCTGTTATTATTAGTTCCACAAAGGTTCTTTTCAGGACTGGTATCAGTGGTACAGTAATAGGCTTGTACATGTATAATATTCTTTCTTCCAAATATAGAAAGGATATTATACTTGACTGCTGCCCTTCTGCTGCAGTCTGCTAAACATTCACAACTCACTTGTTCCACAAAAGTTCTTATAAGGACTGGTAACTTGGTATAGGGTGCTACGGTACATAGGCTTGAGTGCGGTACAGTCTGCTGTTCTGTAAGGACCGCTATCGGTCCACAATAGATAGGGTTGACGTGCACCACTGCTGACCGCTGCCCTATACTGCAGCAGTCCTTCAGCGGTATAGGGACTGACGTACAGTCTGCTAATCACTAACACACAACCTGCTTGTTCCACAAAAGTTCTTATAAGGACTGGTAACTTGGTATAGGGTGCTACGGTACATAGGCTTGAGTGCGGTACAGTCTGCTGTTCTGTAAGGACCGCTATCGGTCCACAATAGATAGGGTTGACGTGCACCACTGCTGACCGCTGCCCTATACTGCAGCAGTCCTTCAGCGGTATAGGGACTGACGTACAGTCTGCTAAAAACTAATACACAACCTGCTTGGTCCACAAAAGTTCTTATAAGGACTGGTAACTTGGTATAGGGTGCTACGGTACATAGGCTTGAGTGCGGTACAGTCTGCTGTTCTGTAAGGACCGCTATCGGTCCACAATAGATAGGGTTGACGTGCACCACTGCTGACCGCTCACCTATACTGCAGCAGTCCTTCAGCGGTATAGGGACTGACGTACAGTCTGCTAAACACTAATACACAACCTGCTTGTTCCACAAAAGTTCTTATAAGGACTGGTAACTTGGTATAGGGTGCTACGGTACATAGGCTTGAGTGCGGTACAGTCTGCTGTTCTGTAAGGACCGCTATCGGTCCACAATAGATAGGGTTGACGTGCACCACTGCTGACCGCTCACCTATACTGCAGCAGTCCTTCAGCGGTATAGGGACTGACGTACAGTCTGCTAATCACTAACACACAACCTGCTTGTTCCACAAAAGTTCTTATAAGGACTGGTAACTTGGTATAGGGTGCTACGGTACATAGGCTTGAGTGCGGTACAGTCTGCTGTTCTGTAAGGACCGCTATCGGTCCACAATAGATAGGGTTGACGTGCACCACTGCTGACCGCTCACCTATACTGCAGCAGTCCTTCAGCGGTATAGGGACTGACGTACAGTCTGCTAAACACTAATACACAACCTGCTTGTTCCACAAAAGTTCTTATAAGGACTGGTAACTTGGTATAGGGTGCTACGGTACATAGGCTTGAGTGCGGTACAGTCTGCTGTTCTGTAAGGACCGCTATCGGTCCACAATAGATAGGGTTGACGTGCACCACTGCTGACCGCTGCCCTATACTGCAGCAGTCCTTCAGCGGTATAGGGACTGACGTACAGTCTGCTAAAAACTAATACACAACCTGCTTGGTCCACAAAAGTTCTTATAAGGACTGGTAACTTGGTATAGGGTGCTACGGTACATAGGCTTGAGTGCGGTACAGTCTGCTGTTCTGTAAGGACCGCTATCGGTCCACAATAGATAGGGTTGACGTGCACCACTGCTGACCGCTCACCTATACTGCAGCAGTCCTTCAGCGGTATAGGGACTGACGTACAGTCTGCTAAACACTAATACACAACCTGCTTGTTCCACAAAAGTTCTTATAAGGACTGGTAACTTGGTATAGGGTGCTACGGTACATAGGCTTGAGTGCGGTACAGTCTGCTGTTCTGTAAGGACCGCTATCGGTCCACAATAGATAGGGTTGACGTGCACCACTGCTGACCGCTCACCTATACTGCAGCAGTCCTTCAGCGGTATAGGGACTGACGTACAGTCTGCTAATCACTAACACACAACCTGCTTGTTCCACAAAAGTTCTTATAAGGACTGGTAACTTGGTATAGGGTGCTACGGTACATAGGCTTGAGTGCGGTACAGTCTGCTGTTCTGTAAGGACCGCTATCGGTCCACAATAGATAGGGTTGACGTGCACCACTGCTGACCGCTCACCTATACTGCAGCAGTCCTTCAGCGGTATAGGGACTGACGTACAGTCTGCTAAACACTAATACACAACCTGCTTGTTCCACAAAAGTTCTTATAAGGACTGGTAACTTGGTATAGGGTGCTACGGTACATAGGCTTGAGTGCGGTACAGTCTGCTGTTCTGTAAGGACCGCTATCGGTCCACAATAGATAGGGTTGACGTGCACCACTGCTGACCGCTCACCTATACTGCAGCAGTCCTTCAGCGGTATAGGGACTGACGTACAGTCTGCTAATCACTAACACACAACCTGCTTGTTCCACAAAAGTTCTTATAAGGACTGGTAACTTGGTATAGGGTGCTACGGTACATAGGCTTGAGTGCGGTACAGTCTGCTGTTCTGTAAGGACCGCTATCGGTCCACAATAGATAGGGTTGACGTGCACCACTGCTGACCGCTCACCTATACTGCAGCAGTCCTTCAGCGGTATAGGGACTGACGTACAGTCTGCTAAACACTAATACACAACCTGCTTGTTCCACAAAAGTTCTTATAAGGACTGGTAACTTGGTATAGGGTGCTACGGTACATAGGCTTGAGTGCGGTACAGTCTGCTGTTCTGTAAGGACCGCTATCGGTCCACAATAGATAGGGTTGACGTGCACCACTGCTGACCGCTGCCCTATACTGCAGCAGTCCTTCAGCGGTATAGGGACTGACGTACAGTCTGCTAAACACTAATACACAACCTGCTTGGTCCACAAAAGTTCTTATAAGGACTGGTAACTTGGTATAGGGTGCTACGGTACATAGGCTTGAGTGCGGTACAGTCTGCTGTTCTGTAAGGACCGCTATCGGTCCACAATAGATAGGGTTGACGTGCACCACTGCTGACCGCTCACCTATACTGCAGCAGTCCTTCAGCGGTATAGGGACTGACGTACAGTCTGCTAATCACTAACACACAACCTGCTTGTTCCACAAAAGTTCTTATAAGGACTGGTAACTTGGTATAGGGTGCTACGGTACATAGGCTTGAGTGCGGTACAGTCTGCTGTTCTGTAAGGACCGCTATCGGTCCACAATAGATAGGGTTGACGTGCACCACTGCTGACCGCTGCCCTATACTGCAGCAGTCCTTCAGCGGTATAGGGACTGACGTACAGTCTGCTAAACACTAATACACAACCTGCTTGGTCCACAAAAGTTCTTATAAGGACTGGTAACTTGGTATAGGGTGCTACGGTACATAGGCTTGAGTGCGGTACAGTCTGCTGTTCTGTAAGGACCGCTATCGGTCCACAATAGATAGGGTTGACGTGCACCACTGCTGACCGCTGCCCTATACTGCAGCAGTCCTTCAGCGGTATAGGGACTGACGTACAGTCTGCTAAACACTAATACACAACCTGCTTGGTCCACAAAAGTTCTTATAAGGACTGGTAACTTGGTATAGGGTGCTACGGTACATAGGCTTGAGTGCGGTACAGTCTGCTGTTCTGTAAGGACCGCTATCGGTCCACAATAGATAGGGTTGACGTGCACCACTGCTGACCGCTGCCCTATACTGCAGCAGTCCTTCAGCGGTATAGGGACTGACGTACAGTCTGCTAAACACTAATACACAACCTGCTTGGTCCACAAAAGTTCTTATAAGGACTGGTAACTTGGTATAGGGTGCTACGGTACATAGGCTTGAGTGCGGTACAGTCTGCTGTTCTGTAAGGACCGCTATAGGTCCACAATAGATAGGGTTGACGTGCACCACTGCTGACCGCTCACCTATACTGCAGCAGTCCTTCAGCGGTATAGGGACTAAGAGTTTTGTCACAGGGTCATTTAAAAAATGACATGCAGAGGAAGAGGCAGGCCCTTCCGCAGGGGTGGTAGGGGTAGGGCAGGAGCAACAGGCTTGAGCCAAAGTGGGAAGTTGCAGAAGGTGCGTTCAATTACTTTAAAGGATGCACCAGACTTGGTTGAGTGGCTCGCTCAGCCTTACTCTTCTGCACCCTCCTCATCCTCTCGATCTGCACCCTCTTCTTCACTCTCTGCTATGTGCACCCCCAAAGACACTACCACCAACAACACGACCACCACCACCACCACCACATACCTTCCGCTTGAGTCACTGGAATTATTTTCCGATCCATATCAAGAGGACATTTCTGATGCGCAGCCACTCTTGGTATTGGATCAGGAAGAGGAGGTAGCAACAAGCGCTACTCAGCAGTCTGACGCCAGTACCCAGATCAGCCCAAGGAGGAGGTTGGTCCCCGGTGTTGCTGCCTACTCCGAGATCTCTACTTATAGCGGTGGGGAAGGTGACGTTGATGATGACGTGTCTAGTGATGTCACGTGGGTGCCCACAAGAGAGGAAGAGGAGGGGAGTTCAGAGGGAGATATGGACCAGCAGATAGGGAGGAGAAGCAGCAATGACTTACATTGCACAGCAGGGACAAAGCAGACTGCAAATGTATCAGGAGCGAGTCATCGACCATGTACGGTCACATCTGGCGCTCCCAGGACACCGGCACATGGCTCCGCAGTGTGGGCTTTTTTTAACGTGTCCGCTGCTGACAATAGCGTTGCCATCTGCAATCTTTGCAGTCAACGCGTTAGTCGCGGTAAGCCCAATACTCACCTAGGGACGACCGCCTTAAGAAGGCACATGAGCAGCCATCACCGAGCCCAGTGGGAGCAACGGAACACACAAAGCCACACTGCAGGCTCTCACCGTCCAGCCTCGTCTTCTACTTCTCCTTCTCCTCTCTCCTCACAATTGTCCTCCACTCCACCTTCCATCACGCCAAGCTCACATTTTTCTGCAAAAAGGCAGGCTTCCGTGGGCCTAATGTTTGAGCGTAAAAAAATGATGATGCCGGATAACCCTCTTGCCCAACGGTTGGCGGCTGGCTTGTCAGAACTCATAGCCCGCCAACTACTGCCATATAAACTGGTGGACTCGGAGGCCTTTCGCAAATTTGTGGCCATTGGAACACCACAATGGAAGGTCCCAGGAAGGAAGTATTTCTCAGAGAAGGGCATCCCAGAGCTATATGGCCATGTTCAGCGGCAAGTGAATGTATCTCTGGCACACAGTGTCGGTGCCAAGATACATCTGACCACAGACACGTGGTCTAGCAAACACGGGCAGGGAAGGTATATCAGTTTTACTGCCCACTGGGTGAACCTTCTGACGGCCGTCAAGCATGTAACCCGTGGCACCCGTGTAGATTTGGTTTTACCGCCACGGATTGCATGCAGGCCTGACTCTTCTTCTCCTCCTCCTACTCCATCCTCCTCCCTCTCCTCCTCAGCTGCCTCCTCCTTTTCCGCTGCTAGCGTCTCTTCCACTGCACCGCCCAAGCTCCCCAGAACCTATTCCACATGCCAGGTGAGACGTTGCCATGCCGTGCTGCGTCTGTTGTGCCTGGAAGCAAAGAGCCACACTGGCCCGGCACTCCTTTCAGCTTTGCGTTCACAGGCAGATGAGTGGCTAACACCGCTCAATTTGACAGTTGGTAAAGTGGTGTGTGACAACGGTGCCAATCTGCTTAGCGCATTGAAACAGGGCAAAATCACGCACGTGCCGTGCATGGCACACGTCTTAAACTTGGTCGTGCAGCGATTCCTTGTCAAATACCCTGGGGTCCAGGACATCTTGCGGCAGGCAAGGAAAATCTCGGCCCATTTCAGAAGATCTTACACGGCCATGGCTCGCCTTGCTGACATTCAGCGGCGACACCATCTGCCGGTCAGACGTCTTATTTGCGATTGCCCGACGCGATGGAACTCAACCTTCTATATGCTTGATAGGCTGCTCCAGCAGAAACGTGCAGTTAACGTCTACCTGTATGAACTCTGCGAAAGAAACGGTTCTGGGGAGCTGGGTTTTTTTTCACCGCGCCAGTGGCTGCTCATGCGCGACACATGCAGACTTCTGCGGCCATTTGAGGAGATCACCAAACTGGTCAGTCGCAGCCATGGCGCCATCAGTGACATGGTACCTTATGCCTTCTTTCTGGAGCGTGCATTGCGTCGTGTCATTGATCAGGCTGTGGAGGAGCAGGAGCGGGAAGATGAGGAAGTCGCAATGCTGGATGAATTCCCAGGGGGGGCTACTCTATCTGAGACAAGTCAACAACAGGAGTCTGATGAGGAGTCAGAGGAGGATGGTGCCGGGGCGGATGAGCAGGAGCAAGAAGAGCATGCTTTAAACCTTTCTGGGATCCCTGTTGTGCGAGGATGGGGAGAGGAGAATGAAGAGGACGACATTATCCTGGATGATGAGCAGGAGCCAGGCCACCACACCGCTTCCACTTTAGTGCAAATGGGGGCCTTCATGCTCCAGTGTTTTAATAGGGACCCCCGTATAAAAAGCATGAGGGTCAAGGACCAGTACTGGGTGGCAACGTACTTAGACCCCCGGTACAAACACAAAATGGCGGAAATGTTACCGCCGTCGCAGAGGGCTGTCAGAATGCAGCACTTCCAGGCCTTGCTTCGAGAAATGCTGCATTCTGCTTTTGCGTGCGCTGGCAGAGGAGCAATTCCCACTCCCAGAGAAGGATTTGCGGGTACCAATCCAACAGCGCCTGCAAGAAGAGGCCGGTTTGAAGATGTGTTGGTGACTTCGGATATGAGGTCATTCTTTCAGCCGACCCATCGACAGGTGTCATCCGGATCCAGCATCAGGGAACGCCTAGACCGTCAGGTGTCCGACTACATTGGGTTAACGGCCGATGTGGATGCTCTGAGGAGTGATGAACCCCTAGACTACTGGGTGGGCAGGCTTGACCTCTGGCCAGAGCTTGCCCAATTTGCAATCGAACTGTTGGCTTGCCCCTCATCCAGTGTCCTGTCCGAAAGGACGTTCAGCGCAGCAGGGGGGATTGTGACCGATAAGCGTACTCGCCTAGCTCACCACAGTGTTAACTACCTCACATTTCTAAAAATGAATGAGGCATGGATCTCGGAGGAATTCAACACATGTGACCAGTAGACCATGTATATGTCTATAAACTATTTTTTTAATCAAGCACACAGACCTTCTTAATTCATTTGGCTCACTTCCTTGACCCAAAAAAGCACACCGTACTATATGCCCCTACCCTCCTCTTTGAAGAGGTTGAGCGGTGTCATATTTCTACTGGGGCTGCTTATGATATCCCTGTGCTGTGCTGACTTCCTCCTGGGGGTTCTTATTATGAAGGGATCACACTATCCCTGTGCTGTGCTGACTTCCTCCTGGGGGTTCTTATTATGAGGGGATCACACCATCCCTGTGCTGTGCTGACTTCCTCCTGGGGCTGCTTACGGTGCTGCTGTCAGTGCTGTATGTCACGGTGCTGCTGTCAGCGCTGTATGTCACGGTGCTGCTGTCAGCGCTGTATGTCACGGTGCTGCTGTCAGCGCTGTATGTCACGGTGCTGCTGTCAGCGCTGTATGTCACGGTGCTGCTGTCAGCGCTGTATGTCACGGTGCTGCTGTCAGCGCTGTATGTCACGGTGCTGCTGTCAGCGCTGTATGTCACGGTGCTGCTGTCAGCGCTGTATGTCACGGTGCTGCTGTCAGCGCTGTATGTCACGGTGCTGCTGTCAGCGCTGTATGTCACGGTGCTGCTGTCAGCGCTGTATGTCACGGTGCTGCTGTCAGTGCTCTGTATTACGGTGCTGCTGTCAGATGCCTCTATCACGGTGCATGTGTCATTCCGGTATGTCACGCTGCTGGTGATCATCTCCTGCACCCTCTTCTTTGCCTACCCTGGTCCCTGACCTTCCCTCTCCTCCATTGCCTTCATTAGCTCCATAGTCCTGAATTGTTAGAACAATTTCCCAAATAAAATAAAAATGCTTGTAGTTATCGATCCCAAATTCACCTCATACATGTATTATGTCATTGTCCAGATGGTGGGACTACGTTTTACCCCCTAATAATTACCACGTGGCCGCAAATTCGACATGAAGGTTTGCAAAGTTCGCCTCCCATTGAAGTCAATGGGGCCCGCGGCGAACGGTCGGTTTCGCGAACGTTTGGGTCCGTTCGCATTTCGCGTTCGCGAAACGTCCCGTCGGAAGTTCGTCCATCACTACTCCGGATCCCGCCCCCCCTGTTTGAAATGGTAAGGGGGTACAAAAGTACCCCTACCATTTCACAAAGAAAGTGTAAAAAATTGTTTAAAAAGTCACAGACACCGTTGGGAAAAGATTCCAGCGGTGGTAATCCACTCTTGCTATCTAGCGATGGCTGATCTCTTCTTCAGGGTCCAGCGATGGCTGATCTCTCCCTCCAGCGCAGCGCATTCCATCCTGTCTCCACCAGAGACACTGCAGGAATCCCAGCAGCCTGACGCATCTTAGCTGAGGAGGACGGGGCCACCTGTCACCTGACCCCGCCCCCCTCTGACGCAAGGGGAAAGCCGGGCTTCCCCAGTGATGTACAGGTGACCCCGCACCCCTCCGATGTAACACAGGTTTTACATGTCAGGCTGCTGGGATTCCCGCAGTGTCTCCAGTGGAGACAGGATGGAATGCGTATTTTAGTCACCTAAAATAGTATTTATTTAGCCAAATAAAATGTTTTAGTCGACGAAATTAACACTGCGTCAAACGCCACTTCCGCATAATGGTCCTAAAGGGGATTTTTTTTTTTTTTTTTTTTTAAGACATTTATTTATTTATTTGATATAGATAAAGAGAATGCGGACTCTGGGGTTTAGTAACACTTTAAGTGTAAATATGAGATGTGAGGTCTTTTTGACCCCAGATCTCACATTTAAGAGGCCCTGTCATGCTTTTTTTTCCTTGCAATAGGAATAAAAGTGACCCATTTTTTTATTTTTTTATTTAAAAGGACAGCATAAAAATAAACATTTAAAGGTAAAATAAAAATAAAAATAAATAATAATTTTAAAGTGCCCCGTTCCGCATAGCTTGTGTGCAGAAGCAAACGAATATGTAAGTACATGTGAGGTATCTCCGCGATCGTCAGAGCGAGAGCAAAAGTGCAAGCCCTAGAACTCCTCTGTAACTCAAAACTGGTAACCTGCTGAATTTTTTAAACGTCGTCTATGGAGATTTTTAAGGGTAAAAGTTTGTCACCATTCCACGAGCGGGCGCAATTTTGAAGCGTGACATGTTGTCTTATTTTTTAATTAAAGAAAGTGTATTTTTCCCCCAAAAATTGAGCTTGAAAGACCGCTGCTCAAAAACGATGTAACATAAAATATTGCAACGACCGAAATTTTATTCTTTTGGGTGTCTGAAAAATATATATATAATGCTTGGGGGTTCTAAGTAATTTTCTAGCACAAAAGAAATAAATAAACAATTTTAACTTGTAAACAACAAGTTGAAAAGTAGGCTTGGTCCTCACAGCAGAGCGCTGCGGGTGCGCTGTATTTCATAAAGTCATGCATGCTGCATCCTTGGAGCCCTGTATTAACCTCCTCGCGCCCGCCCTATAGCCGAATTACGGCCGTAGAGCAGGCGCGTTCGTTCGGGCGGTCGTCCCTGGACGGCCTGATGTTTACTTCCGCAATGCGCGCCGCCGCGGGCGCGCATCGCGGAAGTTCTGTGTTCGCCGTGTCCCCCGGGGACAGGCAAACACAGATCGCTGTAAACGGCCAATCACAGCGGCCGTTTACAGCGTGATCGGCGTGTCCAATGGGAGATGATCTCATATGTAAACATATGAGATCATCTCGCAGCGCCGCTCTCCTTCCTCGCACAGACAGTGCGAGAGGGGAGAGATGAACGGCTGCAGCGGCAGCCGTTCTGATTCTGGAAAAAAAAAAAATTAAAAAAATGAAATAAAAAGTGCCATCCGCCCCCAGCAGTGCCATCCGCCCCCAGCAGTGCCATCCGCCCCCAGCAGTGCTATCTGCCCCAGTGCCATCCACCCCAGTGCTACCTGCCCCCAGTGCCATCCACCCCAGTGCTACCTGCCCCCAGTGCCATCCACCCCAGTGCTACCTGCCTCTAGTGCCATCCACCCCAGTGCTACCTGCCCCTAGTGCCATCCACCCCAGTGCTACCTGCCCCCAGTGCCATCCACCCCAGTGCTACCTGCCCCCAGTGCCATCCACCCCAGTGCTACCTGCCCCCAGTGCCATCCACCCCAGTGCCACCTGCCGTCAGTGCCACCTGCCCCCAGTGCCACCTGCCCCCAGTGCCACCTGCCCCCAGTGCCACCTGCCGTCAGTGCCACCTGCCGTCAGTGCCACGTGTCATCAGTGCCACATAGTGCCATCTGTCATCAGTGCCACGTATCAGTGCCATTTGTCATCAGTGCCACCTGTCAGTGTCACGTGCCATCTGTTGTCAGTGTCACGTGTCATCAATGCCACTTATCAGTGCCATCTGTCATCAGTGTCACGCGTCATCTGTGCCATGTATTAGTGCCATCTGTCATCGGTGGCACATATTAGTGCCACGTATTAGTGCCATCTGTCATCGGTGCCACGTTTCAGTGCCACGTGTCATCAGTGCCACGTATTAGTGCCACGTGTCATCAGTGCCACGTATAAGTGCCACGCGTCATCAGTGCCACATATTAGTGCCATCTGTCATCAGTGCCACATATTAGTGCCATCTGTCATCAGTGCCACCTGTCATCATTGCCACGTATCAGTGCCATCTGTCATCAGTGTCACGTGTCATTGTCCTGGTGCTTCAAAAGTGTAATAAATAGTCAACAAGTTAGATGTGTAACTTATGTTCCTAGAACACATGATGGCGCTACCTGCATGTTGGGCCTCTCTATGTGGCCAGGCTGTGAAAAAGTCCCACACATGTGGTATTGTAATACTCAGGAGGAGTAGCAGAATTTTTTGGGGGGTGTCATTTGTGGTATACACATGCCACGTGAGAGAAATAACCTATTACAATGACAATTTTGTGGAGAAAAAAAAAAAAATGAAAAATCTTAATTTTGCAAAGAATTGTGGGAAAAAAATGACAACATCAAAAAGCTCACTATACCTCTTACTAAATACCTTGGAATGTCTACTTTCCAAAAAGGGGTCATTTGGGGGGTATTTGTACTTTCCTGACTTGTTCGGGTCACAAGAAGCGAGATAGGCCACCAGTACATCAGATGTGATCAATTTTGTGCGATTCGCACCACAGCTTGTAGACTCTCTAACTTTCACAAAGACCAAATAATATCCACTAATTTGGGTTATTTTTACCAAAGACATGTAGCAGTATAAATTGTGACCAAAATTTATGAAGAAAAATTAATAATTTGCATAATTCTGTCACAGAAACAAAGAAATATGCGTTTTTTTTCAAAATTTTCGGTCTTTTTTCATTTATAGCGCAAAAAATAAAAACCCCAGAGGTGATCAAATACCACCAAAAGAAAGCTCTATTTGTGGGAAAAAAAGGACAAAAAATTCATTTGGGTACAGTGTTGCATGACTGAGTAATTGTCATTCAAATTGTGAGAGCACCGAAAGCTGAAAATTGGTCTGGGCAGGAAGGTGTTTAAGTGCCCTGTAAGCAAGTGGTTAAATGTGCCACCAAATGCAAACAAAATGTATTAAAAATACATTGAAAAATGTAGCATAAGCACACTGTAGGTGCATTTATGGTGCACTTTTTGAGTCACATGTCCATGTTTCACTGATGCATGCTGGGAGTCAGTAACCAGAAAATGCACCAAAGACACATTAAAAATGCATCAAAAATGCACCGCAGTTGAGTTCATGGTGCACTTTCTCAGTCACATGTCCATGTTTCACAAGTACTTGCTGGGAGTCAGGTGACCAGAAAATGCACTAAATATGTATTAAAAATGCAACAGTTGCATTTATGGTGCGCTTTTTTAAGTCACACATCTATGCTGCGCAGATGCATGCTGGGAGTCAGGCACCCAGAAAATGCACCAAAACCGCAGGAAAGATTTCACTGCAGTTGTGTTTATGGTGCGATTTTTCTGGTCACATGTTCATGTTTTACAGATGCATGCTGGGTATTTGGCAGCCAGAAAATGCAATAACAATACATTAACCCCTTCAGTCCACAGAAGATTTGACCCCTTAATGACCAGAGCAATTTTTTGCGATTAGGCACTGCGTCGCTTTAACTGACAAATGCACGGTCGTGCGTCGTTGTACCCAAACAAAATTGACGTTCTTTCCCCCCCCCCCCCCCCACTAATAGAGCTTTCTTTTGGCGGTATGTGATCACCTCGGCGGTTTTTATTTTTTGCACTCTAAAAAAAAAAAAAAAAAAGCGACAATTTTGAAAAAAAAAACAAATAAATTTTTTTACTTTCTGCTATAATAAATATCCAAAAAAATTAAAAATGTCTTCATCAGTTTAAGCCAAATTGTATTCTGCTACATATTTTTGCCAAAAAAATAATAATTTATATAAGCATATATTGATTGGTTTGGCATTGGCAGTGATCTGTGATTTTTAGCAGGACTGTGACATTGTGGCAGACAGATTGGACACCTAACTGACATTTTTGACACTTTTTTGGGAACCAGTGACATTAAATATGCTAAAAATATGCACTGACATTGTACTAATGACACTGTCAGGGAAGAGGTTAATATCAGGGGTGATCAAGGGGTTAAATGCATAGCTCCCAACTGTCCCTGATTTCAAGGGACTGTCCCTGATTTCAAGGGACTGTCCCTGATTTGGAGAAATGTCCCTCTGTCCCTCATTCCTCCTCATTTGTCCCTCATTTTGGTCTGATCTATATAGTTGTATATAAAATGCACTTTTTATCTTTCAATAAGTGTTTCTCAGTGATAAACCTTTCATCCAAATTCTAAATTGCTGCATTTGTACATTTTAAAAGCCAATATAAAGGAATAGAAGTGGTAAAAACATGGTCCTTGTGGATTTAATTAACCTAATTAACCTTTTTTTTTTTGGTTAATTCTCCTTTAAGGGGGTGTAGCGGGGGCGTGTCCTATACCTACATACGTTTGTTAGTAGGTGTCCCTCATTCCCATCTCAAAATGTTGGAAGGTATGGTTAAATGTGTTCCCTGTTTGTGTTTTCTAACTGTATGGGGGATGGGCTGCCTGGGACAACACACAGATCCGTCTTCCTTTCTTAGCAGAAAGTGAGGATTTGTGTGATCTCCCCTGCCAGAACAGAGATCTGCCTTGTTTACACAGGCAGATCCCCGTTCTGTTACTGCAGGGGGAGTGATTGCGGGTGGCCGGCAGACATCGAGTCTGCTGGACCCACTGACCGGCTGCCCCCTTCCCCCCGGGCCAATGGGAGCAACACACGTGCCCCCATAGGCGTGCACGTGCCCACAATAGCGAGTTCTCGAGCTCCACATACAGCCAGGGTTGTTTTTAAGGCAGGGCAAAAGGGGCAAGTTTTAGTCCTGTGCTGTGTCCCAATATCTCAGTGTGAAGTGCTGGTACAAATGCTGTCCAGCTCTGCCCTATTGCTGTGTACAGATGACTCACCTGCAGACCTGTGTTTACATGTAAATAACCGGCATTCATATGTAAATAGCTGCTGCCAGCAGCATTGCTATGTAAATAAAGGTGGCATTCATATGTATATCATGCCCCCTGCAGTGAAGAGATGATGTGCTGTAACCTCTAGCAGCCAATCAGTGAGCAGCATTACTGTATAGTAATCTCTTAACAAGCAGAAATCATGTGCTGTAACCTCTAGCAACTAATCAGTGAGCCGTAATGTGTGCTGTAACCTCTAGCAACCAGTCAGTGAGCAGTAATGAAATGCTGTAACCTCAGGCAACCAATTGCAATTGCTGCCTGATCTGATTCAGTAAACAGATTTTAGGTCTAGCTGCTATTTATTGTATGTCTCAGAGCAGGTGGAGAGTGAAATTTCCTTGGGGGGGGGGGGGGGGTTGGGGTGTCAAGAAAATGTTTGCCCAGGGTCCAATCAACATTAAAGACGGCCCTGCGTACAGCTACGGCGATTTGCGGGATTGTGTCACCTTGCTGCAGTATAATGACGGCATTTAAGTCACGTGTCCATTTCTCACAGATGCATGCTGGGAGTCAGGCAACTAGAAAATGCACCAAAACCGCATGAAAGAATTTACTGCGGTTGTGTTCCTTGTGCGGCTTTTTTTTTTTTTTTTTTTGATGTCCATGTTTTACAGATGCACGCTGGGCATTTGACAGCAAGAAAAATGCAGTCATAATACATTAAACACACATCAAAAAACGCACGTGGTTGCATTTCTGGTGCGCTTTTTGAGTCACATATCCATGTTTTACAGATGCATGCTGGGAGAAAATGAAAAAATAAAAAAAAGCAGTAAAGACTTAATATGCATTTTTTAAAGAAAGCGTCCCTTTTTTTTTTTTTTTTTTTTTTTTAAGTGAAAGGGCCCAGAGGAGCAGTGGAGATACAAACTACTATTTTATTTTGTGTTCTAAAGTTTGCAATGACTTCATCAGAAAAGACTTCTTGGATTGGTTGGTCCAGGCTTCTTATCTTATCACAAAGCAGTGTATGTTCCCCCACCCCCTCCTGCCGATATTCTGTCCTCATTTCGTTTTCTCGACGATCGAAGCCTCCTGTAGATGCAGCCGATCCTCCATTAGCCCATCTCCCATATTTCCCCGTGTCAGGTGACCCTCGGTGTGATATCAGAGCAGCTCACCGCCCGGTACGCCTACCGCCAATAATTGAGATCTCTCGTCTGGAACAAGCAAGAAAAAAAAGAAAAAGAAACTGGAATAATATATCTGTTGGAGGATGAAAAGGGGTCAGCCGGGAATGGGAAATCTTTTATTCATTCCCACGTTTTCTTTTCCGCACTTTCCCTGTTTCCAATTTGTCTGGCCAGCTTGAACAGAGACGCATTGTTCTGTCGCCTCTGCACGAGACGATCGCCTTTTTTCGCTGGCTCAGACCGACTTCCCCCCGACCCGCCAACCTCAATTCCTCATCTCCACCGACTCCGTTCCTCCACGCCGAATGTTTCTTCTCATCGGAGGGGACATCCCGGCTTCGGAGATATTAAAAATAACACTGCCGGGCTGTTTATGACAATCCCCTTCCCCCCGACCGCGGTGGGGTGCTGCGTTTTGCGGCGGTGGTCCCGTCGGTCAGACCTGCGGATGTCAGAGGGATGATAAATGGAGAGAAATAAGCTGACGGGAGGGGGTCTCATCTCCAGTGTTTTGTGAATTTCTATTATTTATTATATATAATATATATAATATATATTAAAAAAAAAGAATATATATTCATATATATATATATATATATATATATATATATATATATATATATATATATATATATATATATATATATATATATATTCATATCTATATATATATATATATATATATATATATATATTTTCATATATATATATATATATATATATATATATATATATATATCATATATATATATATATATATATATATATATATATATATATATATATAATTTTATATAAAATCATTTTTTATAAAATTTTTTGCTTGTAAATTACATAGAACCCCCAAACAATAAATATATATATATGGAAATAATGCTGTTTTAATTAAGCCAAAGTTGATTTAAGGAGTCATTGTAATCATTTGATGAATATTTTTCTTATGTGTGTTCACTTTGCTGCATTCAAATCGAAAACAATTAAACATTTTTGTTTCGACCGATTCGAAAATGTATTGATTTGAACATTCCCAATCGAAAAAAAATCGGTAAGTTGGAATAAAATTTGAAAATTCTGAATATGAATTCCGAATACGAATTGACCAAATTTAACTATGTCGAAATAACTAGATTAACCACTTACAGACCGGACCATTTTGCTGGTCAAAGACCAGACCACTTTTTGCAATTCGGCACTGCGTCGCTTTAACTGACAATTGCGCGGTCGTGCGACGTGGCTCCCAAACAAAATTGACGTCCTTTTTTTCCCACAAATAGAGCTTTCTTTTGGTGGTATTTTATCACCCCTGCGGTTTTTATTTTTTGAGCTATAAACAAAAATAGAGCGTCAATTTTGAAAAAAACACATTATTTTTTACTGTTTGTTATAATAAATATCCCCCAAAAATATATAAAAAAACATTTTTTTCCCTCAGTTTAGGCCGATACGTATTCTTCTACATATTTTTGGTAAAAAAAATCGCAATAAGCGATTATTGATTGGTTTACGCAAAAGTTATAGCGTTTACAAAATAGGCATAGTTTTATGGAATTTTTATTAATAATTTTTTATCATTTTTTTTTTACTAGTAATGGCGGCGATTTTTATTGTGACTGCGACATTGCGGCGGACACATCGGACATTTTTGACACATTTTTGGGACCATTGTAATTTATACAGTAATCACTGCTATATAAATGCAGTGATTCCTGTGTAAATGACACTGGCAGTGAAGGGGTTAACCAGTGGGTGGCAGTGTAGGGGTTAAGTGTTCCTAGGGGTGTGTTACTAACTGTGGGGGGCTGGGCTTTCATTTAGTGAACACTGATCTCTGCTCCAATCACATGGAGCAGAGATCAGCGTCACTAGTTGCTAGCCAGAATGGGGAAATGCTGTTTACACGGCATTTCCTCCATTCAGTCATCCCGTGAGACGATCGCGGGCATGCCCGCGGCGATCGAGTCCGCGGGACCCGCGACCGGACTCACGGGGGTCCCGACCGACACGTGACCGCTCCGCCACCAGCGCGTTTGCGATGTCAGGGCGGCAATGAAGATTGGAAGTACCTGTACGCCAATATGCCTGCCCATGCCATTCTGCCGACGTACATCGGCGTGCGCTGTTCGGGAACCGGTTAACAAAACAAAGTAAATTTTTTTGTCATACATATGCCTAGTAACAAACATAAAAACTACTTGCGGGCCGCCCACCGTCATTATATATATATATATATATCGGTACTTTGAAGTGGCATATCGTTGTTATGGCAACAGATAGCTGCCATTACCCGGGTATCCTCTTCTTCAATGGTAGCTCCGCTTTCAGATAAAAGTGGTCTTTTAGGTCACTGCATGGCGGGGATGCCGAGTGAGGGAAAGATGGCCCCCGCTTGGCTCCATGGCATTGGATGGTGGAAATGACATCAAACATCACTTCCGCCCAATGCTCTTAAAGGGGAATTTTCTTTTTTTTTTTTTGCAAAAATGTATGACTTTTTTTTATTGCATTTTAGTGTAAATATGAGATCAGAAGTCTTTGACCCCCATATCTCATATTTAAGAGGTCCTGTCATGCTTTTTTCTATTAGGGATGTTTATATTCCTTGTAATAGGGATAAAAGTGACACAATTTTATTTTTATTTTTTTAAAAGGACAGTGTCAAAATAAAAAATAAATAAAAAATAAAACAATTTTTTAAAGCGCCCCATCCTGCCAAGCTCGTGTGCAGAAGCGAACGCATAATTGAGTAGCTCCCGCATATGAAAACTGTGTTCAAACCACACATGTGAGGTATCGCCGCGATCGTTCGAGTGAGAGCAATAATTCTAGCACTAGACCTCCTCTGTAACTGGTAACCTGTAGAAATGTTTAAACGTCACCTATGGAGATGTTTAAAGGTCAAAGTTTGTCACCATTCCACGAGCAGGCGCCAATTTTGAAGCATGACATGTTTGATATCAATTTACTTGGCGTAACATATATAGACAATATATAGATATATATATGTGTGTGTATGTTTATATATCTTTTCATGTGACAATACTGAAGAAATTACACTTTGCTACAATGTAAAGTTGTGAGTGTACAGCTTGTATAACAGTGTACATTTGCTGTCCCCTCAAAATAACTCAACACACAGCCATTAATGTCTAAACCGCTGGCAACAAAAGTGAGTACACCCCTAAGTGAAAATGTACAAATTAGGACCAAAGTGTCAATATTTTGTGTGGCCGCCATTATTTTCCAGCACTGCCTGAACCCTCTTGGTCATGGAGTTCACCAGAGCTTCACAGGTTGCCACTGGAGTCCTCTTCCACTCCTCCATGATGACATCACAGAGCTGGTGGATGTTAGAGACCTTGCGCTCCCCCACCTTCCGTTTGAGGATGCCCCACAGATGCTTAATAGGGTTTAGGTCTGGAGACATGTTTGGCCAGTCCATCACCTTTACTCTCAGCTTCTTTAGCAAGGCAGTGGTTGTCTTAGAGGTGTCTTTTTTCAACCTCACCTACTATGTAACTATGCTCTGCTTCAGTATGTCACAGTACATGTTGGCATTCATGGTTCCCTTAATGAACTGTAGCTCCCCAGTGCCAGCAGTATTCATTCAGCCCCAGACCATGACACTCCCACCACCATGCTTGACTGTAGGCAAGACACACTTGTCTTTGTACTCCTCACCTGGTTGCCGCCACACACTCCTGACACCATCTGAACCAAATAAGTTTATCTTGGTCTCATCAGACCACAGGGCATGGTTTTAGTAATCCATGTCCTTAGTCTGCTTGTCTTCAGCAAACTGTTTGCAGGGTATCTTGTGCATCATCTTTAGAAGAGGCTTCCTTCTTTGACAACAGCTATGGAGATCAATTTGATGCAGTGTGCGGCGTATGGTCTGAGCACTGACAGGTTGACCCCCCACCCCTTCAATCTCTTCAGCAATGCTGGCAGCACTCATACATCTATTTCCCAAAGACAACCTCTGGATAAGACGATGAGCATGTACACTCAATTTCTTTGGTTGACCATGACGAGGCCTGTTCTGAGTGGAACCTGTACTGTTAAACCACTGTATGGTCTTGGCCATCGTGCTGCAGCTCAGTTTCAGGGTCTTGTAAATCTTCTTATAGCCTAGGCCATCTTTATGTAGAGCAACAATTCCTTTTTTCAGATCTTCAGAGAGTTCTTTGCCATGAGGTGCCATGTTGAACTTCCAGTGACTAGTATGAGAGAGTGAGAGCGATAACACCAAATTTAACACCCCTGCTCCCCATTCACAGCTGAGACCTTGTAACACTAACGAGTCACATGACACTGGGGAGGGAAATGGCTAATTGGGCCCAATTTGGACATTTTCACTTAAGCCTCATACACACCATCAGTTTTTCTGCTGAGTTTTTCCTCCAGATTTACCAAAACCATATACCGTATATACTCGAGTATAAGCCGAGATTTTCAGCCTCTTTTTTGAGGCTGAAAGTGCCCCCCTCGGCTTATACTCGAGTCATCGCTGTCTGCCCGCTCGATCAGCGTGTCGAGCAGACAGACAGCGGCCATTCTATAATTCAAAAGCCGCGCCTCCGGCTCCGCCTTCGCCTGTGATAGGCGGAACACTGAATTTCCCAGCAGCCTGTGTTCCGCCTATCACGGACATCGTATCATCCTCGTACTACGGACGAGGATGATACGATGTCCGTGATAGGCGGAACACAGGCTGCTGGGAAATTCAGTGTTCCGCCTATCACAGGCGAAGGCGGAGGCGCGGCTTTTGAATTTTACAATGGCCGCCGAGGCGCCGACGAAGAGGGCACGGGACGGAGGCAAGGCACGGCACGGGACGGGACGGGACGGAGGCAAGGCAAGGCACGACACGGGACGGAGGCAAGGAGGCAAGGCACGGGACGGAGGCTCGGGACAAAGGCTCGGGACACAGGTAGGCTGGACACACACACACACACACACACACACACACACACACACACACACACGGATGGATGGAGACACACACACACACAGGGATGGATGGATACACACACACACAGGGATGGATGGATGGATGGAGACACACACACACAGGGATGGATGGATGGAGACACACACACACAGGGATGGATGGATGGATGGATGGAGACACACACACACAGGGATGGATGGATGGATGGACACACACACACACAGGGATGGATGGACGGACACACAGGGATGGACGGACACACAGGGATGGACGGACACACAGGGATGGACGGACACACACACAGGGATGGACAGGCATGTCTCACCCTCGGCTTATACACGAGTCAATAAGTTTGCCAGTTTTTTTGGGGGTAAATTGGGGGCCTCGGCTTATATTCGGGTCGGCCTATACTCGAGTATATACGGTAATATGAGGTCAAACTTTAGGAGTTTCAATCTGTATGCAATCAGACAGGCCCTTGTACTACATGGTTTAGTTTTGTTGCCAGCGGTTTAGACATTAATGGCTGTGTGTTGAGTTATTTTGAGGGGACAGCAAATTTATACTGTTATACAAGCTGTACACTAACTACTTTACATTGTAGCAAAGTGTGTGTGTGTATATATATATATATATATATATATATATATATATATATGTATATATGTGTGTGTGTGTGTGTGTGTGTGTGTGTGTGTGTGTGTATATATATATATATATATATATACAGTGCCTTGCGAAAGTATTCGGCCCCCTTGAACTTTTCAACCTTTTGCCACATTTCAGGCTTCAAACATAAAGATATAAAATTTTTATTTTTTGTGAAGAATCACCAACAAGTGGGACACAATTGTGAAGTGGAACGAAATCTATTTGATTTTTGAAACTTTTTTAACTAATAAAAAAACGAAAAGTGGGGCGTGCAAAATTATTCGGCCCCCTTGCGTTAATACTTTGTAGAGCCACCTTTTCCTGCGATTACAGCTGCAAGTCGCTTGGGGTATGTCTCTATCAGTTTTGCACATCGAGAGACTGAAATTCTTGCCCATTCTTCCTTGCAAAACAGCTCAAGCTCAGTGAGGTTGGATGGAGAGCGTTTGTGAACAGAAGTTTTCAGCTCTTTCCACAGATTCTCGATTGGATTCAGGTCTGGACTTTGACTTGGCCATTCTAACACCTGGATACGTTTATTTGTGAACCATTCCTTTGTAGATTTTGCTGTATGTTTGGGATCATTGTCTTGTTGGAAGATAAATCTCCGTCCCAGTTTCAGGTCTTTTGCAGACTCCAACAGGTTTTTATCCAGAATGGTCCTGTATTTGGCTGCATCCATCTTCCCCTCAATTTTAACCATCTTCCCTGTCCCTGCTGAAGAAAAGCAGGCCCAAACCATGATGCTGCCACCAACATGTTTGACAGTGGGGATGGTGTGTTGAGGGTGATGAGCTGTGTTGCTTTTACGCCAAACATATCATTTTGCATTGTAGGCAAAAAGTTTGATTTTGGTTTCATCTGACCAGAGCACCTTCTTCCACATGTTTGGTGTGTCCCCCAGGTGGCTTGTGGCAAACTTTAGACGAGACTTTTTATGGATATCTTTGAGAAATGGCTTTCTTCTTGCCACTCTTCCATAAAGGCCAGATTTGTGCAGTGTACGACTGATTGTTGTCCTATGGACAGACTCTCCCACCTCAGCTGTAGTTCTCTGCAGTTCATCCAGAGTGATCATGGGCCTCTTGGCTGCATCTCTGATCAGTCTTCTCCTTGTCTGAGCTGAAAGTTTAGAGGGACGGCCAGGTCTTGGTAGATTTGCAGTGGTCTGATACTCCTTCCATTTCAAAATGATCACTTGCACAGTGCTCCTTGGGATGTTTAAAGCTTGAGAAATCTTTTTGTATCCAAATACGGCTTTAAACTTCTCCACAACAGTATTACGGACCTGCCTGGTGTGTTCCTTGGTCTTCATGATGCTCTCTGCGCTTTTAACAGAACCCTGAGACTATCACAGAGCAGGTGCATTTATACAGAGACTTGATTACACACAGGTGGATTCTATTTATCACCATCAGTCATTTAGGACAACATTGGATCATTCAGAGATCCTCGCTGAACTTCTGGAGTGAGTTTGCTGCACTAAAAGTAAAGGGGCCAAATAATTTTGCACGCACCACTTTTCAGTTTTTTATTTGCTAAAAAAGTTTAAATTATCCAATAGATTTCGTTCCACTTCACAATTGTGTCCCACTTGTTGGTGATTCTTCACAAAAAATTTAAATTTTATATCTTTATGTTTGAAGCCTGAAATGTGGCAAAAGGTTGAAAAGTTCAAGGGGGCCGAATACTTTCGCACTGTATATATATATAAAATAGAATGTTGGCCTATTTAAGAAGGAAGGAATGAAGGAAGCACATTGTACGTAGGACATATTTGTTCATTGTTTGGTTTCATTTGCTCTTTAACCTCGTATTTTCTGTCATTTTCGGAATCCACAAACTCCTGTATAATTTATATTACCTCCGGTTGATGTAAGAGCGAAAAGTTTTCAGTTTTAGGTTGCAGCTATCCGGAGGGGTCAGAAGCTGAGAAAATCTGAAATCTTTTCCGGGGCTCAGCCTCTCCCCATTAGGTGAACCGGATACCCAGCTCCAGAAATACGACCTTTTCTCGGTTTCATCATAAAATTTCTGCGGCTCTGAGCGCACTTTATAAACTACGCGCTGAAACAATTAGTCTTTTGTTCCTGGAACTCTGAACCAAAATGTTACAGTATGTGTAAAACGAGACACTTCACCTGTACAAATTTCTCAGTCGGATAATTGTTACCAGCCGCGGCCGTCACCGCAACAAGCAGCAAATGAGAAAGGCAGGTAGTGTGCAGCTCAGGGTGGATGGGGTGGGGGAGGGTCCTAGGTATCACCAAGTAATACGATAATACCCCACAGATCCCACCAGCGGAATCTTTTATGTAATGGTTTGAAAGAATCGGCTAATTACTGCGGCGCTCCGGCGTCTGATGTCACCGTACAAGGGAGCAGTCAGCGCTCTCGCGCACACACCTTAAATTAAGGGGGCTGCAAAAACAGCTGAAAGGCCATGAAATCTTACAGTTATTTTTAATTGTTTAACTGCAGTTAATTCTAGAAAAAGAACCTGTTAAAACAGCCTGATTAGTCATTAGCGTATTTAAGCCTGCTAATAAAATACACCCTGGAGGAGGGCCGCATCCAGAAGGAGATTTTACACCGAGTAACCTCGACATGCTGTTTTTTTGTCTCGAAGTGGATCTGTTTTACAGCTTTTTAAATAAACACGTGAAAACGGTCTGCCTAATGTAAATGATTTTTTTTTCCAGTACATGTTAATGTTTTATATACTTTGTTTCAATGGACTACTTCTTAAAGGGCCAATCCACCCAAAAGTAATATTCTAATTTTAGGTAGCACCTACTGGGCTATCCAGGTTTTGGCTTTTACATCTTGGATCCTCTAGGGGAGGTAGCAGTCTCTCCATGAAGAGGGCCCTGCACTGGAGGTAGCAGTCTCTACATGGAGAGGGCCTTGCACTGGAAGAAGCAGTCTCTCTATGGAGAGGGCACCCTGGACTGGAGGTAGCAGTCTCTCTATGAAGAGGGCACCCTGCACTGGAGGTAGCAGTTTCTCTCTATAGAGGGGGCCCTGCACTGGAGGAAGCAGTCTCTCTATGGAGGGGCCCCTGGACTGGAGGTAGCAGTCTCTCTATGGATGGGGCCCTGCACTGGAGGTAGCAGTCTCTCTGTGGATGGGGCCCTGCACTGGAGGTAGCAGTCTCTCTATGGAGGGGCAACTGGACTGGAGGTAGCAGTTTCTCTATGGAGGGGGTCCTGCACTGGAGGTAGCAGTCTCTCTAGGGAGGGGGCTCTGAACTGGAGGTAGCAGTCTCTCTATGGAGGGGGCTCTGAACTGGAGGTAGCAGTCTCTCTATGGAGAGGGCACTGGACTGGAGGTAGCAGTCTCTCTATGGAGGGGCACCTGGACTTGAGGTAGCAGTCTCTCTATGGAGGGGGCCCTGTGCTGGAAGTAGCAGTCTCTCTATGGAGAGGGCCCTGCACTGGAGGTAGCAGTCTATCTCTATAGAGGGGGCCCTGCACTGGAGGTAGCAGTCTCTCTATGGAGGGGCCCTTGGAGTGGAGGTAGCGGTCTCTCTATGGATGGGGCCCTGCACTGGAGGTAGCAGTCTCTCTATGGAGAGGGCCCTGCACTGAAGGTAGCAGTCTCTCTATGGAGAGGGGCCTGCACTGGAGGTAGCAGACTCTTTATGGAGGGGTCCCTGGACTGAAGGTGGCAGTCTCTCTATGAAGGGGGCCCTGCACTGGAGGTAGCAGTCTCTCTATGGAGAGGTCCCTGGACTGGAGATGGCAGTCTCTCTATGAAGGGGACCTTGCACTGGAGGCAGCAGTCTCTCTATGGAGGGGCTCTGGACTGTAGCTGGCATTCTTTGTATGGAGGGCCCCTGAACTAGAGATGGCAGTCTTTCTATGGAGGGGTCCCTGGACTGTAGATGGCAGTCACTCTATGGAGGGGGCCACGGGACTGGAGGCGGCAGTCTCTCTATGGAGGGGCCCCTTGACTGGGGTACCAGTCTCTCTATGGAGGGGCCCCTGGACTAGAGGTAGCAGCCTCTCTATGTAGGGGCTTCTGGACTAGAGGTAGCAGTCTCTCTATGGAGGGGCCCTTGCACTGGAGGTAGCAGGCACTCTATGGAGGGCCCCTGGACTTGAATTGGCAGTCTCTCTATGGAGGGCCCCTGGACTGGAGGTGGCAGTCTCTCTATGGAGGGGGTGAGCATTATGCAGCCATGGGCCCCAGACTCACCAGGTCATTCTGTACCCCCTCTGCGGACAGATTCAAAACCCCCAAGGCTTTCTGGCTCCATGGGAGGGTCAGGCAGACACAAAACAGGGGCTGGGGCCCAGGCTCACCACATGCACAGCGGTGCCCCCAGCAGAAGTTTTGCTGGCGGGGAGAGGCAGAGGACAGGTATCACTCTGCCAGGACAGAGCTGTAGCCAGGTCTAGAGGAACAGTATGGGCAAATGCAGCCTTCTGCTCCTTCCACAGCCTGCACCTGCCCAACTCCCAGTGTCTTTTGGCAGAGGTGCCTGCCAGTACTCCACCAAAAAGGTCTGATTTTGAGGGACAGAAAATGTCACTGCTTTTTACAAATTTACGG
Organism: Lithobates pipiens; assembly: GCF_037356315.1. Taxonomy (NCBI): domain Eukaryota; kingdom Metazoa; phylum Chordata; class Amphibia; order Anura; family Ranidae; genus Lithobates; species Lithobates pipiens. The sequence continues at coordinate 14,503,160 of NW_027507791.1, read as the reverse complement.
ATGGTTGGCAACCTTGCGACCTGGGAGTTTTAGATCTTCCCACCATTTTGTGTTTTAGTTCCTTCTGTTGCATTCTCAATTATATGAAATTAATATAAAATCCAGCAGGGATGGTGGAAGCTCCTCATAATGGCCACAGCTGGTGTGTTGACCAAGGAACTCACCAATAGATTCCCTGAGTTACATAAAAGGATTTTAAGTGGTTTAAACTGCAAGTTCAATCTACTCATATTTTGTCTTCCCTGGTTCCTGGGAATGAATTTTGACAACATTAGGATGTCCCTCTGTCCCTCATTCCTCCTCATTTGTCCCTCATTTTGATCTGATCTATATAGATGTATATAAAATGCACTTTTTATCTATCAAATGTAAATTCCAAAAGCCAATATAAAGGAATAGTAGTGGTAATAAAAGCACTTGTGGGTTTAACCAATCTTGTTTTTATGTACAATTCTCCTTTAAGGGGGCGTGGTAAGGGGTGTGTCCTATGCCTGCATACTTTTGCTGATAGGTGTCCCTCATTCCCTTCTCAAAAAGTTGGGAGGTATGCCTAAAGGCATGTGCTCTCCTTGTCTCTCAAACATAATAACAAAGCATTACACTTACTTTTTATGACTTTAACTGGACAGCACTTAAACAGTTTACAGCCATATTGGGGTAAAATGTAAATTACAGATCCATATGTTAATATCAAGAACATGACATAACACCAATGTCCCACTAGTACTGCTGCGGTGCTCACTAATGCCGCGTACACACGACCAGACTTTTCAACATCAAAAGTCCGACGGAATGATTCCGGCAGACCATTCGATCGTGTGTTGGCTGCAGCGGACTTTTGATTTGCAAAAGTCTGACAGACTTTAGAAATGGAACATGTTTCAAATTTTTTCGACAAAACTCCGCCAGACCCAGTTCCTACCGAGAAATCCGCTCGTGTGTGTGCTAGTCCGACGGACAAAAACCGACGCGAGGGCAGCTATTGGCTACTGGCTATGAACTTCCTTATTCTAGTCCAGTCGTACGTCATCACGTTCGAATCCGCCGGACTTTGGTGTGATTGTGTGTGGCCAAGTCCGTTCATTCGGAAAGTCCGTCAGAACTCTGTCAGAACTCTGTTGAAAGTCTGTCGGACCTAAGTCCGGTCGTGTGTACGCGGCATTAGCCTCAGTTCTCATCTGTGCCGCTGCGTGCTGTATGCAGGGCAGCCTATTTATTTTACTTGGAACTTAGTTGTTGATTAAATGCAAGTTGATATTCCTTCATGTCAAATTGATCTTGGCTACTTGGGGAACAGAAAGTGGGGGGATGGACCCACAGAGGTGGGACCCAACCTACTAAAGATAAGATGAATAGAAGAATCACACACCAAATGATCAGTCAAAAGTCTATAAATCTTTTATTATGGATAGCAAAGTCACAACCACTAGAAAATACATTCTCTATTTTTGGGGGGAAAACCTTCCTCAGGGCTCAAGCTTACTGAGTCCTAGGCCTCCCTAGAGATAGGCTCGCCTTTTCTGTCTTCTACACGGCTGCCTTCTCCTTTAAACATTGCAAGAAAATAATTAGAGTTGCTAGATTTGACACTTAGTTGACACTTCAAATGCCCTTTGATAGAGCTTCTGGTCAAATGGATCTTAGCTACTCGGAGAACACAAAGTGGGGGGATAGACCCACAGAAGTGCGATACACCCTACTCGAGGAGATTGGATGAATTGAGGAACCAAGCACCCAATGATCAATTAAAAGTCCATAAACCATTTATTCCTGATAGCAAAGTAACAACCACTAGAAAAGTAATACCAAAGTATTTTGGGGGCAAAGCTTCCCCCATTATCAGGGCTCTTGCTTCCCTTTTAACAATCCAATGAGAACTGTTGTGTGACCTCCCAGATGGAAATCTTTGGTCAACTGCTACAGGCAATGCCACTACATGGACACTAGATTCCTCATGTCCCTCTGTGTCTCAAAGATTTTTTGTCTAGGAGGTCACGCCATCGTTTTCATTGGACTGTTGACAAGCAAGCTGAACCATGATGAAGGGGGATGCTTTGGTCCCCCAAAGCACGTTGGTTATTTATTTTCTACTGGCGTGACTTTGCTATCAAGAATGGAAGATATATGTACTTCTAATTGACTATTTGGTGGTTGGTTTCTTCTATTCACCTATTCCCTTTCAGACATTGACAGACTATTACACTCAGTCTCTCTACCCTAGCCTTATATAACCAAGGGGCAGGGCAAAAGAGAATACATACCCCATGAGACCCAATGTCTTAAGACAGAAACCCATTAGAATTAAAATGGAACCCAGATTACAAGTAACCTTCACTGGAAACACCTGAACTTAATTATCTGGAGGGGATTTAGATGCTTTTGGCCATATATATGTGTTTTGATCTATATAGATGAGAGATTTCCAATGGAAGTCTCCGATAGATCACTGGGTAGGCTGTAATGACACAAATAGTAATGACACAAATAAGAGTTTTTCTTCAATCAATAAACCTCAGAGACATTCATAAGATTATAAGGTCCTGAGATTATAACAGCAAAGTTGGTAACTTCTAACCACATCATTGCTTGAACCGAGAGCTGGGAACATTCAAAATAAATTTCAGCAAATCCTTGGCTTGGTATGCCTTTCATGCTACAAATGAAATCTGACTTCCTCCCGCCTCTTTGTGGGTTCTCAAAAATTCCCTGAACAGCTTTCTATGATGTTGAACAAAGTGCTGCTGTGCTGTTAAACATCAGTGCCAAGTGTTCCCCGAGGACCCCCACCAGCTCCACTTTATGAGAAGCCTGTGTTTGGAGGAACACCTTCAGCATTCAGATACGGGCCAGATTCCAATATGACGCCCCAGCAGAGGGTTAACCAGGCCTGTCCCGGATCCTGCACTGCAGAACGGCAATCTGCTTCACCTTGTTACACTTTATTTGTGTTATCCAAGTGGAAAAAACAATAACCACCGGCCTAAAATAGCGGCAGAAAAACACACAGAAAGGTCTAGAAGAGTAGCAGAGAGTTGGAGAATGGAGGAGGGTGGAGAGAGGAAGGGTTGGGCAGGGGAGAGGGGAAAGAGGAGGGAGGGGTAGAGACAAAAACGGGAGGGGGGAAGACGGGGAAGAGAGAAAGTGGGGGGGGGGGAAGTGGGGGAGATGGAGAGAAAAATGGGTAAGAGAGAATAAAATGGGTGAGAGAGAGAGAGAGAGAGAAAAAGAGGGGTAGAGAAAGAGGGGGGAGGGGGTGGAGAGAAGAAGGAGGGATAAGAAAGGCTAAAGAGAAGGGGTGGATAAAGGGGATGGGAGAAGAGAAGGGGGAAAGAGTGGAAGGGTAATGGAGGGAGAGAGAGAAGAGGAGGGGAAAAGGGGTTGAGAGAGAGAATGGGGAGTAGAGAGAGGAGGTTGGGGGCGTGAGAGAGAAGAGGGGGGGGGAAGGGGGGGAGTAGAGGGAAAGGGGGAGAGAGAGAGGAGGGGAGAGATGAGAAAGGAGGGAGGGTTGGGCAGGGGAGAGGGGAAGGAGGACGGAGAGGTAGAGAGAGACAAAAAGGGGAGGGGGAAGATGGGGTAGAGAGAAAGTGGGGGGAGATGGAAAGAAAAATGGGTAAGAGAGAAAAATAGGTAAGAGGGGAGAGAAAAAGATGGGAGAGAAAGTGGAGAGGAGAGGAGGGGGAGTAGAGAAGAGGGAGGGAAAGGAAAGGGTAAAGAGAAGGGGGGATAACAAGAGGGGAGGGGTGGAGGGAGAGAAGAGAAGGGGGAAAGAGAGGAGGTAATGGAGGGAGAGAGAGAGAGGAGGGGAATAGAGGGAGGAGGTTGGGGGGGAGTAAAGAGAAAGGGGGGAGATGGCAGGGGGGAGAGAGAGGAGGGGGGTAAAAGGGAAGGGAGAGAGGAGGGGAAGAAATGGAAAAAGAGTATGGGGAAGAAAGAAAAGGAAAAGAAAGGAGGGAGAGGGAAGGGGGAGAGAGACAGGATGGGGAGAGAAAGAGGCAAATAGAAAGGAGTGGAAAGAGAAAGGAGGGGGAAAGAGAGGAAAGGGGGGAGAGAGAGGGGAGGAGAGAAGAGGAAGATAGAAAGTGGGAGGAGAATGGAGGGCAGAGAGGAAGGGAGGCAGGAGGGAAGAGAGGAGGGGGAGAGAGGGTGGAGAGATAAAAGAGAGGGCAAGGAGGGATAGAGAAGACAGAGAGATATCGGAGGGGTTTTGAGAAGGGGGATATAAAGAGGGAGATAGAAAGGGGGGAGAGAAGGGGGATGGAGGAGGGGCAGAAAGAGAGAGAGATAGATAGATAGATAAAGGAAAGGTAGAGAGGGAGAAGGTGATGAAGAGAAGGAGGTAACGAGAGTGGAAGAGTAGAGGAGCAGCAAATAGTGGTAGGGGACTAAGACCCCTTTCACACTGAGGCGCTCTTCAAGCGCTTTCATGCAAAAAAAAGTGCCTGAATCTCATAAAAAACAATTTCAATTAAAATCAATGAATGCTTATACACTGGGGCAGTGCTTTGGCAGGGCGTTGAAAAAACGCCTCTCCGTTGAAGTGTTTGAAAAGCTCTTCAAAAGCTCTCAGTGTTTTGCTGGCAGTTTAGAAGCACCTCAGTGTGAAAGTGGCCTTAGACCCTTTTCACACTGGGGCGCTTTGCAGGCACTACAGCGTTAAAAATAGCGCCTGCAAAGTGCCCTGAAAAAGCTGCTGCTGTCTCTCCAATGTGAAAGCCCCCGAGAGCTTTCACACTGGAGCGGCGCGCTGGCAGGACGCTAAAAAAGTCCTTCTAGCAGCATCTTTGGAGCTGTGTATACACCGCTCCTCCACCGCTCCTGCCCATTGAAATGAATGGGGCAGTGCAGCTATACCGCCAGCATAGTGCTGCAGCAGCACTTTGCAGCGGTTTTAACCCTTTCGCGGCTGTTTTTTAACCCTTTCTTGGCCGCTAGCGGGGGGGGGGAATTGTCCTGCTAGTGGCCGAATAGCACCGCAAAATTGACGCCAAACTGCTGACGCACCCACCGCCCCATTGTGAAAGGGGCCTAAGAGCACAACAAAAGAGGAGATGCAAGAGAGGGGGGGGGGGGGGAATTTGTGGCAAATTGGCAAATGAATAGGTGAGTAAGAAGGAGTGGGAGGGTGGGCAGGTGTGGTAAGAGTAGGAGGAAGGGAGGAAGAAAAAAAGGGTAGAGGAGAGTGACAGAGAGCAAAGGGGATTCCCAAGTACAAAGTGCAAAGAGAGCATCAAACAAAGGTCTGAGAGTCCAAAAATATTTTATACCTGATATTTGCTTCCCAGAAAGCCAACGAATGCGCTTCAGAGATTCAAAGATTTCACTCTTCTTCAGGACTGTAAAACTATTGGTTTGACTGGTATTGGGGCACATCAACTTATATACAGAAAAGAATCCTAAGATAAACTGATATCTAAATACAGTAAATAAGTACAAAAATGATGACAAAATTAATATCAAAAGCTTATCATAATCCAACAAAACAAAGAATTATAACACATAATAATAATAATAATAATAATAATAATAATAATAAAAAAGATCTTGTTTAACATTGGATAAAATATAATTATTCTTCAAAAAAATTCATAATGATATAGATAATAGAGCGAAAGGTAGACAGAAAAGAGATGATGGTGGGATGAAGAGAGAGAGGAGGGAATGGAGAGAAATTGAAAAGGCTAAAGGGGTTGTTAACCCTCCTGTTGTTTCACCTTAATGCATCCGATGGATTAACCACTTCCCGGACCACCCACCGTAGTTATACATCGGCTGTTATCGCAGCTAGCCACCATAACCCCGGTATCCTCATCTTCAGTGAGCGCTCTGGTTTAAGATAAAAGTGGTCTCTGCGGCGATTCGCAGCAAGATCACTTTTATCGGCGGCGGGAGAGGGGCCCCCCTCCCTCCCTGCTTCCGTGCAACGGTGCCCTTCGCCACTTACTGGAGCCGTCGGGTAGCGGTGGAGGCGATTGGGTCCTTCTTGGGGCCTGACATGGAGATAAATGAGGGGAAGTTGGCCCCCACCCATCAAAACGACACTTCTGCCCATAGCTCTTAAAGGGACAATTATTTTTTATTTTTTCATTTTTTTAAATTACAACATTTTGTATATATATATATTTTTTAATTGCATTTTAGCGTAAATATGAGATATGAGGTCTTTTTGACCCCAGATATCATATTTAGGAGGTCCTGTCATGCTTTTTTTCTATTACAAGGGATGTTTACATTCTTTGTAATAGGAATGAAAGTGACACCATTTTTTTTCTTAAAACAGTGTAAAAATAAAAAATAAAAGGTAAAATAAATAAGAAAAACATTTTTTAATGTGCCCCGTCCCGCCGAGCTTGCGTGCAGAAGCGAAGGCATACCTAAGTAGCGCCCGCATATGAAAATGGTGCTCAAACTACACATGTGAGGTATCACCAGGATCAGTAGAGCGAGAGCAATAATTCTCACCCTAGACCTCCTCTGCAATGCAAAACATGCAACCTGTAGAATTTTTTCAGATTTTTAAGGGTAAAAGTTTGTCGCCATTCCACAAGCGGGCGCAATTTTGAAGCGTGACATGTTGGGTATCAGTTTACTTGGCGTAACATTATCTTTCACAATATATAAAAAAAAAAAACGGGGCTAACTTTACTGTTGTCTCTTTTTTTTGATTAAAAGAAAGTGTATTTTTTCCAAAAAAAAGCGCACTTGTAGTTTGAGATCTGGATCTAAAATTTTCTGACAACAAGATCTGATCATTTAACCACTTCAATACCGGGCACTTAAACACCTTCCTGCCCAGACCAATTTTGAGCTTGACAATTGCGCAGTCATGCTACCCTGTACCCAAATGAAAATTTTATAATTTTTTTCCCACAAATAGAGCTTTCTTTTGGTGGCATTTGATCACCTCTACGGTTTTTATTTTTTGCTAAACAAATAAAAAAAGACCGAAAATTTTAAAAAAAAAATGTTTTTTTTTTGTTTCAGTTTCAAAACGTTGTAAATAAGTAAGTTTTCTCCTTCATTGATGGGCACTGGTGGGGCGGCACTGACAGGCACTGATAAGGCGGCACTGATGAGGTGGCACCAATGAAGTTTCACTGATGAGGTGGCATTGATGGGCACTGATATGTGGCACTGATAGGTGGCACAAATTGGCACTGATAGCTGACACGGATTGGCATGGATAGCTGGCCCGGATTGGCATGGATAGGTGGCACAAATGGGCATGGATAGATGGCACAGATGGGCATGGCTAGGCGGCATGGATGGGCACTGATAGGCGGCATGGATAGTCAATGATAGTTTGCATGGATGGGCACTGATAGTTGGCACGGATGGGCACTGATAGGTGGCACGGATGCGCACTGATAGGCGGCATTGTATTGTACTGATGGATGCCAATCAGTGCCAAACAATAATACATGCCAATCAGTGATGCCCATTGTGGGCATTGATTGGCATCCATTGTGGGCACTGATTGGCATCCATTGTGGGCACTGACTGGCATCCCTGGTGGTCTAGGGTGGCATACCTGGTGCTGGGCATCCCTGGTGGTCTGGTGGCGTCCCTGGTGGTGCAGTGTGGGCATCCTCGGGGGGACTGCTCTGATAATCGATCAGCACAGACCCCCCTTGTCAGAGGAGCAGCCGATCGGCTCTCCTCTACTCGGGTCTGACAGACGCGAGTGAGGAAAAGCCGATCACCGGGTCTTCCTATTTACACTGTGATCAGCTGTGATTGGACATGGCTGATCACGTGGTAAAGAGTCTCTTTATCGAGATCGTAGTTGCCGGGTGTCAGACTGACACCCCGCAACAACGATGGCCGCGATGCGCGCCTCAAAATCCTGAGGACGGTCTATGACGTCCAGTCAGGATTTTGAAACCACTTTGCCGCCGTCATTTGACAATGGGCGGATAGCAAGTGGTTAAATTCCGATCGTGTGCAGGCAATTCTGATGGACAAAGAGCCACGCATTGCTCAGAATAAATTATGAGACGAAAGCAATTGGCTACTGCCCTCTTTATAGTCCCGCCGTACGTGGTTTACGCCACCGCGTTCTGAACAATCGGATTTTCCGACAACTTTGTGCGTATGCAAGACAAGTTTCGCCCAAAATCCGTCGGAAAAAATCCGATGGATTTTGTGGTCGGAATGTCCAACCGTGTGAATGGGGCATTCGATTTGCCAAAACTGTGTAATATGAAGACCTATCTAAAGTATCTAATCCATTTCCATCCAATCAGACAGGCCCTCGCACTACATAGTTGTTGGTAGATATAAAGGAGATTGTACAATTAGATTGTAAAGTGTGTGGTGAGTCTAAGATGGATTCCTAGTTCCTTCCTGATGTCGCACTCACTTTTTTCATTGCTCGCTGACAATTCTGGAACATCTGGAGGAAAGTCATTGTGTTATTTAAATTATGAATATTCTCCAGGATTTGTTAATACTTTTTTTTTTTTTTCAGTACGCAGAAACCTATAATCTTTTCTTTAGATGTCTGCCGAGGGCTTCATAAGTGATGGCCGATGTCACCCTGAATCCAGAAATGCTCCTGATAATGTGTGAGGGGTTTTTATTCCGATATAAATAATTTTTATGTGTACAGAGATGTTTTATTCATGAGTCTCTGGGCTATTTAGTGGAGCCCTTTATTAGACTGATGGTTATTATTTCACATTTCTATATATAAAAAAAGTGACTTCCTTTTGTCACAACAACTAAATCTTTTTTTCTCAGATGCGGATTATCTGAACGCAGATGTCTCCAGAGTGTGTAGAGTGGTCAGTGCGGTTGTGCACTGGTTAGTTTTGCTGCCTTGCAGCACTGGCCTCCTACACTATATTACTAAAAGTATTGGGACGCCTGCTTTTACACACATGAACTTTAACCACTTCAATACAGGGCACTTAAACACCTTCCTGCCCAGACCAATTTTGAGCTTTCAGCGCTGTCGCACTTTGAATGACAATTGCGCGGTCATGCTACACTGTACCCAAATGAAATTTTTATCATTTTCTTCCCACAAATAGAGCTTTATTTTGGTGGTATTTGACCACCTCTACGGTCTTTATTTTTTGCGCTACAAATAAAAAAATACCGAAAATTTTGAAAAAAAAATGTTTTTTTTTGTTTCAGTTTCAAAACTTTGTAAATAAGTACGTTTTCTCCTTCACTGATGGGCACTGATGGGGCTACACTGATGGGCACTGATAAGGCGGCACTGATGGGCACCAATGTGGCACCAATGAAGTGGCACTGATGAGGTGACATTGATGGACACTGATATGTGGCACTGATAGGCGGCACTGATGGGCGACACGGATGGGCGACACGGACGGACACTGATAGGTGACACAAATTGGCACTGATAGCTGGCATGGATTGGCATGGATGGGTGGCACAGATGGGCGGCACAGATGGGCATGGATAGGCGGCACAGATGGGCATGGATAGGCGGCACAGATGGGCATGGGTGGGCACTGATAGGCGGCACAGGTGGGCACTGATAGGTGGCACAGGTGGGCACTCATAGGCGGCACAGGTGGGCACTCATAGGCGGCATTGGTGTTATACTATAGTAATGGATGCCAATCAGTGCCAAACAATAATGCATGCCAATCAGTGATACCCATTGTGGGCACTGATTGGCATCCATTATGGGCACTGATTGGCATCCATTGTGCTGACTGGCATCCCTGGTGGTCTAGGGAGGATTACCTTTTCCCTGGTGGTCTGGTGGCGTCCCTGGTGGTCCAGTGTGGGCATCCTCGGGGGGGCTGTGCTGATAATCGATCAGCACAGACCCCCCCTGTCAGAGGAGCTACTCTACTCACGTCTGACAGACGCAAGTGAGGGAAAGCCGATCACCGACTCTTCCCATTTACACTGTGATCAGCCGTGATTGGACACGGCTGATCACGTGGTAAAGAGTCTCCGTCGGAGACTCTTTACCGAGATCCTTGTTGCCGGGTGTCAGACTGACACCCTGCAACAACGATCGCCGCGATGCGTGCCCCCGGGGGTGCGCAGCGGCTCATAATCCTGATCACGTCATATGACGTCCGGTCAGGATTATGAAACCACTTTGCAGCCGTCAATTGCCTATAGGGCGGGCGGCAAGTGGTTAATGGCATCCCAGTCTTAGGCCCCATACACTCTATTAGATTTTGACCATTTTCTGGAAGAATGGTCAAACTTTCACATAGACACACTCCTAAACCTTGTGGACGGCCTTCCCTGAAGAGTTGAAGCTGTTATAGCTGCAAAGGATGGGTCAACTCAATATTGAACCCTACAGACTAAAGCCCCATACACAGATTTTCTGCTGATTTTTTCTTTCAGATTTACCAAAACAATATAATATGAGGTCAAACCTTAGGAGTTTCAGTTTGTATGCAATCAGGCAGGCCCTTCTACTACATGGTTTTGGTAAATCTGAAGACAAAAATCAGCAGAAAATCTGATAGTGTATATCAGGCTTTAGTCCGTAGGGTTCAATATTGAGTTGGCCCATCCTTTACAGCTATAACAGCTTCAACTCTTCAGGGAAGGCCGTCCACAAGGTTTAGGAGTGTGTCTATGGGAATGTTTGACCATTTGTCCAGAAGTGCATTTGTGAGGTCAGGCTCACGGTCTGTGCTCTAATTCATCCCAAAGGTGTTCTATCAGGTTGAGGTCAGGCCTCTGTGCAGGCCAGTCAAGTTTCTCCACCCCAGACTCGCTCATCCATGTCTTTATGGACTTTATGGTCCAAAGCATTTGGTGGAGGGGGGATTATGGTGTGGAGTTGTTTTTCAGGGGTTGAGCTTGGCCCCTTAGTTCCAGTAAAGGGAACTCTTAAGGCGTCAGCATACCATTTTGGACAATTTCATGCTCCCAACTTTGTGGGAAGAGTTTGGGGATGACCCCTTCCTGTTCCAACATGACTGCGCACCAGTGCACAAAGCAAGGTCCATAAAGACATGGATGAAGGAGTTTGGGGTGGAGTTTAGGGTGCAACATCACACGACAGCGCAATTGTCAGTTTTAAGGCGAAGCAGTGCCGAATCGCAAAAAAGGAAGGGGGTAAAATCTTCTGGGGCTGAAGTGGTTAAACTGGTAACATTCAGCTCATCAGGCTGGACACTTAACTGAGAAAAATACTGGCCCTTTAATTGAGTCAGAACAAGCTGTGGATGGAGGCCTCAACCTTCTGGGTAGGATTCAGCTCAGTGAATTGCCAGCTCTTCAGTCATGGGCTGCTCTGTCTATGGCTGTCAGTAGCTGTGTGTTTTCTAGGTCATATCAGTGGCCCAAATCCCAGAAACAAGACCCCCGGGGGCTCCTCTCTGGTATGAAATTGTCCAAATGAGCGGAGTTATTACAGCGCTGATCATCTTGCCCAAGGCACGGACACATCACGGCCTCTAACCGAAGACAAGGGAGTCCGCTACGCTGATTTATAACTGTTATAACCTCGAAGTAAACCACCGGGGCCACTTGGAGAATGTCTAAACTGGATTAAAAGGACAAACTGGATTTTAGCGTCTCCTGTGAAGGTCAAGCTGAAACTGTTTTCTGTTCATCTTCTGCATACACCTTTTTAGGAGAAGGCAAGATAAGGTCACATTATTGAAACACGCAGGCTCTCTGTACACTTTAGAGCCTGTTAGACTTCATGCACCTTGAAAAAGTATTCATACCCCTTGAAATTCTCCACATTTTGTCATGTTACAACAAAAAACATAAATGTTTTTTGTTGGGATTTTATGTGATAGACCAACACAAAGTGGCACAAAATTGTGAAGTGGAAGGAAAATTATAAATCGTTTTTAAATTTCTTACAAATAAATATGTGAAAAGTGTCAATATTTTGTAGAACCGCCTTTCTCTACCAGCTTTGCACATCTAGAGAGGGACATTTTTGCCCATTCTTCTTTGCAATATATCTCAAGCTCTGTCAGATTGGATGGAGAGCGTCTGTGAACAGCAATTTTCAAGTCTTGCCACAGATTCTTAATTGGATTTAGGTCTGGACTTTGACTGGGTCATTCTAACACATGAATATGCTTTGATCTAAACCATTCCATTGTAGCTCTGGCTGTATGTTTAGGGTTGTTGTCCTCCTGCTGCAAGGTGAACCTCCACCCCAGTCTCAAGTTGCAGACTCTAATGCCGCGTACTCACGATCAGAATTATGGTTGGAAAAAGGTCTGATGGTTTTCCCGACGGAAAGCTGTCTTGCCTACACACAGTCACACCAAATTCTGACCGTCAAGAACGCGGTGACATACAACACATACGATGGGACTAGAAAAAGAAAGTTCAATACCCAGAAGCCTAAAGCTTTCATCTCGTAGTTGAATCTGAGCATTCATGAGTTTTTGCATGTCAGAATTGCATACACACGATCAGAATTTCCGTCGGGAAAATTGAGAACATGCGCTCAAATTTTTGCTGGCGGGAATTTCCCCAGCTAAATTCCGATGGAGCATACACACAGTCTCATTTTACAATGAAAAGCTTTCATCGGTCTTTTGCTGGACGAAATTCCAATCATGTGTATGCGGCATATCAGGTTTTCTTTGCCCTGTATTTGGCTCCATCCATCTTCCCATCAACTCTGACCATCTTCACTGTCCCTGCTGAAGAAAGGAATCCCCACAACATGATGCTGCCACCACCATGTTTCACGGTGGGTATGGTGTGTTCAGGGTGATGTGTAGCGTTAGTTTTCCACCACATGTATCATTTTTCTTTCAAGCCAAAACCTTAATCTGATTGTAGCCATATTAGTGCAATTGTGACAGAGAAAATTGAGTACTATCCGTGATACTTTTTTTATTTGCACTAACATACAATTTTTCAGGACAAGCTTTCGGGGTATGTCCCCTTCTTCAAGGTCCAAGCGGTACCCCGAAAGCTTGTCCTGAAAAATTGTATGTTAGTGCAAATAAAAAAATTATCACGGACAGTACTCAAGCTAAAAACTTAAATTTTAGTCTCATCTGACCAGAGCACCTTCTTCCACATATTTGCTGTGTCCCCCACATGGCTTCTCATAAACTGCAAACAGGACCTCTTATGGCTTTCTTTCAACAATGGCTTTCTTCTTGTTGCCACACTTCCATAAAGGCCAGATTTGTGGAGTGCACAACTAGTTACCTTGGGACTCTTGGCTGCTTCTCCGATGAATGCTCTCCTTGCCCAGGCTGGTCAGTTTAGGTGGGCGACCATGTCTTGGTAGGTTTGCAGTTGTGCCATACTCTTTCCATTTTCGGATGGATATAAACTTGGGATTTTTTTTATAAGCTAAGCCTGTTTCAAACTTCTCCACAACGTTATCCCTGACCTGTCTGGTGTGTACCTTGTCCTTCACGATGCTCTTTGTTCACTAAGGTTCTCTAACTGGGGGCTTCACAGAACAGCTGTATTTATACAGAGACCAAATGACACACAGGTGAACTCTAGGTACTAATTAGGTGACTTCTGAAGGCAATTGGTTCCACTAGATTTTAGTTAGGGGTATCAGAATAAAGGGGGCTGAATACAAAAGCATGTCACACTTTTCACATATTTATTTGTAAGCCCTTGTACACACGGTTGGAGATTCCGACGGAATGTGTCCTATCGGACCGTTTTGTCGGATAATCCGACTGTGTGTGGTCTCCATCGGACTGTTTCCGTTGGAATATCCGACGGACCATGTTTTCCAACTTGTCTATAAAATTTTCCGACAACATGCTCCGATCGGACATACTCTGATCATGTGTAGCCTACTCCAACGGACAAAGTGCCACGCATGCCCAGATCAAATTCCTAGACCAAAGCTATTGGCTACTAGCCTGAACGTAGTCCCGTTGTAACGAAATAACGTCATCACGTTATGTACAATCGTATTTTCCGACAACTTTGTCCGACCGTGTGTATGCAACAGTTTCGGACAAAATCCGTCAGACAAAATCCAATGGATTTGGTTGTCAGAATGTCCGACCATGTGTACAAGGGGTTAAACATTTTAAAAACCATTTATCATTTTCCATCTAGTTCACAATTATGTGGCACTTTGTGTTGGTCTATCACATAAAATCCCAATAAAATACATTTATGTGTTTGGTTGTAACATGACAAAATTTGGAAAATTTCAAGGGGTATAAATACTTTTTCAAGGCACTGTAAACTATATTGCCAAAAGTATTGTGACACCTGCCTTTACACACACATGAACTTTAATGACCTCCCAGTCTTAGTCCGTAGGGTTCAATATTGAGTTAGCCCACCATTTGTAGCTTTAACAGTTTCAACTCTTCTGGTAAGGCCGTCCACGAGGTTTAGGAGTGTGTCTATGGGAATGTTTGACCATTCTTCCAGAAGCGCATTCGTGAGGTCAGGTGAGAAGGCCTGGCCCGCAGACTCCGCTCTAATTCATCCCAAAGGTGTTCTATTGGGTTGAGGTCAGGCCAGTTAAGCTGATGAACCTGTTATAGCTGCAAAGGGTGGGCCAACTCAATGTTGAACCCTACGGACTAAGCGCCAGTTCACACCACATGCAGTCCAGTGCGTTTTTTTTTCCTGCATCAAAAATGCATAGAAAGTAGGTTATATGGTTTTCAATGGCATAGTTCACACCAGTGCTTGCCATTCCAGTGCGTTCCAGTTCCAGAAAAAAAAGTAGAACATGCTGCATTTTCCAGCACTGGACTGTACTGGAACGCTGTTAAAAGTATCAAAAACTCCCGGGAATGCACCGAAACGCACCTAAATGCACCAAAAACACACTGGAACACCCATGTTCTTATTTAAGGTTAAGGGAAAAAAAGGGGGGGGGAATGCAGTGGACTGTATCAAAAATGCACCAAAAACTCACTGGAATGCATCAAAAATACGCATGCAAAAAAGCATCTGGAGCTAAAGGCAGGGGTCCCAATAGTTTTGGCAATATAGTGTAGATGTTTTTAGGCAGGTGCAGTTAGCTAGTTTACCAATAGTTGGCTCTGTACCAGAACAGTGTCTGGTTACATCAGATAGTGTTATGAGGTGCTAGCCCCCTTTTAAGTAAAGTCCTCCTACACCTACTGTGTAGTCATGGGTGAGCAAGTGCCCAGATAAAAGCCAGGTTGGGAGGTGCCCCAGACAGAGGGGGCATGGGAGCCAAAACATCCCACACCAGCTCAGATGTAACCAACACACCGAGGCCCTGGACAGGTCTGGAGACTGGGGAGAAGAAGTTAAACTGCACCCAGGTGACCTTGGTATAGATTTCATGACCCATTTGGAAGTAGGGGCTAGGACAGGTTGCAAGCCTTTTAGGCCATGCTTATGCCCCGTGCACACGATTGGACATTGATTGGACATTCCAACAACAAAATCCATGAATGTTTTCCGACGGATGTTGGCTCAAACATGTCTTGCATACACACGGTCACACAATGTTGTCAGAAATTGCGAACGTCAAGAATGCAGTGGCATACAACACATACGACGAGCCGAGAAAAATTAAGTTCAATAGCCAGTGTTGCTCTTCTGCTTGATTCCGAGCATGCGTGGAACTTTGTGTGTCGAAATTGTGTAAGCTTGATCGGAAATTTACGGATTTTGTTGTGGGAAAATTTGAGAACCAGACCTTGAATCAAAATCTTGAAACCAGATTTTGAAATTCCGATGGAAAATGTCTGATGGAGCCTACCGCGGAACCCCACTCTCCTTATGCAACGCAATCCTGAACCCCGCGCTCCCTACGCAGCGCGCTCCTGAACCCTGCGCTCTCTATGCAGTGCAAGAAAACTTTATTGTAGAATACTTAGACTGAATACTGTGGTGGAGTGCAGATACAACCGGCCCTTTGAGGGCAACCAAACTGCTGATGCGGCCCCCAATGAATTTGAGTTTGGCACCCTTGCCCTAGTCGAACAAATCTGTATAGAGCCTGAAACTAGAACACACATACCTGTTACCCTGGACGCAACCAAGCGATGTTACCCACCTGCTCTCACATTATACAGTGGGGAAAATAACTATTTGATCCTCTGCAGATTTTGTAAGTTTGCCCACTTAAAAAGAAATCAAGGGGCTATAATTTTAATCATAGGTGTATTTTAAATGATAGAAAAATCCAGAAAAAAACACGATACAAATGATATAAATTGAGTTGCAGTTCAGTGATTAAAATAAGTATTTGATCCCCTACCAACCAACAATAATTCTGGCTCACACAGACTGGCTACAGTAGGTGCTCATGTGGTACACAGATTAGTCCTGTCAATGTAAGAAGGTGCTCGTAATGACAACTCGTTGTGTATATAAAAGACACCTGTCCACGGAATCTCTTTCTTCCATTCAAACCTCACTATCATGGGCAAGACCAAAGAGCTGTAAGCCCTTGTACACACGGTCATCCATTCCGATGGAAAATGTCCGATCGGACCATGTGTGTTCGGATAATCCGACTATGTGTGGGCTCCATTGGACTGTTTCCCTCAGAATATCCGACCGACAAAGTTTTAGAGCTTGGCTATAAAACTTTCTGACGACATGATTCGATCGGACCTTGTCCGATCGTTTGTAGAGAATTCCGATTGGACAAAGTGTCACGCATGCTCAGATCAAATTCCTAGACCAAAGCTATTGGCTACTAGCCTGAACGTAGTCCCGTCGTAACGAAATAACGTCATCACGTTACGAACGATCGGATTTTCCGTCAACTTTGTCCGACTGTGTGTATGCAACACCAGTCTCGGACAAAATCCGTCGGAATTTGTTGTCGGAATGTCGGACCGTGTGTACAAGGGCTAAAATGACGTCAGGGATAAGATTGTAGACCTGCACAAGGCTGGAATGGGCTAAAAGACCATCAGCAAGAAGCTTGGTGAGAAGGAGACAACTGTTGGAGCGATTATTCGCTAAAGGAAGAAATACAAAATAACCATCAATCGCCCTCAGTCTGGAGCGCCATGCAAGATTTCACATCCTGGGGTAAGGATGATCATGAGAAAAGTGAGGGATAAGCGCAGAAGCAGTTGAGGCCACAGTCACCAAACAAACCATTGGTAACACAATACGTCTCCATGGATTGAAATCCTGCAGAGGCCGTAAGAAGGCACATGTTCAGGCCCATCTGAAGTCATGCCAATAAACATCTAAATGATTCAGAGAAGGATTGGGAGAAAGTGCTGTGGGGAGATGAGACCAAAATTGAGCTTTTTGGCAATAACTCGACTCGTGTTTGGAGGAAGAAAAATGCTGACTAGGACCCTAAGAACACCATCCCTACAGTTAAGCGCAGAGGTGCAAACATTATGCCTTGGGGCTGTTTCCCTGCTAAAGGTGGCCGAATTATCCGCATTGAGGGGCCAATGGACGAGGCCATGTATTGTAAAATCTTGGATAGAAACCTTCCCTCAGCCAGAACACTGAAGGTCGTGGATGGGTCTTCCAGCATGACAATGACCCAAAACATACCGCCAGGGTAACAAAAGAGTAGCTCAAGAAGAAGCACATTAAGGTCATGGAGTGGCCTAGCCAGTCTCCAGACCTTAATCTTATAGAAAATGTATGGAGGGAGCTGAACAGCGACAGCCAGGAAACCTTAAGGATTTAGAGAAGATCTGTAAAGAAGAGTGGACCAAAATCCCTCCTGAGATGTGTGCAAACCTGGTCACCAACTACAAGAAACATCTTACCTCTATGCTTGCCAACAAGGGTTTATCACCAAGTACTAAGTCATGTTTTGCTTGGTGATCAAATACTTATTTTACTCACTGAACTGCAACTCAATTTATAACATTTGTACAGTGGTGTGAAAAAGTGTTTGCCCCCTTCCTCATTTCCTGTTCCTTTGCATGTTTGTCACACTTAAGTGTTTCGGAACATCAAACCAATTTAAACAATAGTCAAGGACAACACAAGTAAACACAAAATGCAATTTGTAAATGAAGGTGTTTATTATTAAAGGTGAAAAAAAATCCAAACCATCATGGCCCTGTGTGAAAAAGTGATTGCCCCCCTTGTTAAAACATACTATAACTGTGGTTGTCCACACCTGAGTTCAATTTCTCTAGCCACACCCAGGCCTGATTATTGCCACACCTGTTCACAATCAAGGCATCACTTAAATAGGAGCTGCTTGACACAGTAAGGTCCACCAGAAGATCCTTAAAAGCTACACATCATGCCGAGACCCAAAGAAATTCAGGAACAATTGAGAAAGAAAGTAATTGAGATCTATCAGTCTGGAAAGGGTTATAAAGCCATTTCCAAAGCTTTGGGAATCCAGCGAACCACAGTGAGAGCCATTATCCACAAATGGCGAAGACATGGAACAGTGGTGAACCTTCCCAGGAGTGGCCGGCCGCCCAAAATTACCCCAAGAGCACAGCGACGACTCATCCAAGAGGTCACAAAAGACCCCACAACAACGTCCAAGGAACTGCAGGCCTCACTTGCCTCAGTTAAGGTCAGCGTTCATGCCTCCACCATCAGGAAAAGACTGGGCAAAAATGGCCTGCATGGCAGAGTTCCAAGGAGAAAACCACTGCTGAGCAAAAAGAACATCAAAGCTCATCTCAATTTCTCCACAACACATCTTGATGATCCCCGAGACTTTTGGGACAACATTCTGTGGACCGATGAGACAAAAGTGGAACTCTTTGGAAGGTGTGTGTCCAAGTATATCTGGCGTAGAAGGAACACTGCATTTCATAAAAAGAACATTATACCAACAGTAAAATATGGTGGTGGTAGTGTGATGGTCTGGGGCTGTTTTGCTGCTTCAGGACCTGGAAGACTTGCCGTGATAAAAGGAACTATGAATTCTGCTGTCTACCAAGAGATCCTGAAGGAGAATGTCCGACCATCTGTTCGTGTACTCAAGCTGAAACGAACTTGGGTTCTGCAGCAGGACAATGATCCTAAACACACCAGCAAGTCCACCACCGAATGGCTGAAGAAAAACAAAATGAAGACTTTGGAGTGGCCTAGCCAAAGTCCTGACCTGAATCCTATTGAGATGTTGTGGTATGACCTTAAAAAGGCCGTTCATGCTCGAAAACCCTCTAATGTAACTGAATTAGGACAATTCTGCAAAGATGAGTGGGCCAAAATTCCTCCAGGATGCTGTAAAAGCCTCATTGCACGTTATCGCAAACGCTTGGTTGCAGTTGTTGCTGCTAAGGGTGGCCCAACCAGTTATTAGGTTTAGGGGGCAATCACTTTTTCACACAGGGCCATGATGGTTTGGATTTTTTTTCACCTTTAATAATAAACACCTTCATTTACAAATTGCATTTTGTGTTTACTTGTGTTGTCCTTGACTATTGTTTAAATTGGTTTGATGTTCCGAAACACTTAAGTGTGACAAACATGCAAAGGAACAGGAAATGAGGAAGGGGGCAAACACTTTTTCACACCACTGTATTATGTGTTTTTTCTGGATTGTTGGTAGATATTCTGTCTCTATCATTTAAAATACACCTATGATAAAAATTATAGACCCTTCATTTCTTTAAAAGTGGGAACACTTACAAAATCAGCAGAGGATCAAATAATTATTTTCACCACTGTACTATTAAAATGCACTGTGCCGTGAATTCAGAGGGCTGTGCCGCGATGATGACTCCCGTGTGCATGCACGGGACAAAATTGAAATGGCCAAGGAGCATGAACTCTGAAGGAAGGCAAAGACGGGAGCCCAGCTTATGGACACATAGGCTAACAGACGGGAGTTAAGAGCAGAAAAAAAAAGTCAAAAGCCTGTAAAAGCGCCCTTTTTGACATCCCATGTGCATGAGGGCTAAAGAAGAAGTACAGCCAAAGCTCGTTTGGCGGTACTTCTGCTGTGGACTACAGGAATGCAGTTCATTTTGCACTGGTCTTTGATCGATCGATTCTCTTAGAGCTGGCAGGGGACAGATGCAGCATGAGACCAATGCTGCATCCATCTAGGTAAATATAATTCTTTAACCGCTTGCCAGATGTACATCGACAGAATGGCACAGGCAGGCAAATGGGAGTAACTGTACTCCCCTTTGAATTTGCCCCCCATCAGGCGCACGCGCACCCGCTGCACGCCACGGAAGCATGCCCGCGGGTCCCAGGAACTCGATTGTTCGCCGGCGGCCCGCGATTGCAGTAAGGAGAGGCAGAACAGGGAAATGCCTATGTAAACAAGACATTTTCCTGTTCTACCTTGTGACATGACAGAGATAACTGCTCCCTGTCATTGGTAACAGTGATCGCTGTCATGTCAGTGGTAGCCCCCCCCCCCCCCAACAGTTAGAATCACTCCCTAAGACACACTTAACCCCTTGATCGCCCCCTAGTGTTTAACCCCTTTACTGCCAGTGTCATTTACACAGTAGTCAGTGCATTTTTATAGCACTAATCGCTGTATAAATGATAATGGTCCCAAAATAGTGACAAAAGTGTCCGATGTGTCCGCCATAATGTCGCAGTCATGATAAAAATTGCAGATCTCTACCATTACTAATAAAAAAAATAATAAAAATGCTATAAATCTATCCCTTATTTTGTAGACCTTATAACTTTTGCGTAAACCAATCAATATATGCATATTGCAAGTTTTTTTCTTCAAAATTATGTTGAAGAATACATATCAGCTTAAACTGAGAAATAAAATTGTTTTTTATATATTTTTTAGGGGCATTTATTATAGCAAAAAGTTAAAAATATTGCTTTTTTTTCAAAATTGTCACTCTTTTTTTGTTTATAACGCAAAAAATTAAAAACGTAGAAGTGATCAAATGCCACCAAAAGAAATTTCTATTTGTTGGAAAAAAAAGGACGTCAATTTAGTTTGGGAGCCACGTCGCACGGCCACGCAATTGTCAACTAAATGGACGTAGTGCCGAATCACAAAAAATGCTCTGGTCAGGAAGGGGGTAAATTCTTCCGGGGCGGAAGTGGTTAAACACATACATCACTGAGGGAAAAATTCCCCTCCTCCCAACACAAAAACTTCAATTTATTTGCATGGCCGATGACAGATTGCGTGCAGCTCTAGCCCTGCCAGCCATCCTCCTTAATGGCGGCCCCAAAGGCTAATTTTTTTTCACGCTCCGTCCCAATTGATTCTTTTATTTCCATTCTGCCAGGTGAAGAAAAATAAAAAGAAGTTAGAAAAAAAAAAAAACCTCCATTAATTTCAAAGTGAACGTTTAAAGTCTCAGGCTCCCTCCGTGTGTCCATTGAACGGCGGGGAGGAGGGGGACAGGCAGAGCCGTCCCGCAGGCTCTGAGCGCCGCTCTACCTCCCTTATCTCTCACTTTGTTATAAATGTGAATGTTCCGCACGGTTTATGAGACTGGAGGGGATGTCTGGGGACGGCGGAGATGAGTAATTAGCCCCCCGTGGTGTCCAATTTACTGCGCAGAACAAAGTCACATCTCTTCGGCTTTGAATATTTGTGCCGCGGCCACTGCGGCAGGAAGTGTCTCATAATAAAACGTAACCCCCCCCCCCCCCAACTCCATGGTTATGGATCTCTGGAAACTTCTTCAATTCTTTGACATGTAAAAGAGAAAGTTCTTTTAAAAGAATTCAGACTTTACAGCCTCTCTCAACCTTTTCAACATAGAGGAACCCTTGAAATAACTTTCCGGGCTCAGGGAGCCCCTGCTAAAAATTACTATATCTACATCTCATGATACATTAGTGCAATGGCGGCTGTTTCTTTTCTTCTTTTTTTGGAGGGGCGGCAAACAACCACCCCCCCCCCCAGGTGGCTATCCAGTGGGCAGCACCTCTCCTGCTTGTCCACCCGCTGTCTGTCGATCAGTCCAGTACTTACTTCATCTAGGTGGCAGGATATGTGGTGGGTGGCTGGATATCGGGCAGCTGGAGGCGGCTCCTATGTCCTCTTCTCCATCACGGTGGCTTCCTCCTCCTAGGTGTCCAATAGGATTGCCTGGCCTATCGGCACATCGAGTGATGGGTCTCAAGACCTGCTTCCTGATTGGCCGGGAGGAGGTTCAGTGTTACAAATAGAGATTATTCATTCAATATTGTAGAACATCTAGGTGGGCTCCATTCGCATTCTCTGACCCCGAGCCCACTCTAATTTGAAGCCTTATTGGAGCCTCTGGCACCCCACCCCACCCCCCC
Organism: Lithobates pipiens; assembly: GCF_037356315.1. Taxonomy (NCBI): domain Eukaryota; kingdom Metazoa; phylum Chordata; class Amphibia; order Anura; family Ranidae; genus Lithobates; species Lithobates pipiens. The sequence goes on along the minus strand of NW_027507791.1, from coordinate 14,481,062 downwards.
CCCCCCTTTGGAATGCATGCGTCTGATGTCCTGCATAGGGGCCAGACCTATGGATAGAGGGGTGGTCCCCATGCACCCTTAATGGATCGGCTGTCCCTGCATTAGTGTGATGGTCAGTGGGAAGAATACTCCTTACACTTGTGGTCATTGGGACAAATTACTTCCTTACATATAGCTAACAAGATCAATGGTGTCAGAACTTATTTTAGAGGCAGAAATTGCTCCTTGCTCAAGGAACCCCTAGCAACCTGGTTACGAACACCAGTACTAGATAAGTATAACCACATAGCTTATGGTGGAAAGGGACTTTGTAAGGTTATACTTTCTGGTTGGGTCCTTAGCCCTATTCCACAGAAAGCTATGTTTTCCATGTACTGATGGTGACCAAAAAGCCTGAAACAGCTGTATGTAGTTATAAATAATAGTTTTTTTTTTTTCTATTAGGCTGTATTTGCACTATAAAACCTGTCCTTTTTTGTATGAACAGATATCTTAGGAAATAGGAACAATTTGCTCTGTCCTTGCCTTGAGACTGTTTTAGACAAAGGTGGCATGAAGGAGCCCTGAGGGCTATTTTTTACTTGATTCAAAATGTGGCATTGGACACACTCTTTAAAGCACTCTGAATGCCAATAAAAGCTCCTCTCAATAACTAAATAAAATGGTTACCTTACAGTCCTGTTCACATGTTGTGTTTGCCTCACTTAAAAAATTATACCCCATGTCAATTTCTTGGTGCTTCAAAGCATCTCCAAGCCTCTATAGAAGTCTATGGCAACGCTCACTTACAGCACCTGGAGCAGTTTTTTTGGAGGTAAAGCAGGTATGAGATATCACAGGATGCCCTGGGAAACCAGCAAGTGAACTAGGAAGACCTTATTAGCAGTCACTTGCGGTTCATATGTATATGTTCAGGGAGCATCTGGTGTGAAGGAGGGAGCAGCAGAAAGGTAAGCGGGGTCTGGACTGAAGCAGAGAAACTAGCAGACAACAGCACACATGGTGTGCCATGTGGGAATGCTATAGCAGAAGTAATCGTAGAGATGGGACTAAGTGGTGGAGAATCGGCAGGGTTGAGGGACCAGAGCAGTAAAAACTAGCAGATGTCACACGTGGTGTGCAGCATGGGAACAATATAGCAGGAGGTGAGCAGGGACTGGAGAGAGAGGAGGGATCATCAGCAGAGCTGGGGGTTACTACTACTGGGGATCAGGAGAACTGAGGGTATTTCTGAGCCAGGGATCTGCTGAACATGGGTTATAATGAGCTGGTGATTTGCTAAATGGGGGCACTATTGATCTGGGGATCTGCTGAACAGGGGTACGAATGGGCTAGGAGTATTACTGTGTTGGGGATAATACTGAGGCGGGGTTCTACTGAGCCCCTTTAAAACAAATAGAAAATCAACACACACACACATGGCATTTGCCAAGCTTCATTAAAGCTTCAAAATAGCAGGAGCGGTGGTCTCTGGTGGACACAGCGGTTAATAGATCATGCCAGGGTGCGCCCAACGCTCGATCCTGGGAGGACTTTATATGACATCCTCCCATGATAACAGGGCTCCTGCTCGGCCGTCATATTACAATGGGCTGGATGGGAGAGGTTAAAGTAAGAATTATTAACAGTGAAACTAAAATCCAATTGACATTAGCAAACAGAAGACACAGTAAACATGACGATATAAGTGAACCCAAACCAAATGATGAAATGCCTGATTGACTAATAAACTATATACAATATGGAATACAGAAAAGCAGAGGAAAAACTGGAGGTGCAAGGAACAGTCACAAAGGAGGAACCAAAACTGGGATCAGGAACAAGGGGGAGTATAAGGCAGCAGGGTACAGGATGCAGGGTAGAAACAAGATTGAGATGTGGGTTCAGGATAATTCAGCACGTAAAATCAGGCTCTCGGACAAGGCAATGATGCGAAATGTAATAGTAGAGAAAGGACTAAATATCCTCCCAGCAGCCAGCATCGGGTGGAGATTGATTACTGAGATCTTCTGGCTGCTGGGAGATACCTGCTAGTGGACACTAAAATAACAACCTTCCACTCTGGGAACCACAGTGCCACCAGCAGGTGATCCAGGTCCCTACATACCTGTTCTCAGGCACTCTGGTCTCCCCTGTGTCAGCCAATGCCAGCCACATAGGATGGGAGGCACTCCAATAACAGCTGGACTGCCTGAGCTGGGATATCACCCATAGGCTTACTATGGGACATCCATTGTTGGAGCTTCCTCCTCTCCACTGCAGCCACTGCTAGCTACTAGTTTTGTCTCGGAATTACACATTAAGAACTTACACAAGCAACATATTAACATTATACAAGAGACATTGATTTCTGTTATTTTGGAATGCTTATTTGCTTTAGTGTCACCCAAACTCTAAAATGCCTCATTGTAGAATACATGGAGACTAACTGCACAAAATGACAGGATGGGGAACAACAACTTACTCTAATAACATCTTTCTGCAAATTCCTTCTAGCAGGCGACCCTTTTATTATATAAAGAACGTAACATTAGCATATAATATATTGTTATTATTAAAGCATATCATTTTTTTTTCTTTAATCATAGAATACATGTGTAGAGCTTTTTGTTTTTTATTTTGAAACCAATCAACTGTACATTAAAATCTTATTTTTCTAAGTTTTATATTCCATTTTTAACTGTTAATTCTTTTTTTTCAGGTTTTTAAATGGAATATTTAATGAATAAATACAGAAAAGTGTTTGTATTCCAATTTAAGAGATAATGGAGTTGGGTAGATAGACGGTTACTTTGTGCTTCTCTGTGACAATATTGCAATTTGTTTACTTAGATAGCACAACTCGGCACCAAAGGGGCCCTAGAAAAGGCTTTTTATTGCCGCCAATGGTTTTATACGCTTTCAAGTTTCGAAAACTTTGAAATAAAGAAAAATAAAACTTTGTTAATGGAAAAACAACAACAGGCTGCAAAATAAACACATTTAAGTGCATCTAAAAAAAAAATGTATATTAATGTACATAAACATAGCGTATGGATATCTGCAGAATGTGCTTATAAAACACACTGGGCGCATGCTGGCTGGAAGGATTTGCCGTCGGCTGTAACTAAATTCAGAAGCCGCTAGAATAAATAAACTGCGCACTGGCCTCCCTCTGTAATATTTACGTCCAACTGGGCCACAGAGGTCATATCAGCCCCGTTAAATAACATTTAGGGTCTGTATATCTATGAAATCCAGCAAGTCATTGCAGCTAATGATCTGCCTTGTTTATGAAGGCCACGCCGCTCGTAATTGTTACTCCCATAAACCAAAACGGCGAGAAAATTTTAAGGTTACTTATTGCATATTAAACGCGTAATTAGAGGAAAAGGGAGGACCGGGAGGGCCTGTTAAATATTTAACGAGGATTTAGAAATTACTTACACTGATTATATGGATAGACAGAGACAACTATACATCCTGGAGACCGAAGGCTGTCGTCGCTGTCCTGCAGAGCTCACAATCTGTTTGTATTCAGATGCAACAATAAAGTGGCACTAAACCCACATCATAAAAAACTATCAATAAATGGTGTATTCCATGCTGTTCATACTTAGTCACTATGAGATTTGTTTTCTGTATTCTGCAAAAAAAAAATGGTTGATCCGGCTGCTCTCTTTCTCCCCCTTCTGTCCATGTCCCCAATTCAGCTAGAGATTTTGCAGAGCAGTGTTTGCAGCTCCGCACACACTCAGTGAGTTTCTATGCTGAGCATTTACTCCCTATCATTTCTGAGCAGCCCATGTGACTATAGAGTCACACATGTGGGTGTATACACAGTAGTAAATGACAGCTCACTCCCTTCTCTTCCATGCCCACTAACCAGCTAAATACAGTGAGGCTGGGATATTACATGTAGATTGATTGTGGCTTCACCTCCCTCTTATTCTAAGACACAGGCAGGGGGGCGCGTGACGCAACCTGTGATTGGCAGAAATCCACCCACACCATGGTATTGCTAAAAAACAATAAAGGTTTTATTTCAAATATATATTTGTATGACAATTAAAAACAGTTTATTGGTAATAATTATTTATATTGACTCCCCCCCATCATTATCTAAAAAATGCTTGACATCGGCGCTGACAGATCAGCGGGGCGCAGCATCGGAGGAGGTTAGTCGGTAGATGCGGCAGCAGAGGAAGAAGAACACGGGACAAAGAAGACAGGAGAAAGAAGAAGAACTGAAAAAGGAGCGGGAGAAGGAGAAGCCCGGAGGAGGAAGATACGAGAGAAGATGGAGGGAGACCAGAAGAAGAAGCGAGGAAGAAGATATTTTTAATAAAAGACTTGTCAAAAACTGTCTACTGTATTTTTTTTCACACTACGCTACTTTTTTGGGGGTGAATGAGTAGGGGAACAATGTACCCCTACTCATTCACATAGGAGGGAGACTGGGATCTGGGGGACCCCTTGTTAAAGGGGCTACCAGATTCCAATAAGCCCCCTGCCCGCAGACCCCGACAGCCACTGGGCAAGGGTTGTCGGGAAGAGGCCCTTGTCCCCATCAACATGGCCCCAAAGCAGTGGGCTGCTCGCTTGTCCTCTCCCTTTCCTGACCTGACGGGCTGCATGCTCGGATGAGGGCCTGGTATGGATTTTGGAGGGGACCCCATGGCAAAATGTAAAAAAATATGGTGTGAGATCCCCCAAAATCCATGCCAGACCCTTATCCGAGCATGCAGCCCAGCAGGTCAGGATAGAGATGACTAGCAAGCGCCCCACCCCCTCCTGAACCTTATCAGACCACATGCCCTCATCATGGGGGGGGTGGGTGCTTTGGGGCCATGTTGATGAGGACAAGGGCCTCTTTCCGACAACCCTTGCCCGGTGGTGGGGCAGGGGGCCCCCAGATCCCAGCCTCTCCTGATAAGTGAATGAGTATGGGGTACATTGCATCCCTACTCATTCACCACAAAAAAAGGAGTGTAGTGTGAAAAAATACAGTAGACAGTTTTTGACAATTTTCACAATTATTTTTTCCGGTAATTCTTTTTATTACATTTAGCCCTCTGCCAGCTGATAACTCATCAGTTATTAAGGACATGGTGGCCAGCTTCCTGGCCCCCTCTTTAGCAACCAGTTATATACAGTGAATGTACAGCTTAGGAAAAAAAAAACGCAAAGCGCAAATTATGGGAAAATTGTATCAAAATCGCTGTAAAAACTCGGTACTTGCGTTTTGGATGTGGGTCCATTGAAGTCTATTCTATCTGGGGATAAAGTGCAGCAAGTACCTCATGTCTTGTCTACAGGACCTCTCCTTTTGTCTATGTATATTTTTTTGTGATTGTACTATGTGCAATTTTTTAATTGTATCTTAATAAATGAATAACATTTTATATAGTATTTTCTATGTATTTCATTCTGTATTACAGCACCGCAAAAATCCCCCTTTTTCTCTTTTCATTTTTATAAATTAAAGTTTTTTTTTTGTTTTTTTGCTTTTTACTTAAAGCGCATCTAAAGACTAAAATAATTATTTTACATTTTTTTTGTGTACTAATAGCATTTGGGGATGGGCGCAAATGTAGTCTCAAATCCCACCTTTCTCTAATTTTGATGTGTTAAAAAAATATATTTAATAACAATACAAATTAAGAAATAATACAAATTAAAATAAAAAATAATAAAAAAAAGTGGAAATTTTGTTAAAACATAATCTAACCCTAAATCTACTCTCAGTCACAATCTAAAGCCGCGTACACACGGGCGGACTGTCTGGCCAACTTAGTCCGTCAGACAATCCGACGGACAGTCCGTCCTACTTTCGAATGAACGGACTTGACCACACACGATGAACAAACAGTCTGTTGAAAGCTTGCGCGATGACGTGTACAGCACGTACGACGGGACTAGAAATAGGACGTCCAATACACAGCAATGCAACCTTCCGCCGTGTAAATCCTTTCTGAGCATGCGCCATACTTAGTCCGTCCAACTAGCCTACTCACGAGCGGATTGTCCGCTGAAACCAAAGTATGACGGACAGTATTACGGAAATTCCGAAATACTTAGTCCGCCAGACTGTCCGCTGAAAAAGTCCGCTGAAGCCCACACACGAGCGGACTGTCCGCTGAAATGTGTTTCGGCGGACTAAGTTGGACAGACAGTCCGCCCGTGTGTACGCGGCTTAAGCCTAATCTATCTAACCCTGTAAAGATAAGATTGCTATATTTATCTATTCTGAAGCCGCTGCAGTCTGGTCTCCATCTGCGTAGAGAGAGAAAGGCAACAATAAGTGACATCATCCACAGACTTACCATGGGGCGTCTATTGTCGGCTGTCCCTCCTATACACAGCAGCCACCACTGACAGCTCAGAGTGGGGCTGCTGTCTCAGAAGGAAGCCTCTTCTAAAGATGATGCACAAGATACCCTGCAAACAGTTTGCTGAAGACATGCAGACTAAGGACATGGATTACTGGAACCATGTCCTGTGGTCTGATGAGACCAAGATAAACTCACTTAGTTCAGATGGTGTCAAGTGTGTGTGTGGCGGCAACCAGGTGAGGAGGACAAAGACAAGTGTGTCTTGCCTACAGTCAAGCATGGTGGTGGGTGTGTCATGGTCTGGGGCTGCATGAGTGCTGCCGGTACTGGGGAGCTACAGATCATTGAGGGAACCATGAATGGCAACATGTACTGTGACATACTGAAGCAGAGCATGATCCCCTTCCTTTGGGGACTGGTCCGCAGGGCAGTATTCCAACATGATAACAATGCCAAACACACCTCCAAGATGGCCACTGCCTTGCTAAAGAAGCTGAGGGTAAAGGTGATGGACTGGCCAAGCATGTCTCCAGACCTAAACCCTATTGAGCATCTGTGGGGCATCCTCAAACAGAAGGTGGAGGACCACAAGGTCTCTAATATCCACCAGCTCTGTGATGTCGTCATGGAGGAGTGGAAGAGGACTCCAGTGGCAACCTGTGAAGCTCTGGTGATCTCCATACCCAAGAGGGTTAAGGCAGTGCTGGAAAATAATGGTGGCCACACAAAATATTGACACTTTGGGCCCAATTTGGACATTTTCACTTAGGGGTGTACTCACTTTTGTTGCCAGCGATTTAGACATTAATGGGTGTGTGTTGATTAATTTTGAGGGGACAGAAAATTTACACTGTTATACAAGCTGTACACTCACTACATTGTAGCAAAGTGTCATTTCTTAAGTGTTGTCACATGAAAATATATAATAAAATATTTACAAAAATGTGAGGGGTGTACTCGCTACATCACCCCATTTTCTCTTTTTTCCTTTTTTTGTTTTTTCTTCTTGTTCATTTTACTCATTTTGGTGCCCATATGACCATGTACACTTTCACTGATTATATCTATTTATTCACATTTATTTATATATATTTATACAATTTTTCAGATCAATGTGGGCTACATGTGTTTCCCTTTATCAGGGACTGCAATGTGGTGATTTGCTGGTTTCTCTGCTGTTTTCCTGGGCCTGGACGGTTTTTCCTGCCTCAGCCCCGGGTGAGACCTTTGTTGGATGCCCATACTCCCGTTTCAGTGTCGGACAAATTTTGCTGCTGACGTGTAGGTATTTACGTTTTTATGTCCTCCTTTTTTTTTCATTTTTTTTTTTAGGAACCATTGACAAGTATATTATTTTATTTATATTTATAGATATCTCTTGTACCATACTCCTGATGAGTAGGCAAGCCTTTACGAAATGCGTTGAGTTTTATTAACTGTCAAGAGATCTGTGGCTCGCATACTTTATGCTTATTATGTTATTATGTATTATATACCTATGTACCAGTATTAGATGACCCTTTATTGATGCGCTTCTTAGATGTCAGCTTTTTATTAGCTTTACATTTTCGAAATGATATTATGGATGACCATGTATTGTTTAATTCTCTTCAATAAACATCATTATTTTATTATTTATTTATGTATTTTTTGTGACACGCCTCATTCAAGGTCCCCAATGACCAGTGACTCTTCTGTATATTACCCTCCGTTACTCTAAAATGTAAAATACATTTTTTTGCCTTTAGTCCTACTTTAACCCCTCTCTGACCCTTAGAAGTAAGTCCGGTCATGATGGTCCAGCGATAGTAGAAACCTCGGATCGAGCCGAGGCTTGGACATCCTCCTATATTCAGAGTGGAAATTCATTTCGACAGCACCTGGGTCCCGCTGATGAAAGAAAAAAAGAGGCAGAAAAGAAATGATGCGCACGCCGGCCGCCTGTTCGTTGGGACGCAAGAAAACCCAGCTGGTTGCGGTGGCTTTGCCAGGGCTGATGATTAAGATGTGTGTCAGTATTGGCTCAGGAAACTGCTCGGCTCTGCAATGGCACTGAATGGCAGCTGCTTCGAGGAATAATTCCGTACAATCAGGATGTGCCGCTCCGAAACTGCTGGATGGAGATGTCACTTCATGTTATGGAATGACAATCAGTGTCTGTGATGAGGGATGCAGCATGTCCACCATAGAATCCAATGGGGTTAAAGCACGGGCCGCCATTGGCCACTAATAATAATGGGTTTACTTAGGAAATCAGCTAATAATTAGCATAAAAGAGCCCCCCCCCCGCATCATTAAAAAAGACAATTGTTGGTTGCTTTTATTTAGGGCATCCAACTGCTTACAACCTATAGAAAAGCTTTTGTTTAGCCCAGAGTTCTTCCATAAAGCTTCCAGCAATTAATTGAAGCGGTAGTAAACCCACTGACGTTTTTTTTTCTTCTGACCTACAAGGGAAAAGTCATAATGAGCTAGTATGCACCGCATACTAGCTCATTATGAAATACTTACCTTAGAACGAGGCCCCAACATCTTGCCCGAACCACGCTAAGGGAGCCGACATGTTCCCTCGGCGTGTCTTCCGGGTATCGCAGCTCCGGCGCTGTGAGTGGCCGGAGCCACGATATCGTCGCGGGAGATCTCTTTCCGGCAAGGTCTGGCGTCTGACGAACTTTTAGCCGAGAAGCTCCTGTGCGCATGCGTTGCTGTAGTCAGTGGCGCATTGTGAAGGGAATATCTCCTAAACCGTACAGGTTTAGGAGATTTTTTCTTACCTACAGGTAAGCCTTATTATAGGCTTACCTGTAGGTTAAACTTCTAAAAAAGACTATACAACCACTTTAAGCTCCTAAATCGTTAATACATTGATGAATATATTTTTTTAAAACCAGCCATCACCTTCTTGCAGTCTCTGTACAGCAGGGCTGGAGAGTGGAAAGAAAAAGAAACATAAAGGGCCAATCAGTACATGTGCTGACAAGAATAATGTTGAGAGGAGGAGAGAGCAGAGTGACAAAGATGAGCTCATCAGTGTGCTGCTTCTCCTTTCACTGTTCCGTCATAGGTTGGGGGTGCGTCCGGGATGACTTGGACTAGAAAGTTTGTGAAATGATGATGGCCATTAGAATAAGAACATCCACTGACAGAAAAAAGTACTTGTCATGGTCGGTTCCGAGTTCCAGCAGCCCATGGAAGACTTACCCACAATGTTGGTCCGTTGAGCGCTAATAGGTCTTCCCGGGCGCGCGTTAGCGCGAACGGACGCACGCGGGTGCGAGCAGGTACGATCGGGCGCACGTGGGTGCGCAAGGTTGCGAACGTGCGCACGGGTGCGTGGGGTCACGGTCACGGTTGCACGGTTTGACGTGGGCGCGAACGGGCACGCCGTGCGACCGTTCTTGGCGCCCAGAAGGCTTCTTAAGTGATTCATTCTAGTGGCCCGTTGCTGTCCTGTCTACAGCGTTCCTGAGAGTTGCCTCTGATTACCTGATCGTTCCTGTCTCTGATCTACTCGGCTTGTTCCTGACTATCCTGCTTGCTGCCAGCCCTGACCCCCGGACCTCCTGACTATTCTTCTGCCTCCTCCTTTGGTACTTCTGCTGCCAGCCCGTTGACGACCCGGCTTGTGTTGACCCCGCTTCTGCCTGCTGTTCCAGTCCGTGTTCTGTGACCGCTGCTGCCTGCTGCCTGCCTGCCAGCCGTTCCCGTGTGCCCACCTGCTTGCTGCCAGCTGCTGACTTCCAGCCACTCCAACCACCTGTCTTATCCACTGCTGTCTGACGCCAGTTCCTGGACCAGGCCCACCTACACGGACTTGGCACTTGTGCCCTCTGCCCTCCAGAGCCCCTGTTCCCACTCTCAGGGGATCTCGAGCCAGAGGCTTACGAGAGGCCGCTCCCTGCACTCCGGGCTCCCACCACCAGGTACGTGACAGTACAGGACAGCCATGTCCGAGCCCACGCAGGGAGCCTCCCCAATGGACGAACTTTGCCGCCATCTCGCAGGCCTCACTCAAGCAGTGAAGAGTTTACAGGAGGGTTACAGTCAACTGGAGGAACGGGTCCAGGCCCTGTCCACCTCCTCTCCTGCTACTTCCGGAACTTCTGCTACTCCTGCTGTAGTGATGCTGCCACCCGAACCCAGGGTGCCTACACCCGAGAGATTTTCCGGAGATCGAGGGAAATTCCGGGCTTTTCGGAACTCATGTGAACTGTTCTTTGCTCTTCAGCCAAGGACCTTCTCCCTCGAGGCTACCAAGGTGGGCTATGTGATCTCTCTGCTAACCGGTGAACCTCAGTCTTGGGCCCACCGTCTACTAGAAAAGAAGGATCTCTCCCTTGAAACCTTGGACATCTTCTTCCAGGCCATGTCGCGGTTATACGAAGACCCACAACTAACCGCCATCGCTGAAGCAGCCCTGCATTCGCTGCAGCAAGGTCGCCGACCTGTAGAGGACTACGTGTCGGAGTTCCGACGCTGGAGCTCCGACACAGACTGGAATAACGCGGCATTACGCTATCAGTTCCGGATGGGCCTATCGGAACCGTTGAAGGACGAGCTCGCCCGAGTGGGCATTCCAGAGACTCTAGAAGCCTTGGTGGAACTGGCGATCCAAATAGACAGGCGGCTGAGAGAACGCCGCCTGGAGCGGTCTTCAACCACTCCTCGTCCGGTATGGATGCTTCCTCGGGTCCCCAGCTCTCCTCATCTCACCCCTCCTGCTGTCACCACAACAAGTCAAGACCTCCCTGAGCCCATGCAGCTGGGCTTACTCCGGCCTTCTTTAACGCCTGAAGAACGCCAACGCCGCCGGGAAGGAAATCTCTGCCTCTACTGTGGAGGGTCTGGACACTTCGTGCGCAATTGCCCTGCTAAGCTCCGTAAGTCCCTCTTCGTATCTCCTCCCTTACGTTAGACTGTCCTAGTGCTGCCTCCCATTTGACTGTGTCCATTTCCTTGCAGCTACCAGGAGGGAACGTCCAGACCAACGCCATTATTGACTCGGGAGCTTGCAGTGGCTTTATGGACCTAACCTTCGCCTCTAAACATAACATCCCTCTTCGGCCCAGGGCAAGGGGACTTTCTATTCATCTGGCCGATGGTTCCACCCTCAAGTCCGGACCTGTAACCCAGCAGACTCAGCCCCTGTTAACCACTATTGCCGGGACCCATCAAGAATTACTCTGTCTGGACATTATTACTTCTCCCCTCTTCCCTATCATTCTCGGCATGCCCTGGCTGAGGGCACATAACCCCCTTGTTGACTGGACCACCGGGGAGTTGAGATTCCCCTCACCTTACTGCCTCCAGCACTGTTTGTCGGTAACCGACCAGGCCTCTTCTTCTTTGCTCTGCCTGGAAGTTGACGCAGAAACCCGCCAAATTGTACCATCTGCCTACCATGATTACCTGGACGTGTTTAGTAAAAAGGGTGCGGAGACCTTACCCCCTCACAGGCCATACGACTGTCCCATTGAGTTACTTCCCGGGGCAGAAATTCCTTTTGGGAGGATCTTTCCGCTATCAGAGACTGAGTTGGTGACCTTGAAGTCCTACCTGGACGATAATCTCAGGAAGGGATTTATACGTCCCTCCACTTCACCGGCAGGAGCAGGGATCTTTTTCGTGGAAAAAAAAGACCAGACCCTGCGCCCCTGCGTTGACTACCGGGCCCTTAATAAAATAACGATTAAGAATCGTTATCCCCTACCACTTGTGCCGGAGCTTTTCCAGAGACTGGGGTCAGCGGCAGTATTTTCGAAACTAGATCTCCGGGGGGCTTACAATCTGGTCCGCATCCGTGATGGCGACGAGTGGAAAACTGCCTTTCGTACTCGCTTCGGGCACTTCGAGTACCTGGTCATGCCCTTCGGTTTATGCAACGCTCCCGCCACATTCCAGCACTTTATCAATGATATTTTCAGGGACTACCTAGACCTGTTCGTCATTACCTATTTGGACGACATCCTGATCTTCTCCTCCTCTCTGGCAGAACACCGGGAGCATGTCAGGAAAGTACTATCCCGACTTCGTCTGCATGGGCTATATGCCAAGCCGGAGAAATGTACCTTTGAGCAATCAAGTATTCAATTCCTGGGGCTGGTAATTTCTGTAGATGGCATCAAGATGGACCCTCAGAAAGTCTCCGCTATCCGTGATTGGCCCGCTCCCACTGACAGAAAAGGAGTCCAGCGTTTCGTGGGATTCGCAAATTTCTATAGGAAATTTATTAAGGGGTTTTCCACTATTATAGCCCCCATCACCAGACTGACCAGGCAGGGTCTGAAGTTTCAATGGTCCCCAGAGGCTCAGGAAGCCTTCTCTACCCTGAAGGACTTATTTGTGTCGGCTTCCATCCTCAAACATCCTGATCCGACCCGGACCTATATCTTAGAGGTTGATGCCTCTGAGATCGCGGTTGGGGCGATTCTCTCCCAGAGACATGGGCCTAGGGCCCGCTTGCACCCAGTAGCGTTCTTCTCCCGCAAGCTAACCGAAGCAGAGGCAAATTATGATGTCGGAGATCGAGAGCTATTGGCCATTAAAGTGGCCCTTGAGGAATGGCGTTACCTGCTGGAGGGGGCTACGCATCCAATCCTCATTTACACGGATCACAGAAACCTGGAATACTTGAAGTCCGCCAAGAGGTTGAAGCCACGCCAGGCCAGATGGGCTCTTTTCTTTTCCCGGTTTTTGTTCCATATAACATATCGCCCGGGTTCCAAGAATACCAAACCGGACGCCCTGTCCCGAATGTTCAACGAGCCAGAGACCTCTCCACATCCGGATACCATCCTGACCTCAGGGAACTTTCTTCTTCTTCAAGCTGATTTGTTGTCCCTGATTAAGCAAGTCTCCGTTGGTGCCACTCCTCCACCTAACGTCACACTTCTGGCCCAAGATGAACTTCTCTGGCATGAAGGCAAAATTTTTGTCCCCCAGGAGGCTCGGGTGCCAGTCCTCAGTGCATGCCATGACCACCCGTTGGCCGGCCATTTCGGCGCCCTCAAGACCACCGAGTTGGTCCAGCGCACCTTTTGGTGGCCCCAGCTGAGATCCGACTGTAAAAGATACGTGGAGGCTTGTGCCATTTGCATCCGTAATAAAAGCAGCAAGTCCAGGGCCTGGGGCCTTGGGCCCTTCCGCTGCAGAGACCGCTGAGGTTTTTATTAAAGAGATCGTGAGGCTGCATGGTGTCCCCGCAAACATTATCTCGGATCGGGGTGTGCAGTTCACGTCCAAGTTCTAGAGAGCACTCTGCAGGGCCTTGAAAATTGATCTCTGTCTCTCGTCTGCCTACCACCCACAGACCAATGGGCAAACAGAACGGACGAACCAGACGCTGGAGCAGTACCTACGCTGCTTCTCGTCCTTTTCTCAGGACAACTGGGCTTCCTTGCTCCCGTTAGCGGAGTTCGCTTATAACAACTCCATCCACTCTGCCACAAGTCAGTCTCCGTTCTTGTCCCAAGACCTGCCTGAAAGCCCGGTACCAGCAGTCCAGGAGAATATCGACTTCTTTAGTGCCAATAACAAACTTCTGCAGGAGACCATGGCAAAGACCCAAAGACATAATAAAGAAGTCTTTGACAGGAGGAGAAGGGGGGAGCTTGAACTCAAGGTTGGGGACCAGGTGTGGCTCTCCACGTTGAATCTAAAGATGGCCTGCCCTACTAAGAAGTTGGGACCAAGGTTTGTGGGTCCCTTCCCAATTGTAAAGAAAATAAACGATGTAGCATTTGAGCTGAAACTGCCAGAGTCATTCCGGATTCACCCCGTATTCCATGTGGCGTTACTCAAGCCAGCTGTCCCGGACCCCTTCGTCAGTCGGAGGATTGTTCCACCTGAACCTGTGGTCATCGACGGTGAGTCTATCTTGGACTGCAGGCGTAGACGGAATCAAGTTCAATTCCTGGTAAAGTGGAAAGGGTACGGACCTGAAGAGAATTCTTGGGAACCTGAATCCAACATTCATGCCAGGAGACTGATTCTCGCCTTCAGAAGGGCCCATCCTAGTAAAATGGCCCAATTGGGCATCCGGAGGCTGCCCTTTGGGGGGGGGCAATGTCATGGTCGGTTCCGAGTTCCAGCAGCCCATGGAAGACTTACCCACAATGTTGGTCCGTTGAGCGCTAATAGGTCTTCCCGGGCGCGCGTTAGCGCGAACGGACGCACGCGGGTGCGAGCAGGTACGAACGGGCGCACGCGGGTGCGCAAGGTTGAGAACGTGCGCACGCGGGTGCGCGGGGTCGCGGTCGGTTGCACGGTTTGACGTGGGCGCGAACGGGGGCACGCCGTGCGACCGTTCTTGGCGCCCAGAAGGCTTCTTAAGTGATTCATTCTAGTGGCCCGTTGCTGTCCTGTCTACAGCGTTCCTGAGAGTTGCCTCTGATTACCTGATCGTTCCTGTCTCTGATCTACTCGGCTTGTTCCTGACTATCCTGCTTGCTGCCAGCCCTGACCCCTGGACCTCCTGACTATTCTTCTGCCTCCTCCTTCGGTACTTCTGCTGCCAGCCCGTTGACGACCCGGCTTGTGTTGACCCCGCTTCTGCCTGCTGTTCCAGTCCGTGTTCTGTGACCGCTGCTGCCTGCTGCCTGCCTGCCAGCCGTTCCCGTGTGCCCACCTGCTTGCTGCCAGCTGCTGACTTCCAGCCACTCCAACCACCTGTCTTATCCACTGCTGTCTGACGCCAGTTCCTGGACCAGGCCCACCTACACGGACTTGGCACTTGTGCCCTCTGCCCTCCAGAGCCCCTGTTCCCACTCTCAGGGGATCTCGAGCCAGAGGCTTACGAGAGGCCGCTCCCTGCACTCCGGGCTCCCACCACCAGGTACGTGACAGTACTGCTGGGGAAATTTTGAAGCAAAAGCCGTTTTTTTTTAAATACAACCCTTTAATAAACTAACTTTATCTTTTTTTTTTTTTTTTTTGCCTTTAAAGGGATATTAAAGTCTTGTTTAAAAAAAACAAAACAAAAAAAAGTTAAACGTACCTGCTCTGTGCAATGGTTTTGCACAGAGCAGGCCGGATCCTCCTTTTTTAGGGTCCCATACTGGCGTCCCTGGCCCCTCCCTCCTGCCGGGTGCGCCCCACAGCAAACAGCTTGCTGTGGGGGGCACCCAAGCACATGAAGCTATTACTTAGCCCCGCCCCCTCTGTCTGGTGATTGGCTCACTGGCTGTGATTGACAACAACAGGCCAAAAGCCAATCAGGAGTGTGAGTCGTTGGCGAGACAAGGCTCTCATGGACATCACTGGCTCGAGATGGGGCTTAGGTAAGTATTAGGGGGGGTTCTGCACACAAAAGGTTTTTTACCTTCATGCAAAAATGCATGAAGGTAACAAACCTTGTGCCTTGTGACTGAAGAATCTTATCCAATACTTCCAGTTGTGTTAGGCTACTTTCACACTAAAAATAGCGCCTGTATAGCGCCTCTCCTGTGTCACCAGTGTGTAAGCCCGAGGGCTTTCACACTGGATTGGTGCACTTGCAGAACGGTCAAAAAAGTCCTGCAAGCCGCATCTTTGGAGCACTGTTGGAGCAGTGTATTCACCACTCCTAAAGCGCCTAAAGAATGGGGCAGCAGCACTATGCCAGCGTGTTTAACCCTTTTTCGGCCGCTAGCGGGGGTTAAAACCGCCCTGCTAGCGGCCGAATATCGCCGCTAAAACGACGTTAAAGCAGTGCTAAATATAGCACCGCTTTACCGCTGGTGCCCGCCCGCCTCAGTGTGAAAGTAGCCTTAGATACCCGTGTCCCCTGTTGTGCTCTGTGGTCAAATCCACTGGTCCCTACCTCATTACTCTGTGCTGTATCGATATAGGGGCCGGATATTTCTTAATTCATTCTATTATGTATGAATGAACAACGTTAGACCTTGGGAGAAAATGGGCAAAATAGCATTTGATTTTGCCCATATTAGCACAGAAACATTTTTTTTTTTTTTAATACATCCCTACAATCTTTTGCAGTAAACAGTTTTGTTGTTCATTTTCTGTATTTTACAATGTACCTTTAAAAATGAATTAGGGTTAGATTGAGGGTGACGCTTCGAGCTTGTGTTGAGGTTAGGGGTAATTTATTTACTTAATTTCAGGCTTTTGGGTGTATTTTCCTAAATAGTTCTATTCTGTATGATTTAATAGCAGTAGACCTGGAGTGAAAATGGCCAAATACCATTTGATCTTACCCATATTAGCACAGGAAAAAAAATTCTAAATACATTCCTAAATTATTTTGAAAGAAATACTTGCAAATGAATGGGAGGCAAAGCTGCACTTTAGTGGTATGGTATAGACTTATGTAGCACTGCCCCCTTGAGAACTGCTTTGAGTTACCTGTTCAACTGCACTCCCCTGACCCTGTCAACACTCCAACCCACCTGACACTCTGGGTTCAGACATCTTCTTACAGACACCTTTAAATGACACTCCAATACAAGTCAAATAGATATTATCTTTAGGTTTTACTGGAGTAAAGATATATAAATGTAGCGCCGGCTCCTGAAGAGCACGCACTATGTGTTTTTGAAATTTAACATTACACCTGAACTGCAGTTTGGTTTGGGTATAATTATTCCAAATTATGACCTCAGCATCAGTCTGACTGGACTATAGGGTGTTCAGCCTGGCCATAGGGGGCACTGTCTTTTCTGGCAGGCATGGAAACACAGTCTGGTTGAGTGTTTTAAGGTTACTTTCTCTCGGAGCCCGCCCAGTGGGAGTGTCGCTCTTGCTGTGTTTTCTGGGAGAGGGTACTTAAGATACGGATGTCATGTGGTTCGGGGTTCCGGTCCAGAAGTATGTTCTGACTCCATGGTCCTTGTCCTCCTGACCAGCCCCCAGGAGGCCTATGGCCTGGGGTGCAGATTCACCCGACTTTACGTCTCAGGGCTGGCTAGCCCCAGGCGGGAAAACTAAGGAAAGGATTCGGAAATGACCCACCAACTTTGTAGTTATCCAGGGGAGGACTCTTCAGAAGAAGGCCACACAAGAGTTGGCTTCTTAGCAAGAGCCTGGTAAAGCTGAAGGACCTAAGTGAATCTTATCTTGTGGGTATCGCTGGACCAGCTACAAGATACTGGTACCACGCAAGTGTTCTACAAGTATTTGTGATGGACTGGGGTTTATATGGTCACAAAACAGACACCCCAAAGCAAAGTACATATTCATTTTTTTTATTTTTTATTTCTAAATATGTCCCTTCTATTCTATTAATAACCAGTATATGGCAGAGAAGGTACACAAACAGAGTCTATATAAGGCCACACACCATGTGACTGGAAATTAAACTACTTCCAGCCATAAAGTCAGTGGTCATATCTCATGCTGTTTGTGTGATTCTTTGCAGGTATGTACTCTAAATTGTTCCTAATCTGTATTAACCTGTGATAGAAAGATTCCTAAACATCTTGAGCAGATGCAGAAAAAGTCTCAGCAGATTTTATGCTATAGTTTTGCTGTAATTAGAAGTTTAGAACAGCATGTGTGAGAATCAAGTGAAAAGGGCATAAGAACATGAAAATACTGCATTAGTCAGAACAAATGTCTATTATCAGCACTAAACTGTTCTAAATAGGTATATTTAAACCTGATTTATTGAAAATTGCATAGATTATAAAAGCACATGTTTTCTGTTATTAATATAGAAAAAAATCTATTGTATGTAAAGCTTATGCATTGCATCATACAGACATGCAATGTGCACCATCTAGTGGTTAAAATGAGTACTACCATGATAATATTTGTATTAAAGCAATGCATTGCCAGTATGATTATTGCACACTTAAAGTGTACCAGAGAGATAAAGATAATTATCTATAATGCTGAATAACAGGGATATATATGTCATTAAAATATAGTAATTTTCATTGTTGTAACTACATTTTAAAATACTGTAGTTATATATGGTTAATGGTTATAAACATGTGACTATAAAAATGTAAAAGATGTATTGTTATGTAAAAAAAAAACTACTTCCAGCCATAAAGTCAGTGGTCATATCTCATGCTGTTTGTGTGATTCTTTGCAGTCCACGCCAAGCTGATCACCTTATCTCATCGCGTCTACAATCATCGGCTCTCTTAATTCACATTTTGAGGCCGGTAACATATTCAAGTTTCTTTGTTCGTGTTCTACAACAAAGTCTGTGGCAGAGACTTATTCCTACGTGTTCTACAACAAAGTCTGTGGCAGAGGCTTGTTCTTGACTCAAGCACCCTGTTGGCTGCTAGGCCTTGTGAGAGAGAGACTATCCAACTAGAGTGACCATCCAGCTGTGAATGGCTATTCTCTGGATTTATTCAAAGTAAGAAAGTTCTTTATTAATGACTTTGACACTAAGAGTACCTGGACTTTTCACCTAACCCTCTGATCCTATACTGTTGTTAACTACGTTTTAGCAAATAAAAATCCCTTTAAGCGGATCTGTCGTCAGTCTCTAAAGTTTCTGGGCCATCTACCACGGGAACCCCTAGACACAAGGAGAGAGTGAGGGAAGGTAATGGTAAGCCCATTAAAACCAGTCGCTCCTTTGGGAGTAAGTGGTCAACTGAGTTCTGGATAACAGCCAAGACTCAGGTGAGGCGTCCCCAAAACAACTCAATTACAGTTCACAACCCAAAGGCCCAATATGTACTGTATATATACAAGGAAATACCAACTAGAGAATAGACTGGAGAGGCTGTAAAGAATCCATTAGTTTTTGCAATAAGATACCATGTTAAAGGGGAACCCCCGGGCCGGCCTATTCAACCTTTACATCCTAATGAGAGACCAGATAGAATAGGAATAGGATAAGGGACCTTTAACCAATAGCAACAGTAATTTCTAGATTGCAGGCCTGCAATAGTCTTCACCGGCAGTTGGAGCTCATTGAATTATATCCAAAGTATGACACAGTGATGTGATGCCAAGCAGGGCAGCTTAAACTGGCTAGTGATATTCCTTAGAGTAGTTATGGGTATAGATGTCTATGTACAGTGTCTTATGCAATGCAATAAAGTGTTTCCAGGGGCAAGGTGTCTGTACACGGTGTTCAAGCAAGATAATCAGGTATGGGTTGTGAACGATGAGCGACTGCCCTCTGACCAACTGTAGAACCGGATAGGAGCCTCCTGAACAGCAATCCTGGATAAGATGTCCTTCATAGAAACAAACGGCAATGACCCACCAGCTGCTGGAGAGGGGCGGTCGGATCCGTCTGATGAGGTGGTGCCGCGGTAATGTCTCACGAGCATCAAGCACAGTTGGGCCCTCTGGGGCTGGGCTGGAGTCACTTGATCACCGTGTAGTAGGCAGCAGCCCTCTCCCCAAGCAGCAGAGAGGTTTTTACTCGGTGAGGCCCAGGCAGAAGAGAGTGCAGGGCGGATCTGCTGGCCCTTTCATAGTCCCTCCCAGAGGTCTGTTCGTGTTGCAGAGAGACCTTTAGAATTTGTAGACCAGGGGTAATATCCGAATGGCTGGTCAAGAGACTATTAATCCCACAATCCTCCCTGCTTGGCTCAAAGATATGATGTTAGTTACTGGAGCCCAGTGCTAGAGGAACATTGGAATAGATGGAGAATGACAGGGGGTGGTCTATGGAACAAGGTAACTGTAGTCCACTGTCAGCTACACTTACAATACTCGGGCATTATGAATGAAATTAATGAAGAAATGGAAAGTAAATTCCTCTGATAAGGACTGGAAAGGAATTATGTATATCAACCCGATGACAGGGGGTTCTTTAACCATATCCTTCCAGTCAAAATCAAGACATGTTTCACGGAAAACCTCTTCTCCAGGAGCATATTTCAGAGGAGAGTTCTATAACAAAAACATATGAAAATAAGACATTCGTACATCAAAATATCCGAACAAAGAATAATAATGGAGTGTGGGGGGCTCCCACAGACCAAAGGCCACTACGTGGGAACTCACCACATGTACCCCACTTCATTAGAGGAACTGCATAGTTATATATAACCATTTCTTCCCATCCACCAAGCAGCCAAAGGGAAGGGGGAGAGACAACCATACTCACCCACATAACCATACCAGCCACTCGAGGCGCCTCAAGGCCGCAATGGCAGTTCCCTGGACGAGTGCAGGAGCCAGCTAAAGATGTACAACAAGAACTATCAAACAAAAATTAGAAATATATAATTAATATTTCTCATAAAGTCTATAGCAAGGATGGATGACACCTCCAAATAAACCCCACACCATATATCTGTATGTGTGCGGGAGGAGGGTCAAAAACATAACATACATAGAAATACACAGATATAGCAATACACACCAAAAATAGTCTTGATGATATTGACCGGGGGAAGGAATGTCAGGCTGATGGAAGGAGCAGGAACATAGTCCTCAACAGGAGGACAATACTCTCATTAGCGAACAACTATAATACACATTTCAAAAGGAGCAACAAACAATAAAAGGGGTTGTGTAAACCTTTGCCGTTTTTCACCTTAATGCATTCTACTCCCAATCTAGGCATTTGATCACCTAGATTGGGAGTTTTTGAAAGCCACATTAGAACAGTTAGGTTTGTCTTCAGATTTAATTAAAAAAAATATGTATTCTTGTATTCTGCTCTATCAGCTTGTATTAGAGTGAATGGCCTTCTTTCGGACCTGGTTCATTTATCGAATGGAGCCCGCCAGGGATGTCCCCTCTCGCCACTTCTGTATATATTAGCAATGGAGCATTTGGCAATGGCCTTGCATGCTAACAGCTCAATACAGGGTGTTGAAATTGTTGGTAAGCAATATAAGTTTGTTTGCGGACGATCTTTTGCTTTACATAACTAATCCAACAATTGCATTTCCGGTGCTTTTAAAGGAATTGGAATTTTTCGGAACTCTAAGCAATTTTAAAATAAATGCAGCAAATCACATTGTCTGAATATTACTCTTGCGGAGGACATTCAAGTTTCTCATGCTGATCATTTTTTGTTCCAATGGGCCCAGTATTCTATCAATCATTTGGGGATTCAGATACCTGGACAACTTTATAAACTATATGAGCTTACCTACCTGCCACTTGTGAACATTATTCAATCTCATCTTAAGAAATGGTCACCAATGTGACACTCATGGCTGGGAAGGATTTTGCTCTTTAAGATGGACATCCTTCCTAGATTTTATATGTTTCAAACAATTGGAATTAGGGTTCCTCGTTCTTATTTTAGATTGACCTGTTCTATATTACTAAAATATATTTGGCCTAGATTCCCGGCTAGACTCAGATATATCATTCTTAGTGAAGAGAAGAGATGCTGGTGGCACAGGCCTGCCGCACCTGGAATTATACCATGCGGCGCCTTAACTTAGTAGGGTGCTAGATTGGTTTCATCGTGGATCTCTGAAAATACCATTGGCCCAAGCCACCTGCTTGAGTACAGTTTTTGAAAATATAGTAAATTACCTTAAAAACAATATATAATAATGATTTGTATATTACTTATGGCAATTAACCCCTTGCCACCCAGGTCAATTCTGACACTTCTCTCCTACATGTAACAATTATAATTTTTTTGCTAGAAAATTACCAGAATCCCCAAACATTATATATACTGTTTTAGCAGACACCCTAGGGAATAAAATGGTGGTTGTTGCAACTTTTTATGTTACACGGTATTTGCGCAGCAATTTTTCAAATGCAAAGAAACTTTCAAGAATAAAAAGAAAAACAAAAAAAAAAAAACACTTAAGTTAGCACGATTTTTTTGTATACTTTGAAAGATGATGTTACGGCGAGTAAATAGATACTTTAAAATGCCCACACTTGTGGAATGGAGCCAAACTTCAGTACTTTAAAATCTCCATAGGCGATGCTTTAAACATTTTTACAGGTTACCTATTTAGAGTTACAGAGGAGGTCTAGTGCTAGAATTATTGCTCTCGCTCTAACGATCGCGGTGTATGTAACCTGTGTGTATCTGGCTCTGATACTAGCCTGTGCTTCACCAAACACTGACCTCACCGCACGTCTCTGGTCCACCTCTATGTAAAGTCAATATACTAACCTGATGCGGGTAATTGAAGACCTGCACAAACACATATAATTGCTAGTTCCAATGGAGAAATCTCTCATTATACAAGGCGCCAGAGAATACAGCAGAATCTATGGAAACAAAGTAGACCAAAGACAGCGTCGATAGATAGCAACAGAATAGTCAGAATAGGCCCATGGATCCAGATCCAATCTAATGCACAGATAATTAACCAAATACATCTAATCGAAACAAAGTGATCCAGAATAAGTATATCAAGTGGCCATAATGGTCCCTCTAAGGTAGCTTAAGCCTCACTAAATCGCAGTCTCGCTCTTGTGATTTAAAATTAAGGTTAAACAAGTCGACAATAATCTCCCTATTAGACTCTATGATACATAAGAAAGATCTTATATCATGACTATATGGAGCACTATATATTCAATTACAAGATCTGGTAGTTATACCATCAAAAGCTCAATGGACACAGGATTTGGGCCCAATATCAGATGACCAATGGTCAATGGCCTTATCTACGTTCCCTGATGTATCTTTATGTACCACACAAAAGCTAACGCAACTATTCATCTTACACAGGGTGTATCACACTCCTGAGAAATTATTTAAATGGAAACGTAGGGACTCCCCTCTTTGTCCTCAATGTAAGGATGAACCAGCAAACATCATTCATATGTTATGGAACTGTCCCAAACTTCATTGATATTGGCGAGGGGTTATCGGGACTATTAATAGCTTGTTAGGAATGGAGTTGCGGCTAGATCCAGGTTTGCGCATGCTAAATATGTGGGAACAAGTAGGGATTTTGAATGGTGATTATATTACAATATTGGGAAGCCTGTTCCAGGTGCGTAAGTTAATAGCTGAAAAATGGATTTCAGTATATGGCCCAAGAGTAGAGGAGTGGAAAACACAAATTAGGGAAAAGTCTATTAAAAGAGAAATATGATTTTTGCATTGGGACTGTCCAGGGAAGTTTGAGATTATATGGAGAAGGTGGTTGGCCGATTTTGGCCCGGATAGGATATGAAAGGATGACTATGGTTAGCCTGGGCTTAGAGGGGAGATAGGTTTTGAATTTGAGTATGGGTTTTTGTTTTTTGTTTGTTGTTTTGTGAGTATGTAAAATCAATAAAAAAGTTATTGGACTAAAAAAAAAAAAAAAAATAGAGATAACAAAGCTCACCAGCACGCCGCTCCAAACGTCAACTCCGCTGCCATATACAAACAAAGGGAAACACGCTCCTATTATATAATGGCCTGGCTCCTATCTGACCGCTGATATCAGCAATGCATCAGGGAGCTGGTAGATGACACAGCCGGATACGATCTTGGACCGCGCATGCGTCAACATTTTTTTGAAGGAAAGTATTTTTCTTTTTATGTTTTTAGATTTTACAAAGTCCTGGAGTCCATATTCAGGGTGTAACATGTAACCTGTTACGAACGGACTGACTCCGCAACCCCCGGCTCCCTGATCTGATAGGTGACAGCTAGCAGGGTACTTCTCCCTCCCCAATAGCTATCACTATTTAAAAAAAATGCAGCCGAGTGGGGCTCCACCCACCCGGCAGCGTGACTCATTCACAGTGCTCTGTGAATGGAAAACGACAAGGTCCGACAGCCTTTGCGGCTGTCGGCTTGCAGTTTTTACCTAACAACTACAGTGCTGTGAGCACCGTGGTAGTTCATTCATACTATTCCTATCAGCATCAGTGATGACTGGTGGTTTTTCATTTGGGGAGAGCGGAAAACAACCCCCCTGCAGCAACTCAAATCCCCCTCACCCCCCTACTCTGTCTGCGGTCGGTCAACCGGCATTTACCCCATCTAGGTGGCGGGCATTGGCGGGGATCGGGCATTGGCAGGCATCTGCGGAGCAGCAGCTGGGATCGGGCATCCGAGGAGTAGCGGGGATCGGGCATCCGACGAGTGGCAAGGATCGAGCTTTCAAGGAGAGGCGGGGATCGGGCATCCGAGGAGCGGCGGGCATCGGGCATCCAAGCATCGGCCAGCAGCTCTTCTCCTCCTCGCTTCCGCTGTGCGTCTCCTCCCCTCCATCTAGGCATCCAATAGGATTGACTGTCCTTTCAGCCAATCGGGTGATGGGTATCAGACCTGCTTCCCAATTGGCCGGGGGGAGGATCAGTGTTGCAACAGCAAATATTTATTCGCTGTTGCAACACAACTGGGTGGGCTCCAGGCGCAATGCTCTGCGTCCTGAGCCCACCCTATTTTGAAGCCTATTAGAGCCTCTGGCTCTAATCAGGTGCGTCAAAAAAAAACACAGCCGCTGTAATTCATGCGCTTGGTGCCCTAAAATGGGCCGGGCACATGGATAGGGAGGGCGGTGTCCAAGCGCCCACAATGGATGGGTTGCCCCTGGTCAGTATGTATCGGCTTCCACGTACAAGGAAGCTGATACTCCAACGGTTCAGCTGATTGCTGGTGCAATGCTTTATAGGCTCCTGCATCAAAAAATAATAAATGCTAATTTTTTTTTACCTGCAAAAAAAAGTGCATTTATTATTATTTTTTTTTAAAACTTATACTTTAACCACTTCAGCCCCGGAAGGATTTACCCCCCTTCCTGACCAGGCCATTTTTTGTGATATGGCACTGCGTCGCTTTAACATTTTCACGCTCGTGCGATGCTGTACCCAAATAAAATTGATGTCCCTTTTTCCCCACAAATAGAGCTTTCTTTCAGTGGTATTTGATCACCTCTGCAGTTTTTATTTTTTGTGCTATAAACAAAAAAGTTCGACAGTTTTGAAAAAAAAAAAACAATATTTTTTACATTTTGCGATAATAAATATAAAAAATCTAAAATTTTAAAAACAAATTTCTTCATCAGTTTAGGCCAATATGTATTCTTCTACATATTTTTGGTTAAAAAAATCGTAATAAGCGTATATTGATTGGTTTGCGCAAAAGTTATAGCGTCTACAAAATAAGGGATAGATTTATGGTATTTTTATTATTATTATTTTTTTTTACTAGTAATGGCGGCAATCAGCGATTTTTATTGGTACTGCAACATTGCAGCAGACAAATCGGACACTTTTGACACTTTTTTGGGACCACTGACATTCATACAGCAATCAGTGCTATAAAAAGGCACTGATTACTGTATAATGTCACTGGCAGGGAAGGGTTGAGGGTTGAGGTTACATCTAATTTATTTACTTAGTATCAGGCTTTTTGTGTGTAGTGAATTACGGTAGCTTTTAGAATGCAATGTTTTTTTATAATCATCAGCTCCAGAGGAGGTCTAGTTCTCGAATTATTGCTCTCCCTCTAACGATTGCGGAGGTACCTCACGCATGTGGTTTGAACACCGTTTTCATTTGCGGCCGCTACTTAAGTATGTGTTTGCCTCTCCGCAAGCTCGACGGGATGGGGCGCTTTAAAATTTATTTATTTTTTCTTATTTACTTTACTTTTTATTACATTTTTTTTACACTGTCCTTTAAAAAAAAAAATTTGGGTCACTTTTATTCCTATTACAAGTAATGTAAACATCCTTTGTAATAGAAAAAAAAGCATGACAGGACCTCTTTAATCTGAGATCTGGGGTCAAAAAGACCAATTTCCCCTTTAAGAGCATTGGATGGAAGTGACGTTTGAGTTTCCTTCCGTCATCAAATGTTATGGAGCCAAGTTGGGGCCATGTTACCCCCACCCAGCATCCAGAGTCATAGGGGAGAGGACCCGATCGTCTACGCCGCTACCGATGGCTCCGTAAAGCGACGGAGACAATTGGACCGTGGTGGGAGGAGGGGCACCTCCCTGCCCCCAACTAAAATGATCTTGCGGTGAATTTGACGCAGAGACCACTTTTATCTGAACGCCAGCCGTTTAAGAGAATATCGGGATTATGGCAGCAATTTGCTGCCATAACAACAGTATTCCACATCAAAGTACCGAGGACTAACGACGGTGGCTGGTCGTTAAGAGGTTAAACTCAGTGCCTTATATGCATTAAATTAACCACAGAATCTATGTACCGTATATACTCGAGTATAAGCCGAGATTTTCAGCCTCTTTTTTGAGGCTGAAAGTGCCCCCCTCGGCTTATACTCGAGTCATCGCTGTCTGTCTGCCCGATCAGCGTGTCGAGCAGACAGACAGCGGCCATTCTAGGATTCAAAGGCCGCGCCTCCGTCGGTGATAGGCGGAACAGCTATCAGCTATCAGTCTGTGTTCTGCCTATCACGGACATCCTCTCATCCTCGTCCGTAGTATGATGATGAGCGGACGTCCATGATAGGTGGACCACTGGCTGCTGGGAAATTGAGTGTTCCGCCTATCACGGACATCCGATAGGCGGAACACTCAATTTCCCAGCAGTCAGTGGGAAATTGAGTGTTCCGCCTATCACCGGCAGGCTGGACACAGGTAGGCTGCACGGACACACACACACACACACACACACACACACACACACACACACACACACACACACACACACACACACACACACACACACACAGGGATGGATGGACGGACACACACACACACGGATGCATGGACACACACACACACACACACACACACACACACACACACAGGGATGGATGGACACACACACACACACACACACACACACACGGATGCATGGACACACACACACACACACACAGGGATGGATGGACACACACACAGGGATGGATGGACCCACAGGGATGGACGGACACACAGGGATGGACAGGCATGTCTCACCCTCGGCTTATACACGAGTCAATAATTTTTTCCAGTTTTTTGGGGGTAAATTGGGGGCCTCGGCTTATATTCGGGTCGGCCTATACTCGAGTATATACGGTAATTCATATGTGTTTTAAAGGAAGGAGGTGCCAAACCTAGCTCCATCTAGTGACTGTAATGGGGTATTTTCCTGATTTATTCTATTCTGCTGAATAAATAGCATTAAGACTGAAGGGGAAATAACCTAATAACATTCGATTTTGCCCATATTAGCAGAGAACAAATGTTTTTTTTATAAACTATAGACTTAGTATCAGGTTTTTGGGTGTGTTGAATAAGCCTTTATAATGCGATCAATTACTTGGCACTTAATGATCCAAGCCCGCTGATTTTCACAATGCTGAGGACAAATGGACGTTTTTATCTTTTCACATTTCCTGTCTGCCTGATATTTGTAGATAAATGTCCCCTCCACCTACAGTATTTTTTGGGCGGCTGCAGCGGGCACCGAGTGGGACTGCGAGGAGAGATGGAACGCGGTGTGAGACAATGGCGACGGAATTTAAATTGTACTCTGACTTCTAGCAGCAGATATCTATTGAAGGAATAATTGGCCATTCTTAAAAGCTGAACAGTTTTCCTTGTAAAACAAACGAAATGACTGCAATCATTTTGAAGAGTGGGCCTTTTGTAGAGGTTCCATATTTCAAAGGCCAGTAAAAAATGCATTAGGAAGTTTCTATAAATTTAACTTTGCAAGTTTTCAAGCCTATACAATGTAATCTGTACAAAGGAGGACAAGGTACATGTAATCTAAAATTACCTCACTAAAAAAAATGATCTGTGGCCGCATTTCTCAAATGTCTTCTCTAGCGGCTCAGGACAAGCTTTGTAGAACTTTTCCCGAGATCATAGATAGAATAACCAGGAAAAGGGGTTTAGATCTCTAGTGCTAATATTGCTTATAGCAGAATAAAATATGGAATCTCCCCCCCACCATTAGGTTTTTTTTATGGCTGTCTGTGTCCCAACTAGGTAGGTTCACCCCAGGGCTGGACTGGGACAAAAATTTGGCCCTGGACTTCATCCAGACCGGCCCACTTTAATTTTGCAAACACGCAAAAAACAGTATATAAACTGTACGCAATTGCAAAAAAAAGCCCCTAGAGAGCCCCCCTTACATCAGGGTCCCCAGAGAGCCCCTCCTTACATCTGGGTACCCAGAGAGCACCCCACTTACACCAGGGTCCCCAGAGAGCCTCCCCTTACATCAGGGTCCCCATATACCCTTCCCCTTACATCAGGGTCCCCAGAGAGCCCCTCTTACATCAGAGTCCCCAGAGATCATCTGCCTTACATCAGGGTCCCTAGAGAGCCAACCCCTTACATCTGGGTCCCCACAGAGCCCCCCTTACATCCGGGTCCACAGAGAGCCCCTCCTAATATTAGGGTCACCAGAAAGAGGGCAGGTAGTGGGCCGGGACCTTGTGGTTGGGGACTCCTGCACTGACTTGGGGCTATGGGCCCCAGAATCGGGGCTATAGCCCCAAAAGTCCCCCCCAGCGATGCCACTGCCTGTCACTGAAACCGGCCCACTGAGCCATCGGCCCACCGGGAAACTCCCTATAGTCCCTATGGCCAGTACATGCCTGGTTCACCCTCTCTATTTGTCTTGGTGATCATTGTCATCTGAATCGAAAGTGATAGGGAATCGAATATTCGGAGTAGGACCTTCACATCAGCACAACCATCTGCTGTCATAAAGGTGGGTCTGTATCCATTGGGAGAGAGACGGCCCAAAAAATATTCTATGAATATTTTATGAGATAAAACGATAGTTCTCCAGCTCTACAAGACTCTGGTCCAGCCGCACCTGGAGTATGCTGTCCAGTTCTGGGCACCAGTCCTCAGGAAGGATGTACTGGAAATGGAGCGAGTACAAAGAAGGGCTACAAAGCTAATAAAGGGTCTGGAGGATATTAGTTATGAGGAAAGGTTGCGAGCACTGAACTTATTCTCTCTGGAGAAGAGACGCTTGAGAGGGGATATGATTTCAATTTACAAATACCATACTGGTGACCCCACAATAGTAAAAACCTTTGTGCGGAAGGCAGTTTAATAAGACACATGGCCACTCATTAAAATTAGAAGAAAAGGGGTTTAACCTTAAACTACGTAGAGGGTTCTTTACTGTAAGAGCGGCAAGGATGTAGAATTCCTTTCCACTGGCGGTGGTCTCAAGGGGGGGGCATTGATAGTTTCAAGAAACTATTAGATAAGCACCTGAAGGACCAAAACATACAGGGATATACAATGTAATACTGACATATAATCACACACATAGGTTGGACTTGATGGACCTGTGTCTTTTCCCGACCTCACCTACTATGTAAAGTTCATGCGCGTGTAAAGGCAGGTGTCCCAATACTTTTGACAATATAGTGTACAGTCCACTCTCATTACGTCTTTGGTGATAAAAGCACAAGAAGCCATTTCCATTTCAGGTTTCTTCTCTTTCACATGAACTTCCAAAATCAAATATTAGGGGTTATAAACGGCAGAATGTCAGGGCTCTATATTATTACAATGTGTCTGCTCTCTTGTCCTTCCAACCTGAATGACCACAACATACAGGTATATACAGAATGTAATATTGACATATAATGACACACATAGGTTGGAATTGATGGACTTGTGTCTTTTTTCAACCTCCCCTACTATGTAACTATGCCTGGCTGGGGTTGCACAGAGATGAAAGTGTCATGGAGGCACTCAGTACATACAAATGGCCACTGCCCCAAACTATAACTGGCCATTGCAGCGAGGAGTACAAGGAAGGGCGACCCATGACAAACAAAACCAAAGAAAACTCACAGCTCAACTTACCAATCAGCCTGCGAACAACCAAATTATCCTGTCTAACAGTATGCGCTTTCCATGTTCTCCTTGCTGCAAAGGCCAGTTATAGGTGGGGGGCAGTGGCCATTTGTTTCTACTGTTGGAATACTGGTGAGGGGACACACTGGACACTTTTGCTGCCATTGTGCCCTTAGAGAAGGGTGGGCTCTCTCCAGGCTCACCTATTCTATTCTAGTCTATCTATTCACTGTAATGCATGTGCTTCTGCTATGGAGGCTTTCAAAATGTAGAGCTAGGACTGCAGATAATATTGGGGTGCCGTGAAGAGGTTCTGCAGCTTATGCATATATTTGCAAATGTGTGCAAACAAAACCCCTGTTTTAACGCATACTGTTAGACAGGATAATTTGGTTGGTTGCAGGCTGGCCGGTAAGTTGAACTGGGAATTTTCTTTGATTTTGTTTGACATGGAGGCACACAGGGCACATCGGAGTGGATTGATAACACAGGAGTCATGGGAGACACAGAAGCCTCTGGAGATTATAAAGTTGCTGGGACACAGAAGAATAGGAGTCTGTGGTGACGAGGTCACTGAAGACACAGGAGTCTTTGGTGTCACAGGGTGCAGAGATCAATGAAAATATAGGAGTCACAGGTGCAAGGGGGGTCACTGGAGATGCTGGAGTCACTGGAGACACAGGAGTCACTTAAGACGCAGTAAAGCAAGGATTTCTAGAAATGCTTGGGTCACTGGAGACACAGAAGTCATTGGAGACACAGGAATGCAGAGATCACAAAAGACACATGGAGTCACTGGAGTCACAAGGGTCCCCGGAAACATAGGGGTAACTAGAAACTCTGTGCTTACTGGAGACATAAGGGTCACTGGAGACACAGGATTTACTGGAGTGCATGAGTCATTGAAGGCACAGGGTCACTGGTAACATGGAATTTATTAGGAGACACATAAGGCCTTGGAGACACAGTAGTGCAGAGGTCACTGGAGGTACAGAAGTCAATAAAGATACATGAGCGCAGGAGTTGCTAGAGTCACAAAGGTTGCTGGAGACACAGTGATCATTGGAGAGCACAGGAAACAGAGAATTACTGAACACACAAGAGTTGGGGTTGGGGTCAATGGAGACACAAGAGGCATAGAAGACACAGTAGTGCAGTGGTCACTGGAGACACAGGAGTCACTGGAGATACAAGAGCACAGGGTTTGCTGGAGTCACAAGGGTCACTGGAGCCACAAGAGTCACTGAAGACACAGGGGTCACTGGAAACACATAGTGTGACAAACTCACCTGGAACAGAGGCTTTTGGAGGGGACTGCCTGGGGACACTTGGAGTAATGTTACTTTGGAATCAAGTCCATGTCTCCCCAAGACACACAGACACTAGGACTCTTGGCCGAGGGTCCCTGTATAGGGCCTAGCTGCCTCATTACCAATAGTGATGTGTTTATTATAAGTAGGTCTAGTGTGCCTCCTAAGGGTCTTTCACCCATTGTTAATTGTTCTAATTAACTCACCTATTGTCTGCTAGCAAACTCTTGAGGGATGTGTTTTATATTTATAATAATGTGTATTGTACTTTGCACCCAGAGTGGAGGGGCTTGTTGCCGAATAGTCTGGGTGGGTACCGAGTCCCCCAGGTGGCTAGTTGTTTAATCAAATTAATGTTTTTTAGTATATGTTGGTTAATTTGACTAACTCTTGGAGGATCCTCCATGATGGGATTAGCCATGAGACAGCGCTACCTCGTTACATTAACCATTGTGTGATGTTTTGGGTAAACATTTGGTTTTATTGTTCAATGTGTTGACCGACCTACTGTTCAAGTGTATAGGTGTGTGGTGGAGTGGTCAGTTACCACATAACACCGTTGGTTTTGCTAGGCATGCGAGTATGTTTTTTGTGGATACCATAGTGAGAAAGGTAAGAGAGGGTGGAAAACATAGAAGGTTGAAGTTCCTCTTTAATAGGGTGACCAGACATCCCCGGTTTCCAGGGACAGTCCCTGGATTGAGGACACTGTCCCTGGACCAAGTCTGGCCCCGGTTTTGTCCCTGGATTGGATTTGAACAGGGACTGGGGCAATTTCAAAGACTGTCAGTGCAGAATTAAAAAATTTCCATTATCTGTGCCCCTTTCTGCCTTTCTGATGATCATGTGCTGGGCAGAGCGGAGGGAATATTTCTTCAGTTTCGGGTGCATGCCCATCCAGCTCCGCTCGCATGTTCTTCTGCCTTGGTTAAAGTCCCGGCCAGCCGCCTACCTGCTTATCGCCTTGCCTTCCCTGTTGGAGTGATTTTCCTCCGCTCCCCCACCCAGTAGTAGCTGGGGCCCGGAGAGTAAGACTTGACAGGCTGTGAGGCCGGCGGCAGCGGCGATGGGCAGAGAGCGCTGATTGCCGCCATTACTAGTAAAAAAAATAAATAAAATATGTCCTTTTAAAAAATCTGGCCACCTTACTCTTTAATCATGGGGTCTAGGCAGATTAATCCCATGGTTCCTGACAATTAGATCTCTGCAATCTGTCCCAGCACTACTCTGGCTCTGACTTTCTGGCTTCCGCCAACCTCTGTTCTCTCTGGCCAGTCTTCTACAGTCCAACCCTCATGCTTTTCCACCAACAGAAGTGTTGAAAGGCCTGGAGGGACAGCCAGCCATGGCACCAAAGTGGTAGGGTATTGTGTGTGTATACCGTGCGTATGTGTGTATATAGCTGTGCCATGCAAAAGACTGGAGCTGTAAAATTATGGTAAAATAGGGTGTGCTGAGTGCTGGGTTGTATATAGTTGTGATCCCTGCACTCTTTGCATTACACTCACCTGATCAGGCCCGGACTGGGACAAAAAATAGGCCCGGGCATTTTAGATTGAGCAGCCAACCTTTCCAGGGCCCGGGGGGGGGGGTGGATTCGGTAGACATTAGCGGGGGTGGCTGGTGTTGGTCCTCCACACTGTAATGTGCAGCGACACTGTGATATAAAGGGAACTGCACTAAAAAGGGGCACTGCAATGATTACAGTGCCCTTTTACAGGGCAGTCCCCTTTATATTATAGTGTCCCAGTCCTATTGTGGCCATGCCAGTACTGTCTGTCTCCTATTGTGTCCATGGCCCAGTGACACTGACCTGCTCTCTGGCGCTGCGGGTACAGGGTGGCTCCCTCTGGTGCTGCAGGTACAGGGTGGCTCCCTCTGGCGGTGCGGTGCAGCGTGGCTCTCTCTGGTGGTGCGGTGCAGCGTCGCTCTCTCTGGTGGTGCGGTGCAGCGTCGCTCTCTCTGGTGGTGCGGTGCAGCGTCGCTCTCTCTGGTGGTGCGGTGCAGCGTCGCGCTCTCTCTGGTGGTGCGGTGCAGCGTCGCTCTCTCTCTGGTGGTGCGGTGCAGCGTCGCGCTCTCTCTGGTGGTGCGGTGCAGCGTCGCGCTCTCTCTGGTGGTGCGGTGCAGCGTCGCGCTCTCTCTGGTGGTGCGGTGCAGCGTCGCGCTCTCTCTGGTGGTGCAGCGTCACTCTCTCTGGTGGTGCAACGTCACTCTCTCTCTCTGGTGGTGCGGTGCAGCGTCACTCTCTCTCTCTGGTGGTGCGGTGCAGCGTCACTCTCTCTCTCTGGTGGTGCTGTGCAGCGTGGCTGGTTGTGCTGGGGCTATTAGTTCCCCCAGCACAGTCCTCTGTTTCATTTGCCATGTCTCCTGTAGTAGCTGCTACAAGCACTCCTCAGCTTGTTTCTGGGTTTTCTCTTTCACCCCAGCAGAGTGCATGCTGGGGACTGTAGTCTGCTCCCTGCTGAGACCAATGGTGCCATGTATCTCTGGGACTACATTTCCCATGATGCCCCTCAGTTTCTTCTGATTGGCCCTCTGTGTTGGCCAATGGGGAGGGAAAACTACCAAAAAGGAACGCCTTCTCTTCCCCTGCTGCCGACGTGAGAAGGGGAGGGGGAGCGAGGGGGGGAATAGTGACAGCAGCCTGAAGCTCTCCCCACCGCGCGGACGCCCACAGCTGGAGGAGGAGAGCGGAACTGTAAAGACACACAGCACAGCCCATGCAGCCGCCAGTTCCGCAGGACACAGGCACGGCCGTATGGTAGTAGGCGAGTGGCGGCCGTGGCCTGTGTTACCCACGATCAGGCCGCGGCCGCCGCTTACCTCCCGCTGTGCGGCCTGGTCATCAACAGGCCACAGGCGGCCCCAGCCCACCGGGCAAATGCCCGGTCTGCCCTATGGCCAGTCCGGGCCTGCACCTGATCCCTGTACTATGTACATTACATATAGCTGACCACAGCTGTGAGAGAACTGCTGTGACACGTCGAGCGCACCTAGCATGTGCAAAGGAATGTGCGCACTCACGGGAGCACATCCACAGTCCCTGTTGGCAACAGATGGTCTATTTAAAGGGTGCTCTGACTCCTGCCCAATGCTGACTGGTCTTCAGCTATTTCCTTGTGCTCTGCTTGAATCCTGCTTGATATCCATTGCTGACCTTGTTTACCACTGACCTGACTTTGGATTCTGCTTATACTATTGATTATTGGTTCCTGATTCTGACCTTCCTCCCATGTTATGACCTGGTACCCCGCTGCCCGCTTGCTGCTGACTCTGGCTATGCTATTGACCACGCTTCTGTTTCCTGTTTGGCTCCATGCTACCTCTGAGTGCCTGTGCTGGCTGCCCCTCATCCCAGCTCCATTGGACACAGTGTGCATCTGTCTCCAGACTATGAGAAGCCCCAGCAAGCCAAATATTCTGAACCTGCAAGCCTGGTGGAGTTCCCCTTTAACCTTGGCTGATCTATCCAGCATCATCGCAGTTCCTGACCTGATGTTCTGCCTGAACCACCGAGTCTACAACTCTTGCCACAAGCTCTGCAATCAACACCCACAGGCACTCGTGTTCCTCATGTCCCTTGGCACCATCTGTTCCACCCTCAGTGGGGCCTGGGCTGGAGATACAAGAGAGGCTAACCTCGTAATTTCAGTCTTCTACCAGGTATGTGTCACAAGCACTCTGTACATTACATACACCTAACTACTGCACTCTGTATATTTTATACACCTGACCCCGGCACTATGCAGATTCCATACACCTGCCCCCTTGTACTCTATACATTACATGCTCCTGACCCCGGCTATATGTACTTTACATACACCTGACCCCTGCACCATGTAGATTTCACACATATGTCTCCTGCACTCTGTACATGAAATACTCCTGACCAGGGCCGCTGTTAGAAATCATGGGGCCCCATACAGCCTACCTGACGGGGCCCCCTTGACCCCGCCCACAACCCACACTGGCTCCGCCCACAACCCCGGCCCTCACTCTGCCCCTGCCTCCATGCTGTCAGGGGGGGTGTCTGGAGGCAGGAGCTGGAACATGTAACATTTACAGCGCCCCACCAATCATAACTGCATCTGAATGGGAGAGATGTCAGTGTTTTGACATCTGTGCCCATTCAGTTTGTGTCTTCATACACCACCGACTTGCGTCCATTTACATCAGGCTACCTCTGATCTGTTACATTTAGGTCTGGAAAAATAGAAAATGATATTCTTTTCCCAAAAATTTTTTTCCCCACCTGAATGGACACGGAGGAAGGTGGATCTAAATGCACACAAGTCAGTTCATACCTGTAAACCTACATGGAGCTTTCAATCAGGTCTGCATGAAAAAGGACCTAATTGAAAACCTTGGGTGAAAGATTATCAAAGGGGAGTGGTTTAGGGGTGGTAAAAATGCAGCCTGGCTGTGTGTTTTTACTGTCCCTTCCCCCCCCCCCCCCCATCACATGTGTAAAAGTAGCATCTCACTATGTGCTTATGGTCATTATCATTATGATGATAAGAGCACAGCAGGTGCTGTATGGCTCTGTCAGTGTAACATGACTGTGTGGTGCTGACTTTGTTATGGCTGTGCTTCGTTATAGTCTGTAACACACAGTACAGCCATATATCAGGCAAGTAGCACCCAACAGCCATGTTACACTGACAGAGCCATACAGCACCTGCTGTTCTCTGATCATCATAATGATAATGACTATGAGCACACAGAGTCTGGGGACTGCACATTCTACAATAGTGTGACCTATCAGTGTGTGTGTCTGTGCAGGGGACTGCTTGCCTGTGCACCACTGCCAAGTGTCCAGATTACTCCTGCTGCTCTGTCTGTCTCAGCCATCTCAGTGATAAGTCCCTCAAGCTGCAGCACTTACTGAATGAAGGGAGCCATATAACAGGAATATCCATCCGCCGGAGAGGCATACAGTGAGCAGGAAGAACTTTAGTTTGTGCAGGTATACTGAGAGCAGCATGCAGCACGATATTGTATCCCTGCACCCAAAAATTGAAAAAAAGTCCCTCTTCTGCTTTCACCTCCTAGGCCCCTCTGGTAACCTGATGGGACCCAGGAAATGAATATATATTCCTTATATACCTTGGTAATCAAGTGGGTGCGGGTTAATATAGTTATTTAGCTTTTTTTTTTTTTTTTTTTTAGCTAGAAGTTAAAAGCTGCTCGGGCCCCCCCTGCTGGCCGGGCCCGGTACAACATGGCTGGTTGTACTGGCCTATCAGCGGCCCTGCTCCTGTCTCCTGCACTCTGTACATTACATAGCCTTGCCCCCTGCACTCTGTACATTATATACCCTGACCCCTGCACTATGTACATTAAATACAGTGCCTTGAAAAATTATTCATACCCTACAACCAAAAAAAGTACATTTATTTTATTGGGATTTTATGCGATAGACCAACACAAAGTGGCACACAATTGTGAAGTGGAAGGAAAATGATAAATGGTTTTCAAACTTTTTTACAAATAAATATGGGAAAAGTGTGGTGTACATTTGTATTGCGCCCCCCTGAGTCAATACTTTGTAGAACCACCTTTCACGGCAATTACATCTGCAAGTCTTTTTGGGGATGTCTCTACCAGCTTTGCACATCTAGAGAGGGACATGTTTGCCCATTCTTCTTTGCACAATAGCTCAAGCTCTGTCAGATTGGATGGAGAACGTCTGTGAAGAGCAATTTTCTTTTCAATTAGTTTTCATTGAAATTTTAACAGGTACTTAAAAATAGTAACAATAATACTGAGAGTTGTCAAATACACAAGACACCTCCATGGGGATATCAATGGTACATCAAGTAAAGCTGGCCATACACCTATAACACCTCCATGGGGATATCAATGGCACATCAAGTAAAGCTGGCCATACACCTATAGATTATCTGCAGATTTTCTATGGTTAGATGGAAAAAGTGGGAGATTCCTCCATTCACACAGTTCAGCGAACATGGAGAAATCTGTTGCACTTTTTCCATCTAACCATAGAAAATCTGCAGATAATCTATAGGTGTATGGCCAGTTTAAGTTGAAAGAAAAGGAGTTCTGAGCAATTTTCAAGTAAAATACATTTACGTTTTTGGTTGTAACATGACAAAATGTGGAAAATTCAAAGCGGTATGAATACTTTATCAAACCATTTCTATAAAAGAAAATACTCATTGTGGCGTCCCCATGCTTCAGCTGGTACATGTACATACATTTGGATTTTAGTTCCTGCCATAGACAAGAGCTGTTACAGAAGTCAGCGAAGAGGTGGCAGATATTGTGTCGCTGAGAGAATAAATGAAATGTTGCCTACTCTTCCTGCAGCTGGTAAATTATCCCACGTTCAGATAATGGCACTAATTGTGCTGACTGTCACTTTGCAGCAAGGCAGCAGCTTCCTGATAATCCTGAACCCTCTCCATCGTCTAGACGGGACCTTGCACTTTATAAGACAGAAGGGTTTCATGCCTTCCATTTTCTATGTATGCTCAAACCTTGCTTACTGCTCAATTATTATTTATTGTAAAAACAGGAAATACCCCCAAATCTCTCCTCTAAATCCACCTTATGGCAAGGAACAAAATCTTCTCAGACAAATGGGTTTCCTCATCATCAATGTGCTGGCAGTGAAATTTTACAATAAACAGTAAATGTGTAATTTTTCAGAAAAGTTTCATCTTTAATACTAAAAACCATCCTTAAACTCACAGGGATTTTGCTTTTTCAGTCTGCTGCAGGTAGTAGGAAGCATTTCCTCAGTCACCTCTCCCTCAGTTATCAGATTGCAACTTTGTAGCAAGTCCGAGGGTGATAGGCTACAGCAGGGGTGGATCTGTACCACATTTTTGTGAAAACAGACAAAAATCATAGGCACCAAGATTTATATGATTCTGTCATCTCTGAGCCAGCATCCCAGCCTGGGAAGTAGATTGTGACACAGGATGATGCCTGAAAAAAGATGGTGCCATCTTCATGGAGAGAAAAGCAGATGAAGACATAGTCAGGAAGAATACTGTTATCTGTTAGCCCTTGTACACACGGTCGGAGATTCCGACAACCAAATCCGTCGGAGTAATTCCGACGGATTAATTCCGGAAGAGGTCCGGAAGTGATGTTGCATACATATGGTCGGACAAAGTTGTCGGAAAATCCGATTGTACATAACGTGATGACGTTATTTCGTTAAGACGGGACTATGTTCACGCTAGTAGCCAATAGCTTTGGTCTAGGAATTTGATCTGAGCATGCGTGGCACTTTATCCGTCGGAGTAGGCTACACATGATCGGAGTATTTTACCGGCAAGTTGGAAAAGTTGGTCCGTCGGATATTCCGATGGAGACCACAACAGTCCGATGGAGACCACACACAGTCGGAATATCTGACAAAACCGTCCGATAGGACACATTCCGTCGGAATCTCCGACCGTGTGTACAAGGGCTAAGATGCTACACTGCTCATAAAAATTAAAGGAACACTTTTTAATCAGAGTATAGCATCAAGTCAATTAAATTCCTGGTATGATGATCTGGTCAGTTAGGTAGCAGAGGGGGTTGTTAATCAGTTTCAGCTGCTTTGGCGATAATGAAATTAACAGGTGCGCTAGATGGGCAACAATGAGACAACCTCCAAAACAGGAATGGTTTTACAGGTGGGGGCTCCTAAAAAAAAATTTCCTGCTCATCTTTTCTGACTGTTTTTCACTAGTTTTGCATTTGGCTAGGATCAGTGTCACTACTGGTAGCGATACCTGGACCCTAAAGACTGCAGGGGTCTCCAAGCTATGGTCCTCCAGTTGTTCAGGAACTACAATTCCCATCATACCTTACCAATGTCAGAGTTTTACAATGCTTAATGGGACATGTAGTTTCCACAACAGCTGGAGGGCCCGTAATTTGGAGATCCTTGCTATAGAGGTTGCACAGGCAGTCCAACTCCTCCAGGATGGCACATCAATACGTGCCATTGCCAGAAGGTTTGCTCTGTCTCCCAGCCCAGCCAAGTGCATGTAGGAGATTCCAGGAGACAGGCAATTAC
The DNA here is from genome assembly GCF_037356315.1 of Lithobates pipiens. NCBI lineage: Eukaryota > Metazoa > Chordata > Amphibia > Anura > Ranidae > Lithobates > Lithobates pipiens. Next base: position 14,441,810 of record NW_027507791.1, on the reverse strand, counting down.
TCTAGGAGAGCTGGACAGGGCCATAGAAGATCCTTAACCCATCAGCAGGATCGGTATCTGCTCATTTGTGCAAAGAGGAACAGGATGAGCTCTGCCACAGCCCTACAAACTGACCTCCAGCAGTCCACTGGTGTGAATGTCTCTGATCAAACAATCAGAAACAGACTTCATGAGGGAGGCCTGAGGTCCCGACGTCCTCTAGTGGGTCTTGTTCTCACTACCCAGCACTGTGGAGCTCAATTGGCATTTGCCATTGAACACTAGAATTGGCAGGTCCACCACTGGTGCCTTGTGCTTTTCACAGATGAGAGCAGGTTCACCCTGAGCACATGTGACAGATGTGAAAGGGTCTAGGGAAGCCTTGTAGAACGTTATGCTGCCTGTAACATCGTTCAGCATAGCAGGTTTGGTGGTGGGTCAATAATGGTCTAAGGAAGCATATCCAAGGAGGGACGCACAGACCTCTACAGGCTAGACAATGGCACCCCGACTGCTATTAGATATTGGGATGAAATACAAGTTGGACCCATTGTCAAACCCAAAGCTTGGGCAGTGGGTCCTGGGTTCCTCCTGGTGCATGACAATGCCAGCCTCATGTGGCGAGAATATGCAGCCAATTCCTGGAGGATGAAGGAATTGATACCATTGAATGGCCCCCACGCTCGCCTGACCTAAATCTAAAAGAACACCTTTGGGACATTATGTGTCAGTCCATCCAGCGCCACCAGTTCTTTCTTCCCTTACGTTATCAGCTCACCAAAAAGGGGGATATTCTACATTCCAATGTCCAATAAGGCCAAGGAGGAATTTGTTGGGTAGATCCAAAGTCCTCCAAGATTTTCCAAGAGTTGGCCAAGTCCTGAGGTCAGGATGATACAAAGAGGGGACTTTTCATCCAATATGGTGTACAAGTGATGACAGAATGGTAGATCATCTGCCACAATGTGGTTTCATATTTCACCCTGGGGTACCCTATTCCCCTTTCCCTGCCCCCCTCTCCTTTTATTGTATCTTACTTTCTGTCTTCTCTCTTCTATTCTTGTACTTTCCTATTGTTCTTTCATTTGTTTCTACCCTCTTTTGTTGGGGGCTTTTGAAGCTCTGGATGGATTCTACTGGCTGTGGCCATTTATTCCCTTTTCAGGTTGCTTTCCCTCCAATTTTTTTTCTTTCAGCCAGGCCTCTTTAGGTTTCGGAGCTGTTAGTACAGCTGTGAAATAAAGGGTATGACACTGATCTGAATTCCTTGTTTCTGTCTTTCTTGTTTTAGTTGCAGTTGAAACGTCTCTTATAACAGGCACGTCTTCTACTCTCTATGAAAGGGCCATTAGCTAACTCATTATCTTTGTCATACCTTAGTGTACAGTTGTTGCCTTTCAACAAGGGTGGGAATTTTGTACATTATGCCACATACACACAACCGGACTTTTCAATGGACTAGGTCTGATGGAATGAATCCCTTCGGATATTACAATCGTGTGTGGGCTCCAGCGGACTTTTTTTCCCCAAAAGTCAGACGGACCTAGAAATAAAACATGTTTCAAATCTTTCAGATGGATTCAAAAAATCAGTTTGTCTGTATGCTAGTCCAATGGATGAAAACTGACGCTAGGGCAGCTATTGGCTACTGGCTATGAACTTCCTTATTCTAGTCCGGTTGTATGTCATCATGTTCGAATCCGTCGGACTTTGGTGTGATAGTGTGTGGTCAAGTCCATTCGTTCGGAAAGTCAGTCGGAACTCCGCCGAAAGTCCATCGGGAAGTCCATCGGGAAGACCATCGGTTCTAGTCCGTCGAAAAGTCCGGTCGTGTGTACGTGGCATTACTTGTAGGAACATTTTCAGCATTTGCACTGTCTGTGTACTGCTACTTTTGTTAAAACTTTATTAAACCTAAGTAAAAGATAGTTTCATATTTCTAGAGAATAAATATGTCTTACAGAATTTTGTCTTCCCTCGCGTTATCAGCCCACCCAGAAGTATTCTGTATCCCAATGGGCAATTAGGCCAAGGAGAAATTTGTTGGGTAGACCCAAAGTCCTCCGAGATCTTCAAAAAGCTAGCCAAGTCCTGAGATCAGGGTGATATAATGAGGGGATTCTTCATCCAACATGACATACAAGTGGTGGCACGAATAGTATGTCATCTGCCATGCTGAGATTTTCACATTTCCAGATCATATGTAGGTCTTCCCTTACATTATCAGCTTACTTTAAACTCAGATTTACTTCTCCACAGACCACCGGCCAACCGCGTTAATTCTCTCTCTTGAAATATCATATTTTATGAAGAACTTACCCATGCTGCTGGCACCTGAATGGCAATGTCATCACAAGGGGGATCCTCCGACCCTGCTGACAATTAGGATCCAGCAAGGATTAAGTTCTCAGCTCGTGTTTTGCCCCCTTTATGTGCTTTTCACTAAGTTCAGCTCCAAAAAGATCTTGGAAGGCCTCCACCCGTTTCTGCCTGCCAACCCGCAGATTTACAGCTCGGCCTGTGCCTATGCTGGCTCCCAGTCCTGTGCTTGATAACAAAGCTAAACATTGGCACCATTACAATGCTTACAGCGATGTACACAGGCCCGGGCTGTGGACTGGGAGATAGATGGGCTTGTACATAGTTGTTCAGACTTGGAGCAGAGTGGACAATCCATTCACACTTCTCCTCCTAATGCAAAGTCAAATTAAAATGCACAAGCAGCTGGATGAGAGGGTTTTCAGCACTCCTCATTGAGCTCTGTGGAGCTGGTGCACATGCTCAGTGGAAAGGAGGCTGATAGCAGAAGGAAAACCAAAGTGCTGAATTCAGGGGAACTCCGTCAGGTATTGATAAGCCTCCTTGGTTCATACATATATAACTCTGAAATCCATAAGTTGTTTTTCAGTTCAGCCATTGTAATAATCCTAAAACGGACTCGTCCCTTGCTGTTGAAAACAAGCCATTGGCACTTGTCCCTCCTGAATCCAGAATGTGCTAGGAAACATCAACCTGTCACTCTCAGCACAATGCAGGAGATTTAGAAATTAAAGTGTATGTGGACCCATCGGGTCTAGTTGATGCATCAAATAAGACTCACTAAAACAATGGTCTATATATTGTATCATTTGTAATATAAATGACCCTTTTTGGTCTCTTATATTATTGTCACTTGTTTTTCATTTAACGCATTCATTGGGTGGAGCTAAGAGGCAGCGTGTTATGCTTCCTGCTGACATCACAACAGGACATAACCTGTTGGAGGCCCCTATAAAGCATTCAGAAGTGTCACATGGGGTGGGCCCTGCTAACATCACTAGAGGACATTCCCGTCATTAACCAACTATCAATCAACCTTTTGGAGACCCCTACAAGTATTCAGAAGTTTCAAAAGAGGTGGGTCATGCTAACACCATTAAAGGACATTCCTGTCTTTTGCTTGCTGTCTGTTAATCTTTTGGAGCCCCCTACAGGGTATTCAGGACCAGGGCTGCTGTTAGAAATCACAGGGCCCACCAAAAAAAATATTACATTTATATTTTTATTAAGAATACAGTATAATCATTATTTGTGGGCAGCAGGGGGAATCAAATCCTGGACAGGGAATGTGTTCAGTGATACTGGGAGGGGGCAATTGCAGGAACCAATCCCCTGTGTGTTTCTCTGTATCTCCCTGCAGAAACTGAAAGCCGATGGGAGGGAGAGAAGGAGAAGCCAGCTTTTAGCTGCTGCAGGTCGAGACACCCAGGGGATCACTTCCTCTAATTGCCCCTGCCCCCACCAGCTTCACCAATCGCCCCCTCTCCTGCTGATATCTGATTCTCCTGCTGCTCAGGCCCTTTCCCCACCTGCTGGCCTGGACCCCATACAGGAGTACTGATGCTACCGCCTTATCAGGGGCCTTGTTAAGGGGGGTGACTCCTGCTAACAGCTCTAAAGGATGTTCCTGTCCTTTGCCAACTGCCAATTAATGCATTGGAGCCCCTACAAGGCATTCAGAAGTGTCACATGGGGTGGGTCCTGCTGACACCAATAAAGGACATTCCTGTCATTTTCCCACTGCCAATAAATCTGAGCGACCTACAAGATATTCAGGCGTGTCACATGGGGTGAGTCCAGCTAACATCACCACAAGACGTTCCCATCCTTTGCCCACTGTCAATCTGTTGGAGACCCCTGCAAGGCATTCAGTGTCACATGGGGTGGGTCTTGCCAATATCACCAAAGGAGATTCCTGTCATTTGCCCACTGTCAATTAATATGTGGAGCCGGGGTATTCAGGGATGTCACATTAGGTGGTTCCTGCTAACCTCACTACAGGATACTGCTGTCAAATGCCTGCAGTCAATTACGTTGGAGCACCATACAGGGTATTCAGGAGTATCGGGGGGGGGGGGGGGGTGGGTCCTGCTAACGTCACTATCAGATGTTCCTGTTCTTTGCCATCTGTCAGTTATTCTGTTGGAACCCATTACAAGGCAATCAGAAGTTTCAGATAAGGTGGAAAAGTATGTGGTTTTGCGTGTTTTCACCATGCGCATAGATATGGACCTAGTCTAAACCCTCCTCCACTAAGTTTATGTGCTCTTAGGCTAAGTTCATATGTATGTGTGTTGGGAATAGTGATGGACGAACTTCCGACGGGACGTTTCGCGAACGCGAAACGCGAACGGACACAAACGTTCGCGAAAACGACCGTTCGCCGCGGGCTCCATTGACTTCAATGGGAGGCGAATTTCGCAAACCTTTAGGTCGAATTTGCGGCCACGGGGTAATTATTAGGGGGTAGCACGTAGTCCCACCACCTGGACAATAGCATAATACATGTATGAGGTGAATTTGGGATCGATAACTACAAGCATTTTTTTTTTATTTGGGAAATTGTTCTGACAATTCAGGACTATGGAGCTAATGAAGGCAATGGAGGAGAGGGAAGGTCAGGGACCAGGGTAGGCAAACAAGAGGGTGCAGGAGATACAGAGCACTGACAGCAGCACCGTAATACAGAGCACTGACATCAGCACCGTGACATACAGCGCTGACAGCAGCTCCGTGACATACAGCGCTGACAGCAGCTCCGTGACATACAGCGCTGACAGCAGCTCCGTGACATACAGCGCTGACAGCAGCTCCGTGACATACAGCGCTGACAGCAGCTCCGTGACATACAGCGCTGACAGCAGCACCGTGACATACAGCGCTGACAGCAGCTCCGTGACATACAGCGCTGACAGCAGCTCCGTGACATACAGCGCTGACAGCAGCTCCGTGACATACAGCACTGACAGCAGCTCCGTGACATACAGCGCTGACAGCAGCTCCGTGACATACAGCGCTGACAGCAGCACCGTGACATACAGCGCTGACAGCAGCTCCGTGACATACAGCGCTGACAGCAGCTCCGTGACATACAGCGCTGACAGCAGCTCCGTGACATACAGCGCTGACAGCAGCTCCGTGACATACAGCGCTGACAGCAGCTCCGTGACATACAGCGCTGACAGCAGCTCCGTGACATACAGCGCTGACAGCAGCTCCGTGACATACAGCGCTGACAGCAGCTCCGTGACATACAGCGCTGACAGCAGCTCCGTGACATACAGCGCTGACAGCAGCTCCGTGACATACAGCGCTGACAGCAGCTCCGTGACATACAGCGCTGACAGCAGCTCCGTGACATACAGCGCTGACAGCAGCACCGTGACATACAGCGCTGACAGCAGCTCCGTGACATACAGCGCTGACAGCAGCTCCGTGACATACAGCGCTGACAGCAGCTCCGTGACATACAGCACTGACAGCAGCTCCGTGACATACAGCGCTGACAGCAGCTCCGTGACATACAGCGCTGACAGCAGCACCGTGACATACAGCGCTGACAGCAGCTCCGTGACATACAGCGCTGACAGCAGCTCCGTGACATACAGCGCTGACAGCAGCTCCGTGACATACAGCGCTGACAGCAGCTCCGTGACATACAGCGCTGACAGCAGCTCCGTGACATACAGCGCTGACAGCAGCTCCGTGACATACAGCGCTGACAGCAGCTCCGTGACATACAGCGCTGACAGCAGCTCCGTGACATACAGCGCTGACAGCAGCTCCGTGACATACAGCGCTGACAGCAGCTCCGTGACATACAGCGCTGACAGCAGCACCGTAAGCAGCCCCAGGAGGAAGTCAGCACAGCACAGGGATGGTGTGATCCCCTCATAATAAGAACCCCCAGGAGGAAGTCAGCACAGCACAGGGATGGTGGGAGCCCCTCATAATAAGAACACCCAGGAGGAAGTCAGCACAGCACAGGGATGGTGGGAACCCCTCATAATAAGCAGCCCCAGTAGAAATATGACACCGCTCAACCTCTTCAAAGAGGAGGGTAGGGGCATATAGTACGGTGTGCTTTTTTGGGTCAGGGAAGTGAGCCAAATGAATTAAGAAGGTCTGTGTGCTTGATTCCAAAAATTGTTTATAGACATATACATGGTCTACTGATCACATGTGTTGAATTCCTCCGAGATCCATGCCTCATTCATTTTTAGAAATGTGAGGTAGTTAACACTGTGGTGAGCTAGGCGAGTACGCTTATCGGTCACAATCCCCCCTGCTGCGCTGAACGTCCTTTCGGACAGGACACTGGATGAGGGGCAAGCCAACAGTTCGATTGCAAATTGGGCAAGCTCTGGCCAGAGGTCAAGCCTGCCCACCCAGTAGTCTAGGGGTTCATCACTCCTCAGAGCGTCCACATCGGCCGTTAACCCAATGTAGTCGGACACCTGACGGTCTAGGCGTTCCCTGATGCTGGATCCGGATGACACCTGTCGATGGGTCGGCTGAAAGAATGACCTCATATCCGAAGTCACCAACACATCTTCAAACCGGCCTCTTCTTGCAGGCGCTGTTGGATTGGTACCCGCAAATCCTTCTCTGGGAGTGGGAATTGCTCCTCTGCCAGCGCACGCAAAAGCAGAATGCAGCATTTCTCGAAGCAAGGCCTGGAAGTGCTGCATTCTGACAGCCCTCTGCGACGGCGGTAACATTTCCGCCATTTTGTGTTTGTACCGGGGGTCTAAGTACGTTGCCACCCAGTACTGGTCCTTGACCCTCATGCTTTTTATACGGGGGTCCCTATTAAAACACTGGAGCATGAAGGCCCCCATTTGCACTAAAGTGGAAGCGGTGTGGTGGCCTGGCTCCTGCTCATCATCCAGGATAATGTCGTCCTCTTCATTCTCCTCTCCCCATCCTCGCACAACAGGGATCCCAGAAAGGTTTAAAGCATGCTCTTCTTGCTCCTGCTCATCCGCCCCGGCACCATCCTCCTCTGACTCCTCATCAGACTCCTGTTGTTGACTTGTCTCAGATAGAGTAGCCCCCCCTGGGAATTCATCCAGCATTGCGACTTCCTCATCTTCCCGCTCCTGCTCCTCCACAGCCTGATCAATGACACGACGCAATGCACGCTCCAGAAAGAAGGCATAAGGTACCATGTCACTGATGGCGCCATGGCTGCGACTGACCAGTTTGGTGATCTCCTCAAATGGCCGCAGAAGTCTGCATGTGTCGCGCATGAGCAGCCACTGGCGCGGTGAAAAAAAACCCAGCTCCCCAGAACCGTTTCTTTCGCAGAGTTCATACAGGTAGACGTTAACTGCACGTTTCTGCTGGAGCAGCCTATCAAGCATATAGAAGGTTGAGTTCCATCGCGTCGGGCAATCGCAAATAAGACGTCTGACCGGCAGATGGTGTCGCCGCTGAATGTCAGCAAGGCGAGCCATGGCCGTGTAAGATCTTCTGAAATGGGCCGAGATTTTCCTTGCCTGCCGCAAGATGTCCTGGACCCCAGGGTATTTGACAAGGAATCGCTGCACGACCAAGTTTAAGACGTGTGCCATGCACGGCACGTGCGTGATTTTGCCCTGTTTCAATGCGCTAAGCAGATTGGCACCGTTGTCACACACCACTTTACCAACTGTCAAATTGAGCGGTGTTAGCCACTCATCTGCCTGTGAACGCAAAGCTGAAAGGAGTGCCGGGCCAGTGTGGCTCTTTGCTTCCAGGCACAACAGACGCAGCACGGCATGGCAACGTCTCACCTGGCATGTGGAATAGGTTCTGGGGAGCTTGGGCGGTGCAGTGGAAGAGACGCTAGCAGCGGAAAAGGAGGAGGCAGCTGAGGAGGAGAGGGAGGAGGATGGAGTAGGAGGAGGAGAAGAAGAGTCAGGCCTGCATGCAATCCGTGGCGGTAAAACCAAATCTACACGGGTGCCACGGGTTACATGCTTGACGGCCGTCAGAAGGTTCACCCAGTGGGCAGTAAAACTGATATACCTTCCCTGCCCGTGTTTGCTAGACCACGTGTCTGTGGTCAGATGTATCTTGGCACCGACACTGTGTGCCAGAGATACATTCACTTGCCGCTGAACATGGCCATATAGCTCTGGGATGCCCTTCTCTGAGAAATACTTCCTTCCTGGGACCTTCCATTGTGGTGTTCCAATGGCCACAAATTTGCGAAAGGCCTCCGAGTCCACCAGTTTATATGGCAGTAGTTGGCGGGCTATGAGTTCTGACAAGCCAGCCGCCAACCGTTGGGCAAGAGGGTTATCCGGCGTCATCATTTTTTTACGCTCAAACATTAGGCCCACGGAAGCCTGCCTTTTTGCAGAAAAATGTGAGCTTGGCGTGATGGAAGGTGGAGTGGAGGACAATTGTGAGGAGAGAGGAGAAGGAGAAGTAGAAGACGAGGCTGGACGGTGAGAGCCTGCAGTGTGGCTTTGTGTGTTCCGTTGCTCCCACTGGGCTCGGTGATGGCTGCTCATGTGCCTTCTTAAGGCGGTCGTCCCTAGGTGAGTATTGGGCTTACCGCGACTAACGCGTTGACTGCAAAGATTGCAGATGGCAACGCTATTGTCAGCAGCGGACACGTTAAAAAAAGCCCACACTGCGGAGCCATGTGCCGGTGTCCTGGGAGCGCCAGATGTGACCGTACATGGTCGATGACTCGCTCCTGATACATTTGCAGTCTGCTTTGTCCCTGCTGTGCAATGTAAGTCATTGCTGCTTCTCCTCCCTATCTGCTGGTCCATATCTCCCTCTGAACTCCCCTCCTCTTCCTCTCTTGTGGGCACCCACGTGACATCACTAGACACGTCATCATCAACGTCACCTTCCCCACCGCTATAAGTAGAGTAGGCAGCAACACCGGGGACCAACCTCCTCCTTGGGCTGATCTGGGTACTGGCGTCAGACTGCTGAGTAGCGCTTGTTGCTACCTCCTCTTCCTGATCCAATACCAAGAGTGGCTGCGCATCAGAAATGTCCTCTTGATATGGATCGGAAAATAATTCCAGTGACTCAAGCGGAAGGTATGTGGTGGTGGTGGTGGTGGTCGTGTTGTTGGTGGTAGTGTCTTTGGGGGTGCACATAGCAGAGAGTGAAGAAGAGGGTGCAGATCGAGAGGATGAGGAGGGTGCAGAAGAGTAAGGCTGAGCGAGCCACTCAACCAAGTCTGGTGCATCCTTTAAAGTAATTGAACGCACCTTCTGCAACTTCCCACTTTGGCTCAAGCCTGTTGCTCCTGCCCTACCCCTACCACCCCTGCGGAAGGGCCTGCCTCTTCCTCTGCATGTCATTTTTTAAATGACCCTGTGACAAAACTCTTAGTCCCTATACCGCTGAAGGACTGCTGCAGTATAGGTGAGCGGTCAGCAGTGGTGCACGTCAACCCTATCTATTGTGGACCTATAGCGGTCCTTACAGAACAGCAGACTGTACCGCACTCAAGCCTATGTACCGTAGCACCCTATACCAAGTTACCAGTCCTTATAAGAACTTTTGTGGACCAAGCAGGTTGTGTATTAGTGTTTAGCAGACTGTACGTCAGTCCCTATACCGCTGAAGGACTGCTGCAGTATAGGGCAGCGGTCAGCAGTGGTGCACGTCAACCCTATCTATTGTGGACCGATAGCGGTCCTTACAGAACAGCAGACTGTACCGCACTCAAGCCTATGTACCGTAGCACCCTATACCAAGTTACCAGTCCTTATAAGAACTTTTGTGGACCAAGCAGGTTGTGTATTAGTGTTTAGCAGACTGTACGTCAGTCCCTATACCGCTGAAGGACTGCTGCAGTATAGGGCAGCGGTCAGCAGTGGTGCACGTCAACCCTATCTATTGTGGACCGATAGCGGTCCTTACAGAACAGCAGACTGTACCGCACTCAAGCCTATGTACCGTAGCACCCTATACCAAGTTACCAGTCCTTATAAGAACTTTTGTGGAACAAGCAGGTTGTGTGTTAGTGATTAGCAGACTGTACGTCAGTCCCTATACCAATGAAGGACTGCTGCAGTATAGGGCAGCGGTCAGCAGTAGTGCACGGCAACCCTATGTATTGTGGACCGATAGCGGTCCTTACAGAACAGCAGACTGTACTGCACTCAGGCCTATGTACCGTAGCACCCTATACCAAGTTACCAGTCCTTATAAGAACTTTTGTGGACCAAGCAGGTTGTGTGTTAGTGTTTAGCAGACTGTGCGTCAGTCCCTATACCGCTGAAGGACTGCTGCAGTATAGGGCAGCGGTCAGCAGTAGTGCACGGCAACCCTATGTATTGTGGACCGATAGCGGTCCTTACAGAACAGCAGACTGTAACGCACTCAGGCCTATGTACCGTAGCACCCTATACCAAGTTACCAGTCCTTATAAGAACTTTTGTGGACCAAGCAGGTTGTGTGTTAGTGATTAGCAGACTGTACGTCAGTCCCTATACCAATGAAGGACTGCTGCAGTATAGGGCAGCGGTCAGCAGTAGTGCACGGCAACCCTATGTATTGTGGACCGATAGCGGTCCTTACAGAACAGCAGACTGTAACGCACTCAGGCCTATGTACCGTAGCACCCTATACCAAGTTACCAGTCCTTATAAAAACTTTTGTGGACCAAGCAGGTTGTGTGTTAGTGTTTAGCAGACTGTGCGTCAGTCCCTATACCGCTGAAGGACTGCTGCAGTATAGGGCAGCGGTCAGCAGTGGTGCACGTCAACCCTATCTATTGTGGACCGATAGCGGTCCTTACAGAACAGCAGACTGTACCGCACTCAAGCCTATGTACCGTAGCACCCTATACCAAGTTACCAGTCCTTATAAGAACTTTTGTGGACCAAGCAGGTTGTGTATTAGTGTTTAGCAGACTGTACGTCAGTCCCTATACCGCTGAAGGACTGCTGCAGTATAGGGCAGCGGTCAGCAGTGGTGCACGTCAACCCTATCTATTGTGGACCGATAGCGGTCCTTACAGAACAGCAGACTGTACCGCACTCAAGCCTATGTACCGTAGCACCCTATACCAAGTTACCAGTCCTTATAAGAACTTTTGTGGAACAAGCAGGTTGTGTGTTAGTGATTAGCAGACTGTACGTCAGTCCCTATACCAATGAAGGACTGCTGCAGTATAGGGCAGCGGTCAGCAGTAGTGCACGGCAACCCTATGTATTGTGGACCGATAGCGGTCCTTACAGAACAGCAGACTGTAACGCACTCAGGCCTATGTACCGTAGCACCCTATACCAAGTTACCAGTCCTTATAAGAACTTTTGTGGACCAAGCAGGTTGTGTGTTAGTGATTAGCAGACTGTACGTCAGTCCCTATACCAATGAAGGACTGCTGCAGTATAGGGCAGCGGTCAGCAGTAGTGCACGGCAACCCTATGTATTGTGGACCGATAGCGGTCCTTACAGAACAGCAGACTGTACTGCACTCAGGCCTATGTACCGTAGCACCCTATACCAAGTTACCAGTCCTTATAAAAACTTTTGTGGACCAAGCAGGTTGTGTGTTAGTGTTTAGCAGACTGTGCGTCAGTCCCTATACCGCTGAAGGACTGCTGCAGTATAGGGCAGCGGTCAGCAGTAGTGCACGGCAACCCTATGTATTGTGGACCGATAGCGGTCCTTACAGAACAGCAGACTGTAACGCACTCAGGCCTATGTACCGTAGCACCCTATACCAAGTTACCAGTCCTTATAAGAACTTTTGTGGACCAAGCAGGTTGTGTGTTAGTGATTAGCAGACTGTACGTCAGTCCCTATACCAATGAAGGACTGCTGCAGTATAGGGCAGCGGTCAGCAGTAGTGCACGGCAACCCTATGTATTGTGGACCGATAGCGGTCCTTACAGAACAGCAGACTGTACCGCACCCAAGCCTATGTACCGTAGCACCCTAGACAGACCAAGTTACCAGTCCTGATAAAGAGCTTTGTGGAACAAGTGAGTTGTGAATGATTAGCAGACTGCAGCAGAAGGGCAGCAGTCAAGTATAATATTCTTTCTATATTTGGAAGAAAGAATATTATACGTGTACAAGCCTATTACCGTACCACTGATACCAGTCCTGAAAAGAACCTTTGTGGAACTAATAGTAACAGCAAGTCTTTAAAATTATCCTCACTGCCTGACACACTGCTTCCTGCCTGTCCCTATACAAATTGGCAAAAAAGAGTAGGCTGGAACGATTAGCTGGAACAGCTCTTTTGTGGACCTGATAGTAACAGCTAATGATGATGATGATGATGATGATGAAGAAAGACTAATCTGGCTGAGCTGTCCCTAAAATAGCAGCATACAGCGCTCTGTCCCTTTATCTAAACTGACAAAAGAAACTCAGGCTGCTGACCTAACACCTATACCAGTCCTGAAAAGAACTTTTGTGTACCAAATAGCTAGCGTTTTCTCTGTCCCTACTCCACACAGGATCCTTTCCCTACAGTGACAGAAGAAAGAATGTAAAATGGCCACCGGATCGGGTGTATTTATAGGTTAGGGGGAATGTCCAAGTGTCCATGAGCTGTCATGTCTCAATTGGTTGTCCTGTAACACATGATAAACGTGTCACGAAAGGTTAAAGTTCTTGTATACATTAAACACGTAAGTCCGCCGGGGCGAACGACGGAAAAAGGCGTTCGAACCCGCGGACGGCGAAAGTCCTCCTCCACTAAGTTTATGTGCTCTTAGGCTAAGTTCATATGTATGTGTGTTGGGAATACATGCAAAACTGCATATTTTCCAGACACACAGAGAATCCCACTGCCATTTAAAAGATGTGTGGTGGTGCCATTCATTGTTTATTGACATTCATGAGGTTCAAGGAGGTGCATATTTGGAAAAGAGTCAGGGAATTACCTTTTGTGTTTCTCACTCATAGGGCAGTCAATTAAAATGAATGGGCTGCCCTACACACAACACGCAGCAAAGTACAAAACTGTGTAGAAATGCCCACACTATAGATGTCTACCAAGCCTTACTCACAGCCTGATGTTAAATTCCATATAGTGTGCGAGTGATGATAGTGACTACAGGTAATCACAAATCTTAACATAAGTTTGACATTTTTTTTTTTCAGAGAAAAGACTTTTGAAATATTCTTCTGAAGATCTTTACATAATCGTGCACCAAAGTGACATTTCCCGAGCGCTTTTATGAGGGAAAACGCCGTAATCATCGAGGTTGTCAGACGTTAAAAAGTCATTCGCCATTTATTGATCGCCTGACGGCGTTAATGAAATTTTCAGGTTAATCTGCGGGAGGGGAGGAAGGCGACGATTTCGTTTCCCACAGATGGGCTGCAAAGAACTTTAAACTCCCATAAAAGCATTAACAATACAATCCACTTCAAAATGTTACCGGCGCCCAACGACAGATCGTTAAAGGCGTCAGAGGAGGGATGAGTGATCTCCCGACACCAGAGCCTGCAGCGCTCCCCTCGGCAGTTTATCCGCCTGACATTTCCGAATGATAGGCCATAATGGCGTTCTCCGTATAAAATTCCTTTACGGTGACATGAGCCGGGGCCGTATTTCTACCATTATCTCTTCTGGAAAATCGGAATTATGAGGGAAGAAAGTGAGCTGTGACCGTCCCGCTGTCTCTGCTGAACAATGTTTTCTGAACGTGCTCTTCCGTGCCCGTGATCTGGTGACGGATCAATAGATGATGGATGAGAACAAGAATCATAAAGTTGAGTCCTCCAGGACTTCAGTTGCTTCTAAATACCATCCGGCCATCTCAGGTGTAGCCAGGGTCTGAAATGATAGATACGTCTTTCTGGGCTCGGCTGATTGAGGCGCGTACACCTCTGGTTAAGTATTTTAACTTTTCCATAGAGCATGGGGTCTTAACCTTATTTTTGTGACCAGGGCCCAGTAAATTCTTCCAAACCCATCCATGCCCCAATAGTAAAGGATATGTTTATACTCACACAAGAAAAGTTTTGTAATACAAAACATATTGAAATTGAGCTAGAAGGCTTTAAATGGGGCAAGTTGTGACAACTGTGGGAAGGGTGGGGATTGCGAAGGGGGTTAGGGGACTCTGCTGCTGAATTGGTGGCCTTGTGAGGTTTTTGCATGGGGTCTGGGGAGCACTGTAGGAGATTGGGGGGGGGGGGAGTGAGACACTGTTGAAGTTTGGGGGCTGGAGGATTTGCAGCAGGCTAGGAGGCACTGTGGGAGGCTGGACGGTTGAGGGGTAATGTGGAGACCTGGAGGCACTGTGGGCCACTATGGGAGGTTGGAAGCCACTATGGGAGATTGAGGTGCACTGTGGATTTTTAGAACACTCAGGAGACCTCCAGCCACTGGGGGCCACTATGGGAGGCTGGTGGGCCTTTGGGAGTTGGGAGGCACTGTGAGAGACTGAGAGGTACTGTGGAGGCTGGGGACTCTGAGGAGGCCTGGAGGCACTTTCTTTGGGCCACTATGGGTGGTTGGGGGGAGGGGAGTTGTGGGAATTAGGCAGTGTGGGGGATTTGTGGTGAACTGTGGAGGTTTTAAGGCTCTCATGGGGCCTCCGGGAACTGTGGGCAATTATGAATGCTTGGTGGGCTTTTGGGAGTTGGGAGGCTCTGTGGGAGGTTGAGGGGTACTGTGGAGGCTGGGGACTCTCAGAAGGCCCGGAGGCACTTTGGGCAACTATGGGAGGTTGGGGGAGGGGGTTGTGGAAGTTAAGCACTGTGGGTTGTTTGTAGTGAACTGTGGAGATTTTCAGGCTCTCATGGGGCCTCCGGGGATTGTGGGCCATTATGAGTGCTTGGATGGCTTTTAGGAGTTGGGAGGCACTGTGGGAGGTTTAGGGGTACTGCGGAGGTTGAGAGCTCTCAGGAGGTCTGGAGACACTTTGGGCCGCTATGGGAGGTTGAGGGGGACTATGGGAGTTAGGTACTGTGTTAGGTTAAGCGATACTGTGGAGGTGGAAGTCCCTCAGAGGGCCTGAGGTATTGTGGGAAGTTGGGGGGACTCTATGGGAGGTTATGGTATTTGCACCTGGATGAAGGCTCTGGAAAAGGGAGGCCACGGCCCAGCAGTGGGCCATGACCTAGTGGTTCAGAACCACTGCTATGGAGAGCTAAAGCATTCCCCAGCATATAAAATAGTCCTCCTAATTTGATATAAGAACAACTGGAAGAGCAATGATGCTGTGTCTGTATTGCCTGGAGTTTTGCTTTAAAGAATCAAACTTTTTAAAAAAACAATTAGTAAACATTTTTTTGCAGGTAAAATATGTGCATTTATTTATTTATTTAAACTTGTAAAGCATTGCACCAGTGATCAGCAGATAGCTGGTGACATGCATGTCACCATCAGATCTGTCCGTGTATCTGTGTGTCCTGAATATGTTTTTAACATGTTACGAAAGCTGAACTTATCCTTTAATTTTACTTGCACCAACGTATCATACAGTGTGTACAGTCCCAAGCAAATCGATAGGTTAAGGCTCCCTTCACCCCTGTCCTCTGTGCACTGGTGTGTCCCTTCACACACATTAATGCATGTAATATACCTAGAAGAGCAGTTTATGCCCATTTTCTCATGTGGTCCCACTCATGGATGCAATCCCCTTAGTTAATACCCTTATTTGACTTACTGCAAATGCTGAGTAACTAATGTATGGGTGACATCCCAGCACACAGCCCAGGAATGAGATGAATGAATGAATGAGATGTCCTAGCAAATCTGGGCCAATTGGCATTTGTTTTTAAATTAAATCTATGTACTCACACATCTGTCTTACCAAAACGGTTACATGCAATACATCTCTATTGTATTCTAGCCCTTTTGAAAGCTGATTTGCGTATGACCTCCAAAACCAAAATGTGTTTTGGGGGTAATATTCAAACCCTTTTATAAGGGCTAGAATACACAAATGTATGCCTGGACCAATTCCCTATAGCCTGGAGCTGTCATCACTAAACTGCAAATAATAAAAACCCACAAGAGTTCTAACTCCACCCTACTCAATACAAAATGAAAAAAAAATTATTCAGATATGCTTTAAAGCCCCCTTTGGGCACCCCCTCTAACTGATTGCTGGCATGTGACACTCCAGTCCCAAGTCTTCAGCGGCTTCTGAGGCAGGGTCCTATTTCTGGTGTCCATGTCACTGCCTAAATTGTGTGAACACTTCCTAATAGCTGCCCAGTGGCAGGGTGCTCTCAGGATCCAAAAGAGGAGTGACATCAGTGCAATGGGACTGCAGCACTGGATTAGCCACCACACCCCCGGAAAGGTGTCTGCCAGGATCATGGACAGTAGACATCTTACCTTACAAGGTAAAAAAAAAAAAAAAAAAAGATCATGCAGTATAGGTTTATGGGGCAGATGTGGATGGGGGTTTCATATGGGCTTTTATAATGGGCTTCTATAGTGTATATTATATGAGATAACCATGTGGCACATATAATATATTTTATATAGACTAGTGCATCAGCCTATAGATGAAATATGGATGCAGATACAGATAAAGTCTTGTAGCGACACTCCAAGCAAGAGGACACTCTCCCCTCGATCCTCAGGTGTGGGAGTGCCGCCATCCCAATAACTCATCCAGTGGTAGTGATATACAACAAGTGGAATGCTGTTCTCCCAGCCCAACAGATTGTAAGGTGTTGGGCGGCCTCAGCCAGCACTACTCCCCTAACCTCTCCCCTCTGATGTGTTTTGTCCTGTCTACTGGAATTTAGTCCTCTATGTCGTAGTGGGTGGGGCAAAATGCATCACAGGGGTGGTTAGTGGAGTAGTGCTGGCTGAGGCCTCCCACCGCCTTACAATTGGTTGGGCGGGGAGAGCGGCATCCCATAAGGAACACAATTGCTGTGGCTGGGGATTTAAAGAAAGGGGTATCGATGGCAAAACTGAATTGCATCATGTGTAATGGCTAGGTGGCTTCTTGACTACACAGGAGCAGTAGGAAGCAATCTTCATTTTCTGCCACAGTCCTAAAAGTTTTCCTGCCAACCAGTTTGATGTAGAGCTGGTGGCTGGAACAGACACAAAGCTTGTTGAGGGTGTTGGGTAATAAAGCATTTGATGGCATAGCTCATTCTGATCCGTGAGTTATCTCTGTGCTTTGTATGCTCAGTTATCTCTGACAGATGACCGTCTTGCTGCGCGGTATTGGTATAATGACTCTGACCGTCTAACAGACAGTAGTCAGTTTTAGTCCCAGTCTCTGCACGTCTGTAGAGTGTACCATAACTCCAGAGGAAGAGCTTCAAGCTGTGCAGAGCTCTGAGCTCCAACACCAAACCGCTCTGATGATTTACAGAGTTCTGCTTTATGGTCCATTTAGGAGGCACTAATGTCGCAATATGGCTCATCAACTCCAATGTATGGCCACAGCCAAGGCACCAGATTGATTAAGAGGAACACATGGACCGGTTCTCTTCCCTCTGCTCTTCCTCCAGAAAATCCTCTATCAGACTCCAGGCAGACAGCTGTCCCCAGCTCTGACCAAATCACTCCCGGAGGATGACATGTTAGGAGCTTGATATTCATAGAGGGGCACATCCATCACCACATTCTCTGTATTTAATTAATCTATTTACCCTTGATAACAGGTGATTAAGTTGGATGTGATCACCTTATATGAATACTAAAATGGTCAATACAGTCCCAAAGTTTAAATTCCCTTTATTTCCTGTGTGGCTTCCGGGACAGAAGATAAGAAGAAACCAGAAGTGCCTAAAATCAGCCCTTAATACTCACGTCCCACCAAACTGCATTACTTAAATGATTGCCCTGTCCTTTAAAATGTAATGCCTCCAACCTCAACACTTACCCCTCCTCTACCCAAGTAGTGTGTAACCCCCACTGCACCTTAAAGTCCAACTCCAGGATTCTGCCCAACCCATTCAACCAACACTAAAGATTGATAAATATCCTAGCATACATACAGTACCTTAAACCCTCCCTCCTCCCTCTGGCAGGACATATAAAAGAGGTAATCAGGCAAGCCCATTGGCTTACAACACCGCTTTCCTAACTGGTTATCTAGAAGTGAGTCAAACCATAGAAGTATCAAAAGGAGCATTAAACCTAAAGATAAGAGAGGTTAAGATACTTTTAATTGTTCATAATTTGATCATATAAAACAGCCAACACATTTGGTCCCTGAAATGTGTTGGATTTTGCCCTTTAACATTTAATGCCGCCAATCCCAACACCCACCTCTCCTCCACCCTGGTAATATGTAATCCCAATTGCAACGTAAGGTTTCACTCCAGTATTCTGCCCAACCCATACCCTCCAAAACCTCCTCCCCATCTCCTAAATGGAAAAAAAATCTCAGAAGCGGCCCCCCCTTCCCCAAGGCACCCCCCATGTTGAGGGCACGTGGCCTGGTACGGCTCAGGAGGGGGGGGGGGCGCTCACTCGCCCCCCCTTTCCTGGCCGGCCGGGTAGCGTGCTCGACAAGGGTCTGTTGTCGACTTGGGGGGGGAACCCCACGCCGATTTTTTTCGGCGTTGGGGGTCCCCTTTAAGTCCATACCAGGCGGCGGGGCCAGCGACGTCTCTTTCGCGGGCCCCGCCTACCTGGAGACCCGCTCGAAATGAGCGGACTTTTCTCCGGGCGGGAAAAGTCCGTTCATTTCAAAAGTACGGAGGACTGGCATACACAAGGCCGGATTGTCCGCCGAAATGCGAGTCCGGCAGGAAGACTGGAGTGCAACACGGCATTCTAAGTCCACCGTACTTTCGGGTCAAAAAAGTATGCCGGAGGCTACACATGGGGGGATTGTTTGGCGGACTTGAGTTTGCCGGACTTTTCCACCGGATTGTTTGATCGTGTGTACGCGGCATAAAGCTAAGCTCTGAAACTTGGTACTCACATTTCACCTTCCTAGCATAGGATGCCAGGAAAATTTTGCTTTTGGCTCCTTCTGTAGTCAAGGGAAAATAGATTGTTTTTCTGGTCTGTTCAGGGTTTCATGAGCTGGGAGATTGATTGCTTCCCCCTGCCTCTGGAAGAAGCTTCCCCGAACATAGGGAGGGAGATTCAATGACCATCATAATTATTTATCATGGCCTGACCAATCCAAGGAGAGGAGTGTCCAGAAGGTGGCTGGGGATAAATAGTCTGAAGGAGTGTTCCAAACCTTGGTTGGGCTGGTGCTGTTCTAAGGCAGCATGAGGACAATGTAGCTGTTCTTGCAGCCTTCGCAGTGTCAGGACTGAGGGCCTTGAGTGATCTTCAAGAGATTCTGGCTGTGGGACTTCACCATAGGGATCGGGCATGGAGAAGACTTGTCTCCCTCACTCGATCATGTCCGGAGGAAGCTCGAAGGTGTGCAGCAGTCCTGGGGACTTGTGAGTAATGACCCTAAACTGTAATATCTGGTGACGGTATGTGCTTTGGGGATATAAGTGCCAGTGGTAGCTGTGGACTAAGGCCACTCTCAAAGGGTCTCAGAGCACTGAACATTCTCTTGTCCTTAGCAGGATTCTGGAGTGTGAGCCTAGAGAAGTGTGCCTACCTGTATACTGTGCAGCATTTTGGAGTATCCCATGCCCTAACCTCTCTTCTGTTTAAACTTCAAGCAATATGTCAGGAGTGTCTAGCACTCTTACCGCTCATTCCAGCTTCTTGATTTTGGCTATGACATTCTCCCTGTCTGTTTGTCCACCTGCAAGGTGATTAATGTGGTTAATCTCTGGGTGGAGACCAGACTAGACCTGATTTGAGCCAGCCAAACCTTCAGTCTCATGCTTTTGATGAAGTGTGATTACATGTGTAATAGCTGATCAAGCCCCCGTCTGTCTGTCCTGCTCGATTGGATTTCCCCGTGTATGACCTTGGAACGGATATTGGACTATACTCTGGACTCTGCCTGCCTTTTACCTGGACTGGATTGAACCACTCTGCCTGTCTGCCGACCACAAGTACCTGTTTGCTTTGCTCACTTTGTGCCTGCCATGGCATGGTGGCCATTCACTATAGCATTGTGTATAAGACCTGGGGGCAACTGAGAATCGGTAAGCCTGCTTGCCTTATGAGAACGGGGGCTGCTATAGGTGAAGAACAGAGAAGCCAGCTATAGTGTCTGACCACCTGTGTTAGGGAGTAAGGGTGACACAATACATTTTAAAAAGACATCCCTTAGCCTGAGTTATTGGAGCTGGAGTGCATGAAGTTGTGCTTGTGGTGATGGGCAGCCTCTTTAGTATTAGGGAGGAACCAGATGTTACCAGTGGTCCCTACAGGGGTAACGCTACACTCACCTCACCCTGCACCAGGAGCACACAAGTTCTGAGCCAACACCACAAACCACTGGTGTTGCACTTTGATCTCATTTTGGTTCATGACACACCGGCAGCCTGGTTGGTGACAACAACTTGCCAGTAATATGGTCACTATACAGGGCAGACAAATACTCACTTGTTTCCATGCGTTGCTCCATCACTGGTGGGCTACATTCTGCAACATCTCCAACCACGAGGGAGCTATGCATGGAAAAGGGTCAATATTTTCTCTACACAATTTACCAATCCTTTTTCTGGCAAGTTGTCACCACCAAGGTCAGTATTGCCATTGTTCCAAAGGCCTTAGTGTGAATTGCCCCCTCAGGAGTAGGCAGAGCTGTGCTAATTGGTGAGATAATTGTCAGTTTCTACAAGGACCATGAGAATCGGGATGAGGAATTGTGGCTTCTCGCGGGGAGGAAGTTCTGTGTGCTGGTAATTCCATTTCATCTTATTTGATGGAGGTCAATCGGGAGCAGAAAAGTCTAATAAACACACCAGCCAGAGGGGGATAGCAGGTGTGGGGCTCCATCCCTGGGAGAACAACTCTGCTTCCTGTCTGACTAGGTGTCTGCAGACTCTGGAGGGATCCATTAAACGCTAACAGGTGGAGATCACGGGACCTGCGGAGTTATTGAGCCTGTAACTTATATATGTGTCACCAATCAATACATCTGTCACGGCTCGGAGTTATTGGTGAAAACAGCTCTCTTACAATTTTAGAACGGACGACGTGCCAATCAGTCTGACGTAACACGAGATGGAAACAACGGGGGAGCCTTATCGATCTATTATGTTAGAGGAACTCAAAGCACCAGTCTGGCTTTTCATTCAGAAGAAAAAAATGTAAAAAAAAAAAAATGTTAAGTCTTCTAACAGGAAAAACTCATAAAAAATGGTAGACCTGGTAAATCTGTTTCTACATTTAAAGGGGTATTAAATACCAACCAAAATTGTAATATATTGCATCTTACCAATCATTAGATGTAGTGGCTGCATTTGTTTTTTTTTTTTTTTTTTTTGCCTTTTTTCCTTCTGTCTTCACCTGGAGATCTGGCCAGTAACACACCTTGTGCATTAGGCTGCATTCACACCTGAGTGTTGCATTTTTCAGTGTTATTTCGGTTTGTATGTTCATTTTTGAGCGTTGTTGTGCTTTGGGCTTTTTATCAGCCAATAAAGAAAAATATCATCTGTTTCATGCTGCTATGTTTTTAATCTTTTTCATCCACTTTTATTGATTATTTATTTTTTATTATATATATATATATATATTTACATTTTTGTAAGGGGTTAGGATTAGGGGTTCATTTATGCCATTATTTATTTATGTATTTAGTATTCATTTATTTACTTATTTTTATTTATTTATGTTGTTGGGTTAAGGATTAATATTAGGGTTAGGGGTTAGAATTACAGTTAGGGGATAATATTAGGGTTAAGTTTAGGGATTATTATTAGGGTTAGTGATTACAGTTAAGTTTAGGGGTTAATATTAAGGGTTGGGGTTAGGGGTATTTTATTTACTTTTATTATTTTTTATTTATTATTTATTTATTTATGATCATTAAAATGTATTTTATTATTGTAAATACTATGTAAATACTATGTAAATACTATGTATAAATACTATGTATTTATTATTATTATTATAACGATTATTATTATTTATTTTTATTTAATTATTGCACTTGAGCAGAAAAGCATGCAACAATGTTCAAAAAACGTTGGGATCCAACGCTTCCATGCATCTCTATGGAACGAAAATGCTTAAAAAATGCAGCAGTCTGCCCGATTCGAGCTTCAAAAAAAAAAAATCTCCAAAACTTTTTTGAGCTTCAGGCGTTTGGCTTGAGATGATTTGTAGTGGAAATGTGAACCATCACCGTAGAGAATAATAGATTTTGCTTCTCCTCCAGCATGTTGGAGCTTCGAGCTTCAGGTTACAAAACGCTGAGGTGTGAATGGGGCCTTAGTGAGACGCCACTCAGGAGGAATGAGCACAGGAGGCGCAGCAAACAGCAGCACCGTCTGTCTATGAGAGGGGGGTGTTAAAAGTATTAGCAGATTTTATTACATAAAACAAACTGAAGCCAAACTCCAGCTCACACTATAGAATCAGTTACAGCAAACTGTATATTTTTTCTTTTGGAATAAAGATTTTTTTTTTCATGAATAAATAAAAGCTGATCGTTGTAACCCCATTGCACCCATATCAGTGTTAAGTGGTTCATCTTATCTATGTAAACTGATACATTCTGCTGAGAAGCTTGAGCTTGGGAAAAATAACAGAATTACTGGCTGCATCATCAGATGAAAATAGAAGTAAGAAAGCCTAAAAAAAAAAAACAAATGCAGCCGTCACATCTAAGAATCAGTAAGCTGCAATATAATAAATGTTTGGTTTGGGTTTAACACTGTTTTTATAAAAAATAAATAAAAAAAAACACCCACCCGGGCTTAATTGCTGTACCACTATATCCACTCAAATAACAGTGCTGTCACAAGACATTGAATGTCTTAAAATGTCATTATAAATAACCATAATCAAGGGAGGCAGCACTATAACAAATATAAAATAAGCAACATCAACAAAATACTTGACAATATATGAATGTTATCTGTGCAAACAGAAAAAAAAAAAAACGCATGTAATTCCCATTTGGAATGAAGTCCAAACCGTGATAGCGTTCAGTGCTGCTCCATAAATTACAAAAATAAGCAACGCATCAGGTGAGGACATAAATGCAAGTGTCTTCAACTCCAGTGTACCCCAGATCCTCACAACGCACTCACCAGATGGAATTGACTCCTTGAATGAACAAGCCGGTCAAAAAATGTCCAGAAAGGAATAATAGTCCCGAGGAAATCACGATTTGATGACGAAACGCGTAGGATAGGACTTCCGGTGAGTCACTTCTACTTACTGGAAAGCATGCTGGAGAGCACAGTGGGGCTTCCGGCTTTATTTTGGTATCTTGTAATATACATGTACTGTAAGTGCATTGGCTTTTTTTTTTATTTTTTATTATTAATTCATTTTATTAACTTCTTTTTTATAAAATTGTTAATAAGTAGATACAAGTCCGTAGAGTTCAATATTGAGTTGGCCCACTCTTTGCAGCTATAACAGCTTCAACTCTTCTGGGAAGGCTGTCCACAAGGTTTAGGAGTGTGTCTATGGGAATGTTTCACCATTCTTCCAGAAGCGTATTTGTGAGGTCAGGCACTGATGTTGGACGAGAAGGCCTGGCTCGCAGTCTCCCCTCTAATTCATCCCAAAGGTGTTCTATCGGGTTGAGGTCAGGACTCTGTGCAGGCCAGTCAAGTTCCTCCACCCCAAACTCGCTCATCCATGTCTTTATGGACCTTGCTTTGTTATGGCAGCAGCTAGTTATCGTTGTTATGGCAGCAGCTAGTTGCCATAATCCCGGTGTCCCCCGAGTTCGGCCGGCGGTCCGCTACAAAATAAAAGTGGTCTCCGCCATGAGATCACTTTTATCGGTGGCGGGAGAGGGCCCCCCCCCCTCTCGCCACGATCCGGTGCCCTCCGCCGCTTACCGGAGCCATCAGCAGCGGCAGAGTCAATCGCATCCTGTATCCTGTTAGGTATGGAGACGTCTCCATACCATAGCAGGATGGAAGCAACATATTTTTTTATTTATTTTGCATTTAAGTCCAAATATGAGATCTGAGGACTTTTTGACCCCAGATCTCATATTTAAGAGGTCCTGTCATGCTTTTTTATATTACAAGGGATGTTTACATTTCTTGTAATAGGAATAAAAGTGACACAATTTTTTTTTAAACAGTGTAAAAAAAAAGGTAAAATAAAAAAAAAAAAAAAAAAATTTTTTTTAAACGTGCCCTGTCCCGCCGAGCTCGTGTGCAGAAGTCAATGCGTACGTGAGTAGCGCCCACATATGAAAATGGTGTTTAAACCACACATGTGAGGTATTGCCGCTATCGGTAGAGCGAGAGCAATAATTTTAGCCCTAGACCTCCTCTGTAATGCAAAACATGCAACCTGTAGAATTTTTTAAATGTCGCATAAGGAGATTTTTAAGGATAAAAGTTTGTCGCCATTCCACGGGCGGGCACAATTTTTGAAGCGTGAAATGTTGGGTATCAATTTACTTGGCGTAACATTATCTTTCACAATAAAAAAAATGGGGCTAACTTCATTTATTTTTTTAATTTAAAAAAAGTGTATTTTTTTTTTTTTAAAAAGTGCGCAAATACGATGTGAGGGAAAGTATTGTAACAACCGCCATTTTATTCTCTAGGGTGTTAGGGGGTTCTAAGTAATTTTCTAGCAAAAAAAAACATTTTTTAGTTTGTAAACACAGAGTCTTGAAAAAGAGGCCCGGTCCTTAAGTGGTTAAAATTAGAAGAAAAGAGGTTTAACCTTAAACTACGTAGAGGGTTCTTTACTGTAATGCCCCATACACACGGTCAGACATTCCGACCACAAAATCCGTCTGATTTTTTCTGACGGATTTTGTCCGAAACTTGTCTTGCATACACACGGCCCCACAAAGTTGTTGAAAAATCCGATCATTCGGAACGAGGTGACGTACAAAACGTACGACGGGACTAAGTAGAGGCCCAGTAGTCAATAGCTTTTGTCTCCAATTTTTTTCTAAGCATGTGTGGTACTTTGTGCATTGGAATTCTCTACACACGATCGGAAAAAGTCAGATTGGATTTTGTTGTGGGAAAATTTTAGATCCAGCTCTCAAACCGAGAAAAAGCCTGATAGAGCCCACACACGATCGGATTGTCTGACAACATAATCCGTTCTGACTTTTTCCGTCTGAATTTCCGACCTCGTGCATGGGGCATAACAAGGATGTGGAATTCCCTTCCACAGGCGGTGCTCTCTAGGGGGGCTTTGATAATTTCAAGAAACTATTAGATAAGCACCTGAAGGACCAAAACATACAGGGATATACAATGTAATACTGACACATAATCACACACATAGGTTGGACTTGATGGTCTTGTGTCTTTTCCCGACCTCACCTACTATGTAATGTTCATGCGCGTGTAAAGGCAGGTGTCCCAATACTTTTGACAATATAGTGTACAGTCCACTCTCATTACGTCTTTGGTGATAAAAGCACAAGAAGCCATTTCCATTTCAGGTTTCTTCTCTTTCACATGAACTTCCAAAATTAAATATTAGGGGTTATAAACGGCAGAATGTCAGGGCTCTATATTATTACAATGTGTCTGCTCTCTTGTCCTTCCAACCTTTAGAATTTCTTCTCCACCTGATAACTCAGCCGGCCTGTCTCGGCGTCGCAATGGAATTTGGTGAGCGTTGCCGAGAACCGCACAAAGAGTTAAGGACTATATAACAATATCTTTGCCTTGGCTTTCAAATTTTTCCATTTTATAAAAAAAAAAAAAAAAAAAAAAAAAAAAAAAGAGCAGCGTCCAAAATCTATCCTTTTAATTCCTCTGTTCTAAAATATTTTTTTTTTTTAAATCTCAATTTCATCAAGCACAAAGTGCTTTGCGCAGCTCTCCGCCGACTCGCTATAATCCTCCCACGTCCCCCACTTTTCAGAGAGTACATTTAAGATAAAGGTGATGGAAGGTTTTTTAATTGCAGCACAGTGAGTTATAAATCCCCTCCCCCCCCCCCTTCCTCCTGTGCTGGGGGCTGCGCCGGGAGGAAGAATCGCAGCTTCATACCACCATTTCAATAAAATCATATCTCCCATGTTAAGAAGAGGCGATTCCATCTGACATGAAAGGCAGATCTGCGCACAACACAATTGAATGGCGGTTTGAAAAGGGCTAAAAAAAAAAAAAAAAAAAAAAAATTTAATAAAAAAAAAAGCAATTTGGGATTCGCAGGTCTGTGCATGGCGCGTGGCGGTTTTAAATCGGCTTAATTTTGAAGCTTTTTATATTTGCCAACAGATGAAGAGTTTAATTGTCAGGAAAAGGGGGCTGATGAGACCGCCAAGGGGCACCGCCATCAAAAAGGAAAATTTCAGCAAAATTTCTAAGGCTGCGTTAAAAAAAAAAAAAAAAAAAAGGAAAAAAAAAAAACTTTGTTTCAACAGATTTCTGCATTGGCAGAGATAAGGGCTGATCCTAATTAAATGCCGCTTCACATTGGAGGAAATGTTACTGGCATCAAACCAGGTCGGACACATAATCCTTGCATCATTTAAAGGCATTTGTTAACATTTTATTTGGTGTCACCAGACTTGTGGCCGGTTTCCAGTTCATACAGAATTTTGGACGGGAGATTGTTCCGTCGGCTTTGATGGACCACAGACTCATTATCTTTAGGCAATTAAATGCCTTTAACAAAAAATCTGTAGCTTATAGATCTTTTTTTTTTTTTTTTTTTTAGGTAATGGTGGTCATACGCTATATTGTCAAAAGTCTTGGGACACCTGCCTTTACACGCACATGAACTTTAATGGCATCCTAGTCTTGGTCCGTGGGGTTCAATATTGGGTTGGCCAACCCTTTGCAGCTATAACAGCTTCAACTCTTCTGGGAAGGATGTCCACAAGGTTTAGGAGTGTGTCTATGGGAATGTTTAACCATTTTTCCAGAAGTGCATTTGTGAGGTCAGGCACTGATGTTGGTCGAAAAGGTCTGGCTCACAGTCTCCACTCTAATTTATCCCAGAGGTTTTCTATTGGGTTGAAGTCAGGACTCTGTGCAGGCCAGTCAAGTTCCTCCACCCCAAACTCGCTCATATATGTCTTTATGGACCTTGATTGTGCACTGACCCAAATTAATTGGTGGAGGGAGGATTATTACAATTTACATTGGTCCAGCTTAGACCAGCGTAACTATGTATATACACTGAAGAAGTCACGTGGTATGACGTAACGCGTAGGGAGTGGCCGTAGGACGTACCGGAAGTAGAGTAAGACTGGCAGAAGTCGCCACACAACCATCTTCCTTACTGTGCTATTTACTCTGTTTTTAATGTGAGAGTCTTTGAGTTTTTTAATAAATCGATCTGCTTATTTTGAATACTACACTATTGGAGTCTCCTCTCTCTCTCTCCTTCCCCTTCCCCTCTTGTCTTGAGCCATACACTACGGAATATATTTGAGGATCTACAGTGCAAAGCTTATATGCTAAGATTGGCCCTCTAGTGGCGGAGTTTTATAACTACATCCCTCATCTGGATTTCCTTGATGGCTGAATATGGTGAATGAAATGAGAGACTCCTGTGGTTCTTTTTTGATCAGCTTGTTTACTCTATTTTAAGGTGAGAGTTCTGGGAGCTCGAATTATTGGATTTTGCATCATTTGCCCTCCTTCTTTTTATTTTAACTTTTTTAGTGCTTTTTACGGACTATTTATTTTTATCACATTTCACATGTTGACTTTTACACTTTGCATATTTTTGAGTTTTTGATTATTATATTAGTGCCACGATTTGCGCAGGACTTTTTTTTCATTATTATGTATATACACTATCTCACAAAAGTGAGTACACCCCTCACATTTTTGTAAATATTTTATTCTATCTTTTCATGTGACAACACTGAAGAAATGACACTTTGCTACAATGTAAAGTAGTGAGTGTACAGCTTGTATAACAGTGTAAATTTGCTGTCCCCTCAAAATAACTCAACACACAGCCATTAATGTCTAAACCGCTGGCAACAAAAGTGAGTACACCCCTAAGTGAAAATGTCCACATTGGGCCCAATTATTAATTTTCCCTCCCCAGTGTCATGTGACTCGTTAGTGTTACAAGGTCTCAGCTGTGAATGGGGAGAAGGTGTGTTAAATTTGGTGTTATCGCTCTCACTCTCTCATACTGGTCACTGGAAGTTCAACATGGCACCTCATGGCACAGAACTCTCTGAAGATCTGAAAAAATGAATTGTTGCTCTACATAAAGATGGCCTAGGCTATAAGAAGATTTACAAGACCCTGAAACTGAGCTGCAGCATGGTGGCCAAGACCATACAGTGGTTTAACAGCACAGGTTCCACTCAGAACAGGCCTCACCATGGTCGACCAATGAAGCGTGCAGGTGCTCAGCGTCATATCCAGAGGTTGTCTTTGGGAAATAGATGTTTGCGTGCTGTCAGCATTACTGAAGAGGTTGAAGGGGTGGGGGGGTCAGCTTGTCAGTACTCAGACCATACGCCGCACAGCGCATCAAATTGGTTGGCATGACTGTCATCCCAGAAGGAAGCCTCTTCTAAAGATGATGCACAAGAAAGCCTACAAAAAGTTTGCTGAAGACAAGCATACTTAGGACATAGATTACTGGAACCATGTTCTGTGGTCTGGTGAGACCAAGATAAACTTATTTGGTTCAGATGGTGTCAAGCGTGTGGCGGCAACCAGGTGAGGAGTAAAAAGACAAGTGTGTCTTGCCTACAGACAAGCATGGTGGTGGGAGTGTTATGGTCTGGGGCTGCATGAGTGCTGCCGGCACTGGGGAGCTACAGTTCATTGAAGGAACCATGAATGCCAACATATACTGTGACATACTGAAGCAGAGCATGATCCCCTTCCTTTGGGGACTGGGCCGCAGGGCAGTATTCCAACATGATAACGATCCCAAACACACCTACAAGATGACCACTGCCTTGCTAAAGAAGCTGAGGGTAAAGGTGATGGACTGGCCAAGAAAGTCTTCAGACCTAAACCCTATTGAGCATCTGTGTGGAGTCCTCAAACGGAAGGTGGAGGAGTGCAAGGTCTCTAACATCCACCAGCTCTGTGATATCATCATGGAGGAGTGGAAGAGGACTCCAGTGGCAACCTGTGAAGCTCTGGTGAACTCCATGTCCAAGAGGGTTAAGGCAGTGCTGAAAAATAATGGTGGTCACACAAAATATTGTCACTTTGGGCCCAATTTGGACATTTTCATTTAGCAGTGTACTCACTTCTGTTGCCAGTGGTAATGACTGTGTGTTGAGTTATTTTGAGGGGACAGCAAATTTACACTGTTATACAAGCTGTACACTCACTACTTTACATTGTAGCAAAGTGTAATTTCTTCAGTGTTGTCACATGAAAAGATATAATAAAATATTTACAAAAATGTGAGGGGTGTACTCACTTTTGCGAGATACTGTACCATACCTTTGGGATCCCTCTTGAACTGCGTTTCTCAACTAGGGTTCCTCCAGGGGTTGCTATTGGTTACTTGAGCTGTGACTCGGAGGAAGAAGGACAAACCACTAAAATGCATCAGCAAGTTGGGGCCCCCGGCGTGCTCCCCCAGAGTCTGGAGACTGTGTATTCCATTACTTTTAAATAATGGAAGAGTAGCTGTTTTGAGCTTACTAACATCTCACGTTGTTTTTTTTCATAGTTTTTTTATATATATTTATACCTTGAATACATTTACGTGGGATAATGCACTAGGCTGCTGCGCTGCCTTTTCTTGTAATTTTTCAGATTTGTCAAGGACACCCCCAGTCCTAGAGTCCTATATTATGTACATAATATAACTGGGTACTAACATTTATAGGTAAGGTTGATCCGGGGAAAATCCGATTGGCTCTCGGGGGATCAGGAAGGAATTTTTTCCCCTGCTTTAGCAAATTGGATCATGCTCTGCTGGGGTTTTTTGCCTTCCTCTGGATCAACTGTGGGTATAGAATTGGGTATATGGGCTGGTATGATATTTATATATATATATATATATATATATATATATATATATATATATATATATATATATATATTTTTTTTTTTTTTTTTGTGATTGAACTGGATGGACTTGTGTCTTTTTTCAACCTGACTAACTATGTAACTATGTAAGGATAACAAAGCCTGAAGCAATACCCCTGGTGAGGTGCACTATAACTTCCACCTCAGCTGGGCCATCATACTTATGCACAGGAGTGTTTTTTCCATTGTGTTCTTTGAGCTGTGACTGATTGACCTCCAATCCATTGGTGCCTACAAAACTTCCACATCCAATGCCGCTCTGCAGATCTTCAGCAGTTTGTTAGGATGGCATTCTGACCATCACTGTAAGGGTGGAAATCTTTCCCACTGACCACCAATGATAGAGGCATTCTTCTAACTGGCCACCACTTAATTCATTTTAGCAGGGGGTTCCCTGAGACCTGGAAAATATTTCAAAGGGTTCCTCTTGGGGTAAACAGGTTGAGAAAGGCTACCCTAGAAGCCAGAAATCACTGTAGCAAACACCACTACTACATCGCTATTCCAGTGATTTCCACTAGCCTCTGAATCCTTTGCTAAGCGGCTGACCTGCTGCATTGTGTACACAGGGTGCCCATCTACTCAGCACAGCCCCCATTCAGAGATCACTTTGCTAATTTCCTCCATGAATGCAAAACCTATTTGATTGGACAAGTTGGAAATATGGGCTGGTGACATCATGCTCTCCATCTTATCCAATCAGAGAATGGTTTCCATTAATTGAGAAAAGGATGAGTAAAAAATATGTCCTGTGTTCACAATGCAGTAGGTCAAGCTGTTTGGCACGGGACTCAAAAGCTAGTGGAGATCACTGTAGTAGGGGTGCCTACTTCAATGATTTCCATCACCTACAGGGATCCCACAGGTATCCAAGCTGGGTCAGTGTAAAAACTATCCATACCTGGAATTCTTCTTTAACATTGGCATAATTTGGGCAGGCTTTATTGAAGTTTAAGGTTTGGGCCTGCTTTAATAAAATTTGGTACTAGCAGAATTTTCCTTGTACATCGCTTTATGACTTGTGGATTTTGCTGTTATTCAATTCCACCTAAAATGATAAAGTTTCCACATCAGACACCAGAATCTGGCCACAATAATGTGTGTTCATTGCAGACATTTCCCCCCCGGTATCAGTCTCCGTCTCCCTATTATAGAGTAAAGAAGGTCTCTGACTTGTATATAAAATGGTGGAGGACGTGATTAATAAGGTCTCTGTGCGGAGGAACATAAAACTGTCCCTTCTCCATCCTCTCTTTTCCTCACTGTGTGATTAACCTTTCCATGTACTTGTTCCAGATAAAGATATTTTATGTGTCCTCGGCTCCTGGCCGGGTTGGATTAAGCCTTATCTTAGCTACAAGATACAAGCTGAGGACAAGTTTTTTTCCTTGTTCTTATCTACATTACGAGAGAGGAAACATGACCACCAGGTACGAGGATTCCAATGGCGT
Source organism: Lithobates pipiens (assembly GCF_037356315.1). NCBI lineage: Eukaryota > Metazoa > Chordata > Amphibia > Anura > Ranidae > Lithobates > Lithobates pipiens. Next base: position 14,410,113 of record NW_027507791.1, on the reverse strand, counting down.
AGGCTGCCTACAACGCTAACCTTCAACCAACATCATTATTTCTATTGCTTTTTATTTAATTCACCATAGTCTGCAACATTTTAAAATCTAGGAAATGGACAAACTTTGCAGACAAGAGATAAGAGTTATGCAATAGGACCCCCCCCCCCCCCCCAAAAAAAGCAGAGGGTCCAGAACACAAGATTTTGATTTATTTTGTAGTATTATTGTATAATTTTTAGCAACCAACCTAAAAAGACAGCAATGCCCTATTCCTTGCATGCTATTGGCCAATGGTAGATTCCTAGAACCAAGAAATGGTCTTTGTCTTTGTAGCACTACCCCCTTAGGTGCTGCTGAGTTTTGGGTGCCCATATAGTCTGCACAGCCAGGCAACATACATTTTCCAATTTGCATCCAGACACAAGAAACAATCCATTGGCTTGGTTTTTAGGACTTATTAAGGATTTCAACTTGGATAGTGTAAAAGGGGTTATGGGTTGCCCAACATGACTCAAAAAACAAAGAAAAAAGGACAACTTGCTTCTCTGGCACACTGCAAACAACAGATACTTGACTGTGTTCCCTCCGGAACACCAACAGTCTTTAGCAAAGCAATCCCCTCCTAGGAGTTTGATGTCCCCTGTGTGGCTTTTTTAGCAAAGTCACAACTTGTAGGAGCTCTCAGTCCCCTTAACGAAAAATACCAGCCCACCTGGCTACGGTATATGATCCCAGGGCAAGGGATTGTGCAATCAATAAACTGACCCCTGAAGTCTTGTGAAGAACACGCATCTTCAGACTTTTAGACCCTGGCGGTGTAGAAGTACTCACACTCAGTGTCCTTCTCCTGCAGCTACAGATAGATCTGCTTTCTGGCCTTTTGCTGGGCTGGTTCCTTTCCAGGCTATGCAGGCTGTCTTTCCTTGGTGGACCTACAGGCCAGTGAAGCTCCCTCATTCCTCCAGCCTGGAGGCAAAACTCCCCTTCTCCTGGGGCCCCCTCCCAGGCTACCCAGCAGCACCTCACCACCTATCTTCCATACAACTCCCCTGTTGGCCATCCTCCATAGTATTTATGGGCTGGTTCAGCCTCCCTGACAGGCCTTCTGCCTGGGAATTGGCCAGATTCCCATAAATATTCAGGTCCCTGCCCTTATACCTCCACACACTAGCTTCTAGAAGTTTCCATGAAACCTCCAGAACCTCCAGAACCAAGGGGAGGCGAAAGAGGGCTGGTCTGTAGAGCCATCCAGCCTGACCTTAGTCTGAACACTGACCCAATTAACACTGGACTTAAGGCTTCTGGCATTCATGTTTCTGTAAGTGCAATATGTTGTTTTATTAACCCCAATAAATCAAAGGTTTTACACTACTGGAGCCTCTATATCTTTTCATGCAATCTATACTCATCCATGAGCCTTGATCCATGTGAGATAAGTTGAAGAGTGCCGGGTCTATTTCTTACATTTTGAAGATTATGCCAATACCGTAGAGATTAGCAGGATGGTTGGGGGTCCAGGAGATTGTAATTTCATCACATGCTCTCTGTGATCCTCTGTAACGGGGGGTCATAGACTTCTGTTAAGAAGTAAATCTTTGCACAGTGGTGGTGGATTGAATACAGCTCACATTTTGAAGAATTTTTATGGATGGACTTTTATGCTTAATTTTTCACCTTCGTCACGCACGGGTGCATGTTATCCATTTTTGGATTGTATTTAAAGGGACATCACTTTTCATATAATTTTAATTTTTTCATAATTTTGTGTGAATTTTTAGTCACTGTTTGTTGAGATATGATTATTTATATATGATCCAGTGTGCTTATCAGGTCTTTGGTGTTTATATAGCTTAGATTATCCATTTTGTGTGCCTCCCCTCTGTTAATTTAGATTCACGCTGTCCTGGTTAATGAACCAGTGTGGTTCTGTTATATAGGTGAGGCCACTGATTTACTCACTATTCACTTGGTTTAGCGCAACTTAATTTTTTTGTCTTTCTTCTGTAGTTATGTTATGCAGCAGAGTTGCAGCTTCCAATAGGTCTTTATAGACCTTTTATAGTTGTGTATTTAGTGCACTTTTATACCGTAGCGCAGTTTCTTTTTCAGTTTCAGTTTTTCAGATCTGCAGTTGGAGGGATGGAGGAGAAGGAGGCCATGGCTCTGTACTGGACCACAACTTGGTGATTGAGAATGAGAACCACTTCCCAAGATGATCTCACACTGCAGATTTAAAGTTCTAATGCTGCGTACACACAATCGGACTTTCAGACGGGAAATGTTGGATGTGAGCTTGTTGGCGGTAAGTCCGACCGTGTGTATGCTCCTTTGGACAATCGTTGTCGTACTTTCCGTCAACAAATGTTGGCTAGCATGTTGTCAAATTTTCCGCCAAGAAATGTGTGTTGTTGGACTTTCCAAGTGTGTACACAAGTCCATTGGACAAAAGTCCAAACACGCATGCTCGGCAGCAGAAACGGTCAGTCTTGTAAACTAGCGTTCATAAAGGAGCATTAACATTCGTGACGCGGCAAATTATTAAATCTCGAAATGCAGCGCACAATTCTCTTCTTCTTTAATGGGATAATAATGAAGCTGCTTTACTGGTGATACTGATGGAGTTATTGCAAACAAATTTTTAAAGGCTTTTTTTTTCTAGTGATATCAAGAATATTATTATTATGTTTATATATATATATATATATATATATATATATATATATATATATATATTGTGGTAGCAGGCAGGTAAAGTCACCTGGTTGTATCCAGGATGGGAAATATGTGTGCCCTAGATTCAGGCTTTATGCAGACTTGTACAACTAGAGGGGAAGAGTTAATGAGCCCAGCTGAAGTAAGTGGGCTCATTAAGACCTCTACAAAAAACCCTAGCATGCTTAGGGAGATGCTCCATCCTGGAACCAGTTTTGTGTTGTATAAACTGGGGAGTGTGACACCTGTTCTGTGCGGTGAGTTAACGCCTGTGTGGCAAACCTCTGCAACAGAGACAGGGACTGGTGCAGCACAAGGCTGCACTCAGTTGTTAGACAGGGAATCAAAGTGTGTAATTAGAGGTCAAGCTGACCAGGATTTATTTTCATGTTTTATTTTTGTTTGGCTGTTATATGTTTCACTGCATGTAGCTTAAATAAACCGCATCTTTTGTTTTTTGCACCTACACCGCTGTCTGCTGTGCCTGATTTTGTGTTGTGAACCCATCCAGGGGGTCACACACACCCGCTGCCGAGCTAACCCCTCACAATATATATATATATAGTTTTTAAGATCAAAGATACAACTATGTTGGTGTCCCTTGTCAATTTTAAATTGTATTTTTTGAAATGTGACTGCCTACTCCCAAACTGTCATTTGAAGTAAAACACATAGCCAAGTATTATTCTACACAATTTTTTTTTATTGTGCTTTAAAAAATGAAAAAAAAATAGACATGCTATCTGCCAATAGAACTTAACCAAAAAGTGCATTCTATGCATCCAAAAATATAGAAAATATACTAAATCAAATCATTATGAAACCAAAAAAATAAATAAATGTATAAGCAATAACTCCAAGGCCAATAATAAATAACACGTTATCTCCTCCGATTCCGCAACATGTCTGGTTGATGAACGGCCGTTCAGAAACTAACTGAAAAGCATGAAATAAAAAGCGTGACCTGTAAAGCGCTAAATGAAAAAACGCAAAAAGAAAAGCACGAATCAACGCTCACCAAACTTCTACTAACACAAAATTAGCAGAAGGAGCCCAAAGGGTGGCGCTAAAGAGCTGAAAAACCACCTAGTACGTCACTATGCTCGTAATTGTTGGCCAACATTTGTGTGACCGTGTGTATGCAAGACAAGTTTAAGCCAACGCCCTTCGGACAAAATTCCAAGTTTTTTTTGTGGGAAAGTCCGATCGTGTGTACGGGGCTTTAGGCTACAAAACAGGAGTGCACTGCTAATTCTCCGGAGAAATTCCAGACAAAAGGCAGATTCTTCGGGGTTCTGTTTACAGAAAAGTAGCTTTTCTAGATATTCACTATACGATAGCAAATCTTGATTTATTTTTTAAGTAAAGGTCCCTTCCATCTTTTTAGTGTGTTAAAGGCCACAACTTTTTTTCTGAAAGGCAGTGCAATAAATAATTAACTATTTACAGAATCAATTAATAATAATTCATATAGGTGTTGAATTATTTTTTTTTCCTATCCAACACCTATCGTTATACTTTGTTGTTGTTGCAGTTTGATGGGTTTTTCCTTTGCTGCTTCCACAACTTAACATGTCCCATCTTGCGACGAACAGTCATCACAAAATATCCCCGTTTTATGTTATTGCCTAAAAAATAAGCTTTCTTATAAGGAGAGTGCCGCAGCGTGGCATAATGACCGTGGCGTGGAGTCGAATGACCCAGCGCGGACAGAAGGAAAGATGCCAACAGATGAGGTATTTTCAGGGCTCATCTGTTATGGTGCCAGGCTGGTGTGCTGGTTTCCCGGATTAACAGATGGCATACACTCGTACCCGAGCCTGTCTCCATTTCACAAATCACCGCCAACATCTGGTGGCTTCTCCCCTCACATTGAGCAGATGAAAGATCAAATGCACCATCAGCTCAGACAAGGGGGGGGGGGGAACAAAGGACATCTCAAAACAAATAACGGACGGGAAGATCTGGAGTGCACTGAGCAACATAAAACTTTTCAGGAAGAATTATTTCACCCGGATGCGCCGAAAGGACACAGCACTCAGCCAGCGCCAAATCACACATGCATGCCCAACGAGTGGCCTTGATGTAATTCCAATCAATAAAATATCATAGGAGCTTTAACATGTCCTTGTCATTTCAAAAGTCATTTTCAATCTTTTTATATCTGCAGCTTTCATTAAAATAATCCATGGTGATCCTGCGATGGAGGTCCTGGTTCAGGCACTTCCTGCTATAGGGTGACAATGCTCTGGCCCTGTCTTCCAGTTGAGCTCTTGCATTGTTACCCACTTCAGGACTGCCGCACGCCGATATATGTCCTTACTTTGAAGAGGGCAAGTGCAACTAGCTGCCATAACCCCGGTATACTCTTCTTCGGCCGGCGGTCCACTTTCTGATAAGAGTGGTCTCTATGGCAGATTCGCCCCAAGATCACTTTTATCGCCGGTGGAAGAGGGCCCCCCCTCCTGCTGCGCTCCGGTGCCAACAGCCCCGGTAAGCAGCGGAGGCAATTGGGTCATCACCCTTGCTGGGCATGGAGACGAATAATGCCGCGCACACACCAGCGGAATGTCCGACAGAAAAAGTCAGATGGAATCTTATCATCGTATATTCCGATCGTGTGTATGCCTCATCTGACTTTTTTTTACGAAAAGTCTGACAGACCTAAAAATAGAACATGTTTTAAATCTTTCCAAAGGAACCAATTCCTATCGGGAAAGCCGCTCGTCTGTATGCCGTTCCGATGGACCAAAAACAACGCATGCTCTGGAGCAAGTACGAGACGGGCTATTGGCTACTGGCCATTGAATTTCCTTTTTCTAGTCCCGTCGTACGCGTTGTACATCACCGTATGTCATGTTTCAGCGGAACTCCGTCAGAAAAACCTTCGGGTCTTACTCCGCTGGGAAAACCGGACGTGTGCACGCGGCATAAGGGGAAGATTGCCCCCACCCATCGCCATAACATTGCAGAGCCCATAGCTCTTAAAGGGACATTTTTAAAAAATATCTATTTTTAAATTACAATTTTTAATTTAGTTTTATTGCATTTAAGGCCGCGTACACACGGGCGGATTGTCTGGCCAACTAAGTTCGTCAGACAATCCGACAGACAGTCCGTTCAAAATTTGCATGAACGGACTTGACCACACACGATGAGCAGACAGTCCGCTGAAAGCGTGCGTGATGACGTGTACAGCACGTACGACGGGACTAGAAAAACGACGTCCTATACACTGCAATGCAACCTTCGGCCGTGTAAATCCTTTCTGAGCATGCGCCATACTTAGTTTGTCCAACTTGCCTACACACGAGCGGACTGTCCGCTGAAACCAAGTTTGGACGGACAAAACCAAGTTTGAACGGACTGTCTTACGGAAATTCCGTAAGACTTTGTTCGTCAGATTGTCCGCTGAAAAAGTCCGCTGAAGCCCACACACGAGCGGATTGTCCGCTGAAACACGGTTCAGCGGTCTAAGTTGGACAGACAATCCGCCCGTGTGTACGCGGCCTTAGAGTAAATATGAGATCTGAGGTCTTTTTCACCCCAGATCTCATATTTAAGAGGTCCTGTCATGCTTTTTCTATCACAAGGGATGTTTACATTCCTTATAATAGGAATAAAAGCAACACAATTTATATATAGTATAGTATTATAGTAGAGTATATTATATATATATATATATATATATATATATATATATATATATATATATATATAGATATATAGATATAGATATATAGATATAGATATAGATATAGATATAGATATAGATATATATATATATATATATAGTATTATAGTATTTATAATATAGTATTATATAATAGTTTAAAGAAAAAAAAACCTGCACAGGGCAAACTAAATGTCAAGTTTTTTTTTTTATCTACTTTAAAGTAAAAGCCCCAAAACCGATTGCTAATTTAGAATCTGCAATCCCTCCATCCCTGTGGATATATAATAGGCAGCAAATGTAAGGATGGTGCAAGGGATGCTTGAGATGTGGCTTAAAGGGGTTGTAAAGGCAGATGTTTTTTTTATCTTAATGCATTTTATGCACTAAGATAAAAAACCTTCTGTGTACAGCAGCCACCCTAATACTTACCTGAGCCCCATCTCTCTCCAGTGATGTGCACGAGTGCCTCGGCCATCCTGGACTCTCCTTCTGATTGGCTGAGACTCAGCATTGGCGCAAAATCAGTCAGAAAATTAGGAGAGAGAGGGGCAGGGGCGGATCCAGAGTCTAATCTCGGGAGGGGCACTGCTATAAAATATGTTTTTTGGGGGGCAATTTATATGGGAAATGGCTGGTATTGGCGCTTCAATCATTACGGCACCATGGTTGTTATGGTGTCAGGATGATTGAAGCGCATTATTTCTATTAATACATTGTAATATAAAATTAAATGGTTCAACTCACCATAATGCAGAATCAGTGGGAGCCCTGAGGATGTCACTTGCCATGTCGCCTGCCACCAAATGTGGATTGTCACTTGTCACCAAATGCGGATTGTTACTTGCCACGTCACCTGCCACACATTGCGGATTGTCACTTGTCACGTAGCCTGCCACACATTGCAGATTTCCACTTGCCATGTCACCTGCCACACATTGCGGATTGTCACTTGCCACGTCGCCTGCCACCAGATGCGGATTGCCACGTAGCCTGCCACACATTGCGGATTGCCACTTGCCACGTCACCTGCCACACATTGCGGATTGTCACTTGCCAAGTTGCCTGACCCACATTGCGGATTGCCACTTGCCACGTCACCTGCCACACATTGGGGATTGTCACTTGCCACGTCACCTGCCACACATTGCGGATTGTGACTTGCCACGTCACCTGCCACACATTGCGGATTGTCACTTGCCACGTCGCCTGCCACCAGATGCGGATTGCCACGTAGCCTGCCACACATTGCGGATTGCCACTTGCCACGTCACCTGCCACACATTGCGGATTGTCACTTGCCAAGTTGCCTGACCCACATTGCGGATTGCCACTTGCCACGTCACCTGCCACACATTGGGGATTGTCACTTGCCACGTCACCTGCCACACATTGCGGATTGTCACTTGCCACGTTGCCTGCCACACATTGCGGATTGCCACTTGCCACGTCACCTGCCACACATTGCGGATTGTCACTTGCCACGTTGCCTGCAACATATTGCGGATTGCCACGTAGCCTGCCACACATTGCGGATTGTCACTTGCCACGTCAACTGCCACACATTACGGATTGTCACTTGCCACGTCACCTGCCACACATTGCGGATTGCCACTTGCCACGTAGTCTGCCACACATTGCGGATTGCCACTTGCCACGTAGCCTGCCACACATTGCGGATTGTCACCTACTGGTGGTCTTTTGTTGGGTCCCAGAGTGAACATAGGCAGCAGAGAGATGATGCAATCTCTCTGCTGCACACAGCTTCCTACACAGTGAGGGCGGAACTGGAGGGACGCAGGGCAGTGAGAGATGATGTCATCTCCCTGCTCCCCTGCCTGCTGGCTTCCTGATTGGCCAGCAGCCCTCCTAAGCCGCCCAGCTGCCCCCCCCCTCACCCGTCCACTCAGCGCGGGTACCCGCGGAACCGGCCGCGCGGGTACCCGCGGAACCGGCCGCGATTGGACCCGCGGAACCGGCCGCGATCGGACCCGCGGAACCGGCCCGCGGGTACCCGCGGAACCGGCCGCGATTGGAGCCGCGGAACCGGCCGCGGGTACCCGCGGAACCGGCCGCGATTGGACCCGCGGAACCGGCCCGCGGGTACCCGCGGAACCGGCCGCGATTGGACCCGCGGAACCGGCCGTTCTGTCATCAGCTGGCGGTATTCTCGGAGGGGGCAATTGACCCGTTGCCCCCCCCCTGGATCCGCCCCTGGAGAGGGGGCAGGGCCAAACCGGGACTCCTAGTCTAAATGGATACAGGAAGCTGTGACTCGGCTCGGGTGTCCCCATAGCAAGATGCTTGCTGTGGGGGGCACTCACCAGGAGAGAAGGGTCAGGAGAGCCAAAGAGGGACCTGAGAAGAGGAGGATCGGGGCTGCTCTGTGCAAAACCATTACACAGAGCAGGTAAGTATAACATGTTTATACAAACACTTTAACCACTTTCAGACCGGACCATTTTGCTGGCTTAAGACCAGACCACTTTTGGCATTTCGGCACTGCGTTAATTTAACTGACAATTGCGCGGTCGTGCGACGTGGCTCCCAAACAAAATTGATGTCCTTTTTTCCCCACAAATAGAGCTTTCTTTTGGTGGTATTTGATTACCTCTGCGTTTTTTTTTTTTTTGCGCTATAAACAAAAAAAGAGCAACAATTTGGAAAAAAATGCATTATTTTTAACTTTTTGCTATAATAAATATCCCCAAAAAATATATAAAAAAACATTATTTTCCCTCAGATTAGGCCGATACGTATTCTACATATTTTTGCGGCGATCAGAGATTTTTATTGTGACTGTGACATTATGGCGGATACATCGGACATTTTTGACACATTTTTAGGACCATTGTCATTTATACAGCAATCCGTGCTATACAAATGCAGTGATTCCTGTGTAAATGACACTGGCAGTGAAGGGGTTAACCAGGAGGTGGCAGTGTAGGGGTTACGTGTGTCCTAGGGGCGTGTTTCTAACTGTCAGGGTGTGGCTATGTTTTACAGATCACTGATCTCTGCTCCAATCACAGAGAGCAGAGATCAGTGGCACTTGTTGGTAGGCATAACGGGGAGATGCTGTTTACATCGACATCTCCCCGTTCTTCCTCCCTGTGGACGATCGCAAGTATTCCTGCGGCGATCAAGTCTGCGGGACCCGCGGTCGGACTCACGGGGGTACCGACCGTCATGCGCGCCGCCGACGGCGCGCACGCAATGGCATGGCGACAAATTCTAAGGAACGTACCTGTACGCCCACTTGCCTGTCCATGCCATTCTGCCAACGTATATCGTTGTGCGCCGGTCGGGAAGCTGTTAAAGTTCTGTGAATATCTCTGGGAAAAACAGTGAGCCAATCACACAAGTAGAACATTACATTTTTAGGCATCCCAATACTTTTGGTAATATAGTATATATAAATATATATGTATATATATATATCCCATGTGTGAGGTCCCTGGTGTTCCTGCTAGTCCCCTTGCTTTCTTATTAAATACTAACCACACTAAGCAGGAGAGCACACCCTGGTCAGTTCTTTAGCTATGCTGTGCTCTCCTCCAATGATCAGACTTGTCCTGACACGCCCCTGCTGCACAGCCATTCACTGGGAAGCTCAGTGTGCTGCTGCTTCTCCTCCCCCCAGCTCTTATGCAGCTGAGAACAGAAGGGAAAAAAGGTATTTATAATGTTTTTTTCGTTTGTTTTTTGATATATCTATACAAAAATGTTTTGCCTTTCATTTCTTTTTTAAACTGAATGGATTGTTTTGAAAGGTGATCGTTTACAATCACTTTAAAATAACAAATAGTCCTTTTAGGATTTTGCATAAACATGCCTACTTATATTGTCCTAGTGTGAACATTCATGTAATCCATATAATATTATTATTTTATATTCTATATGGTTTTATTAATAATTTGGTATTTTTTAATATTATTTATTTAAAACCAACAAATATATATATAAATAAGTAGGCATGTTTATATGTATATACTACTACTCATATTGCCCTAGTGTACACATTAATGCAATATATATGTGTATAAATATATATAAACATGCCTACTTATATATATATATATATATATATATATATATATATATATATATATATATATATATGTATATATATATATATATATATTATATATATATATATATATATAATATAATAATATAATATATAATATATATATATATATATATATATATATATATATAAATAAGTAGGCATGTTTATATTTATATAGATATATATAGATAGATAGATAGATAGATAGATAGATAGATAGATAGATAGATAGATAGATAGATAGATAGATAGATAGATAGATGGATATTTTTATTTATTATTGTTATTATTTTTATTATTATTATTAACATACCATTATTTATTATTATTTATTTAAAGCTAACAAATAGTTTCCTTCTTAAGATTTTGCATAAATCTGCATATTCGCATTGTCCCATTTTCGCATATCTTAAGGGGCAATGTGATTGGTCAGGAGAAAATAAATCTCTTTCTCGATACAGATTCCACTGTTGCTCCTGCAGCCTCCTCCCCAGACTTGTGGTTTCAGTAAATTATTTATTGATCTCTGACTGGAACCCAGGATGACTATCTACATAATAATAGGGTGGGGCCTTTCCAAAAAAAAAAAAAAAAAAAATGACATGTTGTTATATTGTAACATGTCAGCAATGTATGTATATGGAGTTGTAGAGCTACTGACAGGTTCACTTTAAGGCATCCAGCAAAGAAAATGAAGGATAGGCTGGAAGTGACTAGGTAGTATGGAAATGATATCTCTTCAATAATTAGGTGAAAAATATAGAAAGATCAAAATTTCACAGAGCAAAAAAAAAAAAAAAAAAAGATTTCCTTTCATCCTTCACCCAAAAAATGCCTTTTCAAGAACTCACATCTATGGGGACTTTAAAGCTGTGAACAATATTCTGCGTTTTTTTTTTTTTTTACAAATGGTCTTGCCGATGATTTTGATACTCTAAGAAGAAGACTTAGGGGGCAGGTGAAAGACATCAAATCAGTGAGATCCTCACTCAGAAGCGACTAATGACTGCGCTAATGACTGTGAAGACAAAAAAATATGAAAGCAGCAAAGTCCTGGATTTACCGCCATCAAGGGGCAAAAGGCCAACGCTTTAATTTCAGATCCTTTTAGGATGTATTGTGTGCCGGACCCGTGTGATCCGCTCAAGTGCTGACAGCGGCTTCGGGCCTTCGCTTGTCAAGTGCTGGAATTAATAATTACATCTCAGCTTCTGAATTGTACAGCCCTTCCTCTTGGATAGGAACCGGCGGCGCTCAGGAAGTCTTCTGCTGATTTCTGGCCCTGGGCACCGAGGACATCTGCAGATCATCATTTCGAGACCAGCAGACCCGAGCGATCCAAGCGCTGACAGCTGTGCCTGGCAAGAGATGGGCGACCCCCTTCGAAGTGTCATGGCCGAGGTCCCTGGCAAGGTGCGAGCCCTTGTAGAATTACACGAAGCGTCAAGACAATTTGTCGGCTCCGACGACTCTCGTTAAGTGGTACAATCTCAGGTTTGCGTGAAAAGGCATCAATAATTCATAATGCTGAGACATCAGCTGTTCAGATGGGTTTATTCTCTGCAGCTCCAATGTCAATCATAAAGTCCGTCTGAATGTCTGGGGCTGCTGTCTCTGCTTCTAATGGGAAATATTCTAATGGCCTGATAATAATCTCTGTATTTAGAGACATTCAAACTAAAAGCGGTTCCACCTAAAGTGGGACTCTAGGAAGGATGCTTTTTGCAAACTTACACTTGGCCAGCTTGGCTCGGAGCAAGGTTTGATCTGAGGGGTGCAGTATAAAAAGTCAGGGAGCAAAATGTCCCGGAAGTAACGTCTGACAGGTAGGAGTAGGCAAGTACCAAAAGAGAACACTATGGGGTTGATTTACTAAAGACCGTGGTAAATAAGGTAAACCTTCACTCTACCATAGGGTGACCAGATGTCCCCGGTTTCAGGGGACAGTCCCCGGATTGAGGACACTGTCCCCGGTTTTGTCCCCGGATTTGACTTCAACAGGAGCTGGTGCAAATTTCAAAGACAGTCAGTGCAGAATAAAAAAAAAAAATCTGAATTACACCCCCCCCCCCCTTATTTTTTCCCTTATCTGTGTCCCTTTCTGATGATGATGTGCTGGTCGGAGCGGATGGACTATTTCTTCAGTTTCTGGCACATGCCCATGCAGCTCCGCTCACATGTTCTTCTGCCTTGGCTCAAATCCCAGGCAGCCGCCTGCCTGCTTAACTGCTTGCCTTCCCCGGCAGAGTCATTTTCCTCCTCTCCCCACCCAGTAGTCGCCGGGGCCCGGAGAGTGAGACCTGAGAGGCTGTGAGGCCGGCGGAGGCGACGGGCAGAGAGAGGCAGCTGAGCTCAGCTGATGATGTCCAACAGCAGGAATAGTGGGGAAGCAGATCCAATGGCGGGGCTGCCAGTGCCTTCAAGGCTTCAAGGTGTGTTTTGGGGGTGTCTGTGAATAGACTACATTGCACTGTGTCTGTCTTTCTGGCATAATGGATGGTATCAGAACTCACAGGCAGCGGGGGGCACTTATTGGTCAGAAGTTAACAAAATCGGCACCCAGCAGCCATGTCATGTGACAAATTGTGACAGAGCCAGCCTGAGCCATGATAGAGTGCCTGTGAGTAATCATAATGCTGATGATCTTAACCAGTTTCCAATCGCCTGATAGCAGATTTACTGCTACAGGGCAGTCGTGCTGCACAGGATCATGTATATACGTGATCCCGCATTTCTGGGCATCAGAGCAAAGCAGGTACAGGGATCCATGTCTTCCCTTAGTAAAAGCACCTGCCCCACAGTGAGATAACACTTGTTAGGCACACATTTAACACATTGATTTCCCTAGATGTTATCCCCTTCCCAGTCAGTGTCATTAGTACAGTGACAGTACATATTTTTAGCACTGATCACTGTATTAGTGTCACTGGTTCCCACAAAGTGTCAAAAGTGTCACTAATGCCGCGTACAAACAAGCGGAATGTCCGACAGAAAAAGTCTTTTCATCGGATATTCCGATCGTGTGTGGGCCTCATCTGACTTTTCTTTTTTTTTTCGGAAATTCTGACGGACCTAGAAATAGAACATGTTTTAAATATTTCCGACGGAACCAACTCCTATCGGGAAAACTGCTTGTCTGTATGCTGTTCAGACGGACCAAAAACGACGCATGCTCTGAAGAAAGTACGAGACGGCAGCTATTGGCTACTGGCTATTGAATTTCCTTTTTCTTGTCTCGTCATACGTGTTGTACGTCACCGCGTTCTAGACGGTCGGACTTTGGTGTGATCGTGTGTAGGCAAGACAGTTTCAGCGGAACTCCGTCGGAAAAACCTTCCGAGTTTATTCTGACGGGAAAACCTATGGTGTGTATGCGGAATTAGTGTCTGATTTGTCCACCGCAATATCGCAGTCCCGGTTTGAGTCGCTGATTGCTGTCATTACTAGTAAAAAAAAAAAGATGTCCCCGGATTTCATTTTAAAAATCTTGTCACCAGTGGCGGAATTATAGGGGTCACCAAGATCGCCATGGCGACCGAGCCCCTTGCTGCAGGGGGCCCTCAACTCTTCGATAGGAGGGGAAGCTGAGAGGAGCTCCCGATCATCAGCCGAACTGAAATCGGCACTGTGCGGGGAGCTCCTCACATTAGGCTAAGTGAAAGCACAGTGTGTGCTCTTTGTCTCCCTCTACAGTGCAGTACCTGGCAGGAATCGCCAACGTAAATGTCTGCCTTTTTTTAATAAGACTAGCTACTGTATTTGTGTTTATATGTGCATGCATGTGTGTGTGTGTGTGTGTGTGTGTGTGTGTGTATGTGAGCATGCATGTATGCATATGTATGTATGTGAATGTGCATGTGTTTATCAGTGGTGGTGCATCCAAAATGGCGCACAGGTGTCGCCCCCTCTCTTCAGCCACCCTCTCTATGACCAATGGATAGATTCATGCATAGCATAGCATGAATCTATCCATGGCCACCGCTGCCACACCCATATTTAGGTGTCCAGTCCCTTTTGGGGTGCCGGGCGCCTTAATTAGAGCGGCTGGTGGGGGGGGGGGGGGTTTTTGAAGCCCCTGATTAGAGCCATAGGCTCTAATAGGCTTCAAAATAGATGAACTGCAAGCGCCATGCTTGACGCTCACAGTCTACCCAGGTGTGTTAGAAAAGTGAATTAATATTCACTTTCCTGACACTGAACCGCCTCTCCACCAATCAGGTGGGCGGCTCTGTTACTCATCACCTGATTGGCTGAAACAATAGGCGCAGCTATTGGATGCCTATCAGGAGGAGAGGACAGGAGATGAGGGTGGCAGGAGATGCATGGAGGACCCCGCTCATGGCAGTCACCCGCTGCCCCACCAAGACAGGGTAAGTGGCGGGCAGATGGCGAGCGGGCAGTGGGAATTCACAGTGGCAGCATTTGATGGCACACTGCCAGCATTTAATGGGCACGCTGCCAGCATTAAATGGGTACACCGGCAGCATTTGATGTGCATAGTGGCAGCATTTGATGTGCACAGTGGCGGCATTTGATGGGCACAGTAGCGGCATCTGATGGCACAGTGGCAGCGTTTGATGGGTAAACTGGCAGCATTTGATGGGCACAGTGGCAGCATTTGATGTGCACAGTGGCAGCATTTGATGTGCACAGTGGCGGCATTTGATGCGCACAGTGGCGGCATTTGATGGGCACAGTGGCAGCATTTGATGTGCACAGTGGCAGCGTTTGATGGGTAAACTGGCAGCATTTGATGGGCACACTGGTGGCATTTGATGGGCACAGTGGCAGCGTTTGATGGGCACAGTGGCAGCATTTGATAGGCACAGTGGTGACATTTGATGGCACAGTAGTGGTGTTTGATGGTACAGTGGCTGCAACTGATGGGCACAGTGGCTGTAATTGATGTTTTTTTTCTGAATTTTTCAGTTTGCTTGCGCCCCCATAAAAATGTTGAGCACCAGCTGCCCACTGGTTTATAAGTGTGTGCATATGTGCATTTATATATATGTGTGTGTGTTTTTATATGTGTGTATATATACATATATATATATATATATATATATATATATATATATATATATATGTATATATATATATATATATATATATATATATATATATATATATATATATATATATATATATATATGTATATATGTATATATATATATATATATATATATATATATATATATATATATATATATATATATGTATATATGTATATATGTATATATATATATATATATATATATATATATATATATGTATATATATATATATGTATATATATATATATATATATATATATATATATATATATATATATATATATGTATATATATATATATATATGTATATATATATATATATATATATATATATATATATATATATATATATATATATATATATATATATATATATATATATATA
>NW_027507791.1:14217565-14394035 GCF_037356315.1 Lithobates pipiens | reverse complement strand
GCCACTGCTGGTCACCTTACTTTACAAGGAGCACCCAATCACATACAAGGAAAATGTAAAAAACAGCATTTTTGCTTGCACATGATTGGATGGTGGAAGCCAGCAGAGCTTCTGCTCATTTAATAAGCTCTGAAACAACTGTACTTTATTTTCCTTTAGTACATCAACCCCTAGGTGTCCTCATCAGAGTTCCATCATACATCAACTGTCTGCAGCAAAGTGCCTCCCTTAGTCAGTTGCCACTTTTAGAGTGCTTCTTACATCAACTACCCCCATCAGAATGCCCCTTTACATTAAATGACCCCATCAGAGCCCTCCTTATGTCAATTACCCCCCTCGGAGTATCCTCGTATATCAATTGCCCCCATCAGAGTGCACCCTTACATCAACTGTCACCATCAGAGTGCAACCTTACATCAACTGTCACCATCAGAGTGTCCCCTTATATCAACTGTCACCATCAAAGTGTGCCCTTACATCAACTGTCACCATCAGAGTGTCATCTTATATCAACTGTCACTATCAGAGTGTCCCCTTATATCAACTGTCACCATCACTGATGGTGACAGTTGATATAAGGGCGCACTCTGATGAGAGTGCGCCCTTATATCAACTGTCACCATCAGAGTGTCCCCTTACATCAACTGTCACCATCAGAGTGCACCCTTACATCAACTGTCTCCATCAGAGTGTCATCTTATATCAATTGTCACCATCACAGTGCCCCCTTATATCAATTGTCACCATCAGAGTGCGCCCTTACATCAACTGTCACCATCAGTGTCTCCTTACATCAACTGTCACTATCAGAGCGCACCATAACATCAACTGTCAGCAGAGTGCGCCCTCACATCAACTGTCACCATCAAAGTGCCCCTTTACATCAACTGTCACCATCAAAGTGTGCCCTTACATCAACTGTCACCATCAGAGTGTCATCTTATATCAATTGTCACTATCAGAGTGCGCCCTTATATCAAATGTCACCATCAGTGTCCCCTTATATCAACTGTCACCATCAGAGTGTCCCCTTACATCAACTGTCACCATCAGAGTGCACCCTTACATCAACTGTCACCATCAGAGTGTCATCTTATATTAACTGTCGCCATCACAGTGCCCCCTTATATCAATTGTCACCATCAGAGTGCGCCCCTACATCAACTGTCACCATCAGTGTCTCCTTACATCAACTGTCACTATCAGAGTGCGCCCTTACATCAACTGTCATCATCGGAGTGCCCTCTTACATCAACTGTCACTATCAGAGCGCACCCTTACATCAACTGTCAGCAGAGTGCGCCCTCACATCAACTGTCCCCATCAGAGTGCCCCTTACATCAAATGTTCCCATTAGAGTGCCCCCCCCATCAGACTGGAGCGGGGTGTAACCAATTTGGGCACTCTGCCACCAATCAGAGAGCACCTTGAATGTTTTTTAATGAATGCAAGACGTTCTCAGATTGTATAAAGTGAAGATTGTGACATCATCTGCTCCTCCTCTCCACTAATGCTGCTAGTGTGACATACAGAGGGTTTTTGAAGCCACTCCAGTATACTGTGGTTTCGTACAGTTATTATAATAGGTACTGGGTTCATTTGACCTGGGGGGCATACAGTAGCATAAAGGGGTCAGTGTAGTATGCTATGGGTTAGTGCAGCTAATGCCACTGAATGTATGGCATACGACAGGCTTTTGCAGCCGGCTTGGCGAAAAGGGTTATTGGGTCCAGCGTGGAATGCGGTGAGATAATGCAGACTTCTTGGCACACAGTGGGTTAATTCAGCCAGCGTGGCACACATTAGTTCATGCAGCTAGGGTGGCATAAAATGAGTTAATTCAGCCAGCATGGCACACATTCATTTCAGATAACATGGAACACAGTAGGTTAATTCAGCCAGCGTGGCACACATTAGTTCATGCAACTAGGGTGACACACAATGGGTTATTTCAGCTAGAGTGGCACACATTAGTTCATGCAACTAGGGTGGCACACAATGGGTTAGTTCATCTAGTGTGGCACACATTAATTTACACAGAATGGCACACAGTAGGTTAATTCAGCAAGCGTGGCACACAGGTTAATTAAGCCAGCATGGCAAACATTAGTTAATGCAGCTAGGGTGGCACACAATGGGTTAATACAGTCAGAGTGGCCCACATTAATTTAGACAGCATGGCACACAGTAGGTTAATTCATCCAGCGTAACACACAGGTTAATTAAGCCAGCATGGCAAACATTAGTTCACGCAGCTAGGGTGGCACACAATGGGTTAGTTCAGTCAGTGTGGCGCACATTAATTTAGACAGCATGGCACACCGTAGGTTAATTCAGCCAGTGTGACATACAGGTTAATTTAGCCAGCATGGCACACATTAGTTCATGCAGCTTGGGTGGAACACAATGGGTTAATTCAGCTAGAGTGGCGCACATTAGTTCATGCAGCTAGGGTGGCACACAGTGAGTTAGTTCAGCCAGTGTGGCGCACATAAATTCATGTGGTGCACATTAATTCAGACAGCGTGGCACACAGTAGGTTAATTCAGCCAGCATAACACACATTCGGTTAATTCAGCCAGCGTGGCACCAATTAGTTCATGCAGCTAGGGTGGCACTGGCACACAGTGGGTTAATTCAGCCAGAGTGGCCCACATTGGGCTAATTAAGCCAGTGTGGCATACATTAGGTCAATTAAGCTAGTGTGGCACACATTAGCTCGCAGCTAGGGTGGCACAAAATGGGTTAATTCAGCCAGAGTGGTTCACATTATTTCAGACAGCATGGCACACAGTGGTTAATGCAGCCAGCGTGGCACATAGTGGGTTCATGCAGCCAGTTTGGTACACAAAAGTTATTGCATGGCACACGGTGGGTTAACACAGCCTGCGTGGTTGGATGTGTGAAGGCAGATTTGCTGTGCCAACATAGACCTGGCTCCTTTTAGGAAATCCCTTACTACAAGTAATATGATTGCTGGAAGAAGTGGGGATCATTTGTTATTTGTATCCAGGACTTCACCGCTAGTCTAGAAATTCTATAACAATCCCTCCATTGTGACAGTATTTGCTGACTTGCATATAAGTGCAGCCAGGAATAGACAGAGTGGAGGGATGAATGACGGAGAGAAGGATAGAGAGTTAGAGGGAGAGTATATATATATATATATATATATATATATATATATATATATATATATATACATATATATACAGCGCTGAGATGTCTGCACTGGCATGGGCATGGCGAGGGGCTCCCACCACCCCCAGATAGAATTATCATTTATATTTCATTATGGAGGTGTGGCAAAGAGTGGGTTAATGCAGCCAGCGTGGCATGCATTGGGTTGATCCTGCCACTCTGGCACACAGTGAGTAAATGCAGCCTGTATGGTACATGGTGGTTTCATTCAAGTAGCGTAAATTAATGTTAACTCATTAATTAACACAAAGGGTTATGCTGCCAGTGTATTCATGTAGCTAGTGTGGCACACAATGGGTTGATACAGCTAGTATGGCACAAAGTGGATTAATGCAGCCAGTTTGGTACATAGTAGGTTATTTCAGGCAGCGGGACATACAGTGCTACCAGTGTGGTATACAAAGGGTTATTCCGGTACACAGTGGAATAATGCAGCCCTTGTACACACGGTCGGACATTCTGACAACCAAATCCGTTGGATTTTGTCCGAAACTGTTGCATACACACGGTCGGACAAAGTTGTCGGAAAATCCGATTGTACATAACGTGATGACGTTATTTCGTTACGACGGGACTATGTTCAGGCTAGTAGCCAATAGCTTTGGTCTAGGAATTTGATCTGAGAATGCGTGGCACTTTGTCCGTCGGAGTAGGCTACACAAGATCGGAGTATGTCCGATCGGAGCATTTTGTCGGAAAATTTTACAGACAAGTTGGAAAACTTGGTCTGGCGGATACTCCGACGGAAACAGTCCGATGCAGACCACACACAGTCGGATTATCCGAAAAAACGGTCCGATAGGACACATTCCGTCGGAATCTCCGACCGTGTGTACAAGGGCTAATAGACAATAGGTGGATTCAGCCGCTGTGGCACCCAATGGGTTAATTGGGCCAGAGTGGCACACAGTAGTTAATAGGGCCAGTGTGATACCCAATGGTTATTGCAGCCAGCATGGCACTGTGTGTATTGCTGCAGGCAGTGTAACACACAATGGGTTCTCAGTGGGTTAATGGAGTATGCGTCACATACAGTGGGTTAATACAGCCAGACAATAAGTCATTGCAGGCTGTATGGCATACAATGGGTCACGGCAGACAGTGGGGCACACAATGGGTCATTGCAGGCACCATGGCACACAATGGGTCGTTGCAGGCAGCCTGGCACACAATGGGTCATGGCAGGCAGCTTGGCATACAATGAGTCATTGCAGGCAGAGTGGCACTCAATGGATCATTGCAGGCAGCGTGGCATACAGTGGTTCATTACAGGCAGCATGGAACACACTGGGTCACTGCAGGCAGCGTGGCATACAATGAGTCATGGCAGGTAAAGTGGCACACAATGGGTCTTTGAAGGCAGAGTGGCACACAATGGGTCTTTGAAGGCAGAGTGGCACACAATGGGTCATTTCAGGCAGCGTAGCACACAATGGGTCATTGCAGGCAGTGTGGCACACAATGGGTCATTGCAGGCAGAGTGGCACACAATGGGTCATTGAAGGCAGAGTGGCACACAATGAGTCATTGCTGGCAGAGTGGCACACAATGGATTATCGCTGGCAGAGTGGCACATAATGGGTCATTGCAGGCAGAGTGGAAATTGCGTTTAACTTAGGTGGCGCTTCCTTTTTGTTCTCTTGTCTTCCTATTATAGAGCTGGCTTCTCTCTAAGGATAGCTGCCGCCCACCATCATTTCCTTTTACGATCTGCCATTGTTTAGCTTATCATATGGACTAATGAACTAATGAACGGTGGCTGTTGCATGTATAGAGGTACACATATCTCTGCACTTACAGTTTTCCTTTTTGTATAGTGGCATGCAATAGGTCACTGCAGGCAGCGTGGTACACAGTGGGTCATTACAGAAAGCGTGGCATACAATGGGTCACGGCAGGCAGAGTGGCACACAATGGGTCATTGAAGGTGGAGTGGCACACGATGCGTCATTGAAGGCAGAGTGGCACACAATGCGTCATTGAAGACAGAGTGGCACACAATGAGTTGTTGCTGGCAGTGTGCCACACACTGATCATTGCTGACAGTGTGGCACCCAATAGGTCATTGCAGGCAGAGTGGCACACAATGGGTCATTGCAGGCAGAATGGCACACAATGGGCCACTGCAGGCAGAGTGGCACATGATGGGTTACTGCAGGCAGCATGGCACATGATGGGTTACTGCAGGCAGCGTGGCACACGATGGGTCACTGCAGGCAGCGTGGCACACAATGGGTCACTGCAGGCAGCGTGGCACACAATGGGTCACTGCAGGCAGCGTGGCACACAACGGGTCACTGCTGGCAGAGTGGCACACAATGGGTCATTGCTGGCAGAGTGGCAAACAATGAGTTGTTGCAAGCAGCGTGGCACACAATGAGTTATTAGCACAAATCTAATATAATTTGGATTTCTGTGATTCTCCAGCTGTGAGCTCTCCTGACTGTCACCCGTCGCTCCGCCTGTTCTATTAGCGGTTTCCTGCATCTCTGGCATCTCTGGCATCTCTCGGCAGTGTATGATCACGCTGAGAGTCCTCGGATGGCGCTCAGGATCACTATGACTCGGTGCACCTGTGCCTGGCGGGACGTCACTTGCTGCCTGCTGGTTCCTGATTGCCGCCTCAGCTGTGTACTGCGCTCCTCCGCCTGCTGCCAGCACTGAGCTCTGCATCACACACACCAAGGTCACCCCTGTCCAGGTGCATCATGGGGCCCCTTCTGCAACACCACCTGGGGCCCCTGATAAGGAGTGCAGAGTCCTGGGCCGATTAAAGAAGTGGACGTTCCATAGTTTTCTTTTCCAGGAATTATCAGTCCTGACAGCCGTGTCTATTCACAGAGCCGCTCTGCACAAGTTCTGCCAAAACCCAAAAATACAAAATAAAACAAAACAAAAAAATCCTCTGCAAATTAAATATTCAAAACTCTACACCCATCTCTTTTCAATAAAAAGTTTGCTATCCCTGAGAACCAATCACAGCTGGACGACACAATTCCAGTTATCTATCACAAAACATAAAAATAAATGTTCCAATGTAAAAGGTTAATTCATGAATTTGATTTGGTACCTCAAAGACCGCCAGATGTGCTCATACCTCCCAACCGTCCCTGATTCTGAGGGACTGTCCCTGATTTGGAACAATGTCCCTCTGTCCCTCTTTCCTCCTCATTTGTCCTTCATTTTGGTCTGATCTATATAGTTGTATATAAAATGCACTTTTTATCTTTCAAAAAGTGTTTCCCAGAGCTAAACCTTCCATCCAATTTCTAATTTGTGGCATTACTAGTAAAAAAAAAAAAATGTCATAAAACTATCCTCTATTTTGTAGACACACGCAAACCAATCAATATATGATAATTGGGATTTTTTTTTACCAAAAATATGTAGAAGAATACATATTGGCCTAAACTGAGGAAGACATTTTTTTTTTACATTTTCTTTTTTTTTGATATGTAGTATAGCAGAAAGTAAAAAATATATATTTTTTCTTTTTTTATGAAAATTGGCACGCTTTTTTTGTTTATTGCACAAAAAATAAAAACCGCAGAGGTGATCAAATACCACCACAAGAAAGCTCTATTTGTGGGGGGAAAAAAAATAGTTTGTGTACAGCGTCGCACGACTGCACAATTGTCAGTTAAAATGACGCAGTGCCGTATCACAAAAAAAGGGCCTGGTCAGGAAATGGGTAAATCTTTCTGGGGCTGAAGTGGTTAATATTATGTATTTATATAGAGCTGTACAGAGAACACTGAGCCAGTCACATCAGTCTCTGCACCAAGAGGTTGTGTGTGCTGCAGCTCTCTCTCCAGACACCAGGGGGCCAGGTGAGTTCTCTGGACACAATCTGGATAGGAGATTCTGGGGATGACCCAGGTGATGGTCCCCCTGAGGGATCGAACTTGATTTCTCAAGCTTCATCTTTACCTGAAGACCCTCGGCTATGGCCCTAAAAAAGAGGAATCTACCCCCCCTTTCAGAGAGCGGGTTGCTCTTATTTCAGATTTTAGAATTTTTGGGTTATCAAATTTTTGTTCTTCGTTTTCGGATTTTCGAATTTACAAATTTATCCCAAATAACGAATGCCGTATCCAAACAAATGGAATGTAACAAATTAATAATAATAAATAATATAAACGTTTTATTATTATTATTTTTTTTAAAATTAATTTGTTCCATTCCATTTGTTTAGATCCGGCATTCGTTATTTTGGATCATTTGTACGCTGCCTACAACAGCCAAATTTCAAAAGAAATTCCAATACCTATTCAAATTGACGAATTTATGGCTTTTCGAATTTCCGGATTTTTGAATTTTCGGATTTACAACTTACAATTTTTCAGTGAAAAGCCTGAGGGTCCGACATGGCTGGCGAGCTCCCGGCTTACGTGGCCCCATGCCTGAAAATGCTTAGGCAGTGGCAAGTGACGACAGAGGAAATGAAGTCTCTTCCTAGGAAGGCCCTGGAGAGGAGGGTTATCGAATCTGCCTTTAGCGAGCCACTGGCCTTGAGGGATTGCCCAGGCCCTGTTATGAGGGAGGGTCTGCGTTTGCTCAATCTAGGGAGGAGACCTTTAAAGTTTTGAGATTTGGCCTGGCACTCGTTCCATGGCAGACTCTATGTGAAGGGCAACGTGAAGTATCGCTCTGAGAACCGTGGTTGTCCAAGATGGGGTAGAGGAGACAATGGACCATTTCTTGCTTCAGTGCCCCTTCAATAGGGATGAGCCAAACACACCTTTGGTTTGCGGCAGAACATGTGAACAGACCGAAAGTTTGCGCGAACAGTTGAACACTGTTAAAGTTCAGGGACCAGAACATGAAAAATCAAAAGTGTGATTTTTAAAGGCTAATATGCAAGTTATTGTCCCCGAAAAAGTGTTTGGGGACCCGGGTCCTGCCCCAAGGGACATGTATCAATGCAAAAAAAGTTCATTTTGAACGTGACTTCAGGTATGACTAGAGAAGAAAGTCAATGTCGCCACCTCCATCGGCGAGATTGAGACCTTGCGAACCCCGTCGCCTGTTATGGGTTTTAAGGGTAACCCCTACGCTAAAAAACGGCATGCGGGTCCCCTCAAAGTCCATACCAGACCCTTATCCGAGCACGCAGCCCGGCCGGTCAGGAAAGCGCCCCCCCCCCCCCCCCCGAACCAGGCCACATGCCCCCAACATGGGGGGGTGCTTTGGGGAAGGGGGGTGCCCTGTGGCCCCCCACCCCAAAGCACCTTGTCCCCATGTTGATGAGGACAAGGGCCTATTCCTGACAACCCCGTCCGTTGGTTGTCGGGGTCTGCGGGCGGAGGGCTTATCAGGATCCGGGAGCCCCCTTTAATAAGGAGGCCCCTAGATCCCAGCCCCCCACCCTATGTGAATGAGTATAGGGTACATCGTACCCCTACCCATTCACCTGAGGGAAAAAGTGTCAATAAAAAAAACACACAGGTATACACAGGTTTTTTAAGTCGTTTATTAGGCATCTCTGGGGTCTTCTTCCGACTTCGGGGGTCTTCTGGCCGGGCTCCTCCGATATCTTCTGCTTTTTTGCCGCTCTTTTGATAGCAGAGGAGCCCGCTTTCTCCTTTGTCATCGTTGTCGTCCTGGGGTCTTCTTTCAACTTCGGGGGTCTTCTTCCGACTTCTCAAAGCTTTCCGGTTCTTCTCGCCAGGCTCCTCCGCTATCTTCTGCTCTTTTGCCACTCTTTTGCTAGTGGAGGAGCCCAGCTTTCTCCTTCGTTATCGTCTTCTTCTTCTTTCTTCTGTTCTTCCGATGTTGACACAACGCTCTCCTCCACTGTAATGGCGTCGACACTGTACACAGAGACTTGTCTAGGCATAAGGGGCAGAGTCACCGGGTGATGTCACACGGTGATCCTGCCCCTTATGACATCACAGTCCTGGTGATGCTGGGACTGTGATGTCATAAGGGGTGGGGTCACCATGTGACATCACCCGGTGACCCTTATGCCTATATAAGTCGCCGCTCATTGTGTCCGCAGCATTACAGCAGGAGAGAGCGTCATGTCAACATCGGAAGAAAAGAAGAAGGAAGAAGAAGAAGACGATGACAAAGGAGAAAGCTGGGCTGCTCTACAAGCAAACGAGCAGCAAAGGAGCAGAAGATATTGGAGGAGCCCGGCGAGAAGACCCCCGAAGTCGGAAGAAGACCCCCGGAGCTGCCAAATAAACTACTTTAAAAACCTGTGTAGTGTGTTTTTTTTATTAACACTTTTTCCCTCAGGTGAATGGGTAGGGGTACAATGTAGTCCATACTCATTCACATATGGTGGGGGGCCGGGATCTGGGGGCATCCTTATTAAAGGGGGCTCCTGGATTCCGATAAGCCCTCCGCTCGCAGACCCCGACAACCAATGGCCAGGGTTGTCGGGAAGAGGCCCGTGTCCTCATCAACATGGGGACAAGGTGCTTTGGGGTGGAGGGGGCCGCAGGGCATCCCCTTTCCCTAAAGCACCCACCCCCTCATGTCGAGGGCATGTGGCCTGGTATAGTTCGGGGGGGGGCGCTCGCTCTTCCCCACCCCCTTTCTTGACCGGCCGTGCTGAGTGCTCAGATAAGGGTCTGGTATGGACTTTGGGGGGACCCGCACACAGTTTTTCAGCGTAGGGGGTTACCCTTAAAACCCATACCAGCTGACGGGTCTCGCAAGGTCTCAATGTCACCGATGGGGGTGGCGACATTGACTTCCTTCTCTAGTCCCGTCGTACCTGAATTCACGTTCAAAACGAACGGACTTTAGTCCGTGTGTGGGCAAGTCTGTTCATTTGGAAAGTCCGGCAGACTAGTACACAGACAAGCAGATTGTCCGCTCGAAAGCCGAGTCCAGCGGACAATTTTGAGTCAAGTCTTCTTTTAAAGTCCACCGGACTTTTGGGAAGAAAAAGTCCGCTGGAGCCCACACACGATCGAATTGTCCGACGGACTCCGGTCCGCTGGACTAAGTCCGCCGGATAGTCCGATCGCATGTACGGGGCAAAAGTGTGATTGTCAAGTCTATGTCTGCACCTATTGTTTCTCCTAGTGTAGTGAAGGCAGTGGAGGGTGCTGGACTAGCATGTATGGTGGTGCCAACCCCTCCTCCTCGGTGTGGCCGAAGTGTGTCTAGAGGTCAGCAGACACAGAGGTGGGGAGTGAGTGATGGATTGGATGGTGGAGGAGGGAGGTGGGAAGGGAATGAGAGGTGAATGATGTGGAAGTCGGGATGAATGATGTGGGGGGAGGGGTTAATGGGGGGGATTTGGAATCGCATCCTGATCTTAAAATGTTTCTTAGCCTGGATTGTGTTTAAGTTGAGGTTCGGGGTTTGTAGTCTCTTTTTTGTTGTCATGAAAATATGTTTCTATGTTATCTTGTCAGGAAACGGTTTTCTTTAAAAAATTGACACTCTAATGTCCCGCCACAGTCACACACTATTATTATACATTTATATAGCTCTGACATATACCTCAGTGCTGTACAGAGAGCACTGAGCCGTCCTCACTAGTTTCCCTCAGCCTCATGTAAATAGAACATTCAGTGTGTGTCGGCGGTGGGTCGGTTCCCTCGGTAATCCGGGTCGTAGTTAGGAAGTTTCATCTGAGCTCTGCAATCCCACTTTGCAGCCATCTGCTTAAAAAAAAATCACCATCTCAAAATTACAAAAGCCGCCTTATCCAGAGACCCTCCGAGCCGTTTTGCCGCAGTTTTTCCCAACACTTTATCAATATTTCTAGAATTCAGGTTTTCCAATCATACATGGGGCTGGCTAGGAACGGTAACGAGAATGGAACCCAAATTGCTTTTAGATTAGACTGGTGGCTATTTATGGGGTGTGTGACTTGGCCATCGAGATTGGAAAAAGAAATCTTAAACAAATACCTCCGAGTTTAATTGCGCTGTAAAATCGTTTCGGAAGACGGCGGGGAGCCACCGAACGCTCGGCAAAAACAGGAGGTTTATTTCAGAGGAGGCATTTCCAGTGTGTTTGGAGAAAATTCCGATTAACTTTTTTTTTTTTTTTTTTTTTTTTTTCATTTGTATTATTACGGTTAATGAGTTTATATCCCTTTTGTATCAGCACCAAAAATAACAAAAGCAACGCAGGGCCGTGGGATTTCCCGCAATTGAATGGAACGTGGCTGCGGCTGCCGTGTCACTTTTTACAGCCCATTAATATTGTACCGTCATGTTTTTTAATTCTTGGCAAGGACGTTTAAATTTGGCGTGGACAACCTGCAGGCCTATAGCCGATGAAGAACCACGAGTCCCAGAGAAACGTGATTATGCACATCATACATTTGACCCTGTGGAGGGCTAAAAGGGTAACCGATTAATTAATTAATGATAAATTCTAATCACAGATGCCCAGGGTGGAACATTCCAATACAAGGGCAAGCAACCCATTCCTGCCAGCCTGCTGTGGCCCTCTAACTTGGACTTAAAGTCGTTTTAAACCCTTATATATACCCAGTGAAGTGAATGGCCTCAGGAGATACACAGATATTAAACAAATCCGTCTAAGTTGTACCTGTTTATCTGAACTCTTCTATTCCCTACAGCCATTATACAGCTTGTCTGAGCTTTCAGAAAAAATGGGATGGGGAGCTGAAATCAAACACTTCACAGCTCATTGAGAGCTCTGAGAGCTGATTGGAGGGAAGAAACACACCCCCTTCTCACAGCACACAGGAACAGAGCTGAGGCTGTCAATCAGCTGGAGATCCCTCCCCTGCCACCATTGTTCTCTTGGTGTCAGGAAAACTTGTCAGAAGTCACCCATGCTGACAGCAGAGGAAGGAGGCAGCAGTCAAAAATGACACTTAGTACTGTGGATTGAGACAAGTACACATTACAGAGGGATATGCTTTGTTCATTTTTCATGACTGAGGTTTACAATCACTTTAAGGGACGGGGGTGGGACAGACTTCCTGATTGGCTCTCACATAAGCCCATCCTGCCAGCTCATGTTGAGAACTGTGACACAGTACTGGGAGCTTACAGAGAGCATGCTTCCTCCTTGTTGCTGCACATGTGTATTACTTGGTCGGCAAGAGGTTAACAAAGTCCCCAGGGATTGCTTTTCCTGGTTATGAAATCGATATAATGCAACAACGTTGGACCTTCTAGTAACTTTATCTCCCCATGAATACATTCCTGACACGTTACAATATACAGCAATCATATCATTTTTGAACAGCCGTCATTGAGCCTCAGGCAGTGCCCCCTGTGCTCCTTCCTCCAGAGTGGGGGCACTCTAATACATGAAGTGTGTTACTGGCCAGATCACCAGGTAAAAACACAGAGAAAAAAGCCTTTAAAAAAGAAAATGAATGCACTTGCCTCATCTAATGATTGGTGAGCTGCAATATATTACATTTTTGGTTTTAGGCTTAATAACGCTCTAAACCAGGGGTCTCCAAACTTTTTAAACAAAGAGCCAGTATACTGTCCTTCAGACTTGTCAGCGGGAAAAATCAATGCCACGTCTTTGCTGTTGGTGGGAGGACTTGTGCCCTATCGTTGGTGTCATTGGGAGAAACTGTGGCCCTTCAGTCAGTGGGGGGGAGGGGAATGATAAAGTTTCATTGTTGTTGGTATCAGTGGATGTAATAGTGCTCCAATGGGGCAAATAAAATTAGGCAAAGGGCTGCATCTGGCCTCAG
Organism: Lithobates pipiens; assembly: GCF_037356315.1. Taxonomy (NCBI): domain Eukaryota; kingdom Metazoa; phylum Chordata; class Amphibia; order Anura; family Ranidae; genus Lithobates; species Lithobates pipiens. Next base: position 14,381,173 of record NW_027507791.1, on the reverse strand, counting down.
TTTGGAGACGGCTGTTCTACACTGTAGTAATTGACTCAACCTATGACCTCTGGAAGTAGAGAACTTACTCCCCCAGAGATTCTACCAATTTATCCACCACTGGGCGAAATTGACTAATCAGTTTCCACATACAGTCTGGTCAGATTTATTGACTATCTGTATGAAATAATTATATACTGTGTGTATGTATATATATATATATATATATATATATATATATATATATGCCTTTTCTTCTGGTGGAATGTGCTGAAGCGGCAATCCGGCACCTCCACCAGAGACAATGTAAGAGGCATTAGGCGCAAAGCCCGCTGCCACGCCGGACTGATCATGGCAGAGTAGGTGAGCAGGCGACAGAGCTAAACTCCTGACAGAGAGGAAGGCTAAGTGATCTGCTCACCTCTCCCTGCAGACCAAAAGCTTGTTTTGGCACACTGGCACACTGTCACTGTGTAGCAGAGGTGCGAAGGCAAGTTTTTAGCCTTTCTTTGGCAAATGATTGGGCCGTCTCTTTGCTGGACTTGGCTGTCTCTCTGCTGAATTGGGCTGTCTCTTTGCTGGACTGGGCTGTCTCTTTGCTAGATTGGACTGTCTCTTTGCTGGCTTGGGCTGTCTCCTTGTTGGATATTGGGCTGTCCATTTACTGGATATGAGGCTGTCTCTTTTCTGGATATGGGGGTTGTCTCTTTTCTGGATATGGGGATGTCTCTTTACTGGATTTGGGCCTGTTGAAATCATCTGGAAGTGCTTATGAATTTAATTTGGTAAGTGTTGGATATTTCTAATGTCTCATGTCTAATGTCTAATTTCTCATGTTCATTTTACTACATTGCTTTTTATTAACAAATTCCATACAAATGTCTTATAGCCCCCTAAATTATATTTGATTACCTGTTCTCTAAAGGGAGCAGTTCTAGGAGGTGTATAGGGATGGAGACAAGGAGCGGTTCTAGGAGGTGTATAGGGGTGGAGACAAGGAGCGGTTCTAGGAGGTGTATAGGGATGGAGACAAGGAGCGGTTCTAGGAGGTGTATAGGGATGGAGACAAGGAGCGGTTCTAGGAGGTGTATAGGGGTGGAGACAAGGAGCGGTTCTAGGAGGTGTATAGGGATAGAGACAAGGAGCGGTTCTAGGAGGTGTATAGGGGTGGAGACAAGGAGCGGTTCTAGGAGGTGTATAGGGATGGAGACAAGGGGCGGTTCTAGGAGGTGTATAGGGATGGAGACAAGGGGCGGTTCTAGGAGGTGTATAGGGATGGAGACAAGGGGCGGTTCTAGGAGGTGTATAGGGATGGAGACAAGGAGCGGTTCTAGGAGGTGTATAGGGGTGGAGACAAGGAGCAGTTCTAGGAGGTGTATAGGGGGGGAGACAAGGAGCGGTTCTAGGAGGTGTATAGGGATGGAGACAAGGGGCGGTTCTAGGAGATGTATAGGGATGGAGACAAGGGGCGGTCCTAGGAGGTGTATAGGGATGGAGACAAGGGGCGGTTCTAGGAGATGTATAGGGATGGAGACAAGGGGCGGTCCTAGGAGGTGTATAGGGATGGAGACAAGGGGCGGTTCTAGGAGGTGTATAGGGATGGAGACAAGGGGCGGTTCTAGGAGATGTATAGGGATGGAGACAAGGGGCGGTCCTAGGAGGTGTATAGGGATGGAGACAAGGGGCGGTTCTAGGAGGTGTATAGGGATGGAGACAAGGGGCGGTTCTAGGAGGTGTATAGGGGTGGAGACAAGGAGCGGTTCTAGGAGGTGTATAGGGATGGAGACAAGGGGCGGTTCTAGGAGGTGTATAGGGATGGAGACAAGGGGCGGTTCTAGGAGGTGTATAGGGATGGAGACAAGGGGCGGTTCTAGGAGGTGTATAGGGGTGGAGACAAGGAGCGGTTCTAGGAGGTGTATAGGGATGGAGACAAGGGGCGGTCCTAGGATGTGTAAAGGGGTGGAGACAAGGGGCGGTCCTAGGGGGTGGGTAGGGGGCAGAGAAAGGGTGGCCTAGGGGAGGGGGATAAGTTTCTGCACCTTTTCTATAAGAAAAAAGTTCTGTATATATGTATGTATTGTGGCAGGGGCAAGGCCATGCCACTGTTGAAAAAAGGCAGCCTAGACCAGGTTTTGGAGAGAACAGGCCAACTAATGGCACAAATGTGTTCTTGTCTTTTAGGAAAGACAGGATTAGAGCTCAGGGCTCCACCTCAAGCACAAACCTGTGAAGGAAGGAGCTGCAGGCCTAGCTGGTCTGGAGGACCAAGGCATGAAGCCTGAGCAGTAGAGCTGCAAAGAGAGCCTTGAGACTGATTACTGTTTATGTTCATTAGATGGTGGAAACCCCTGCATGGGAATCTGTTTGATGAGAACTTTTGCTTTCTTTTACATTAAAGTGGGTAGAGAAAGCCCTGGCGTGGATTAAACTCATTGCTTCGCAATACCAATGAGCTACAAAACCCCTAACTTGTCACAATATAAAAAAAACAAAACACACACACACACAGTGGAGAGGAAGAGGTGAGCCGGCTGGATAATCAGAGAACAGGGATTGCCCGCTGTAACAGCTTTCTTTCGAATTGCCGGGTGTTCCCGGCACTCACCATCACACAGTCCTGCCTCCTGGTCCGGCGCCTTTGACACACACATCCAGGCATTGGATGGATGTTCTGTCTATCAAATGCGCCAGAAGGCGGGATTTTGTGACGTGAGTGCCGGGAACACCTGGCAATTCAAAAGAAATTCAAAAGAATGGCAATCCCCACTCTCTGATGATCCGGCCAGCTCGCCGCTTCCTCTACTCTCTTCCCCTGGCTGGGAGAACGGCTCCCATTCAGTCCCACCTACCGGCGGTGCTCACCCCTCCCCCCCTCTGATATTTATTTATTTTTCGTCTCCTCTCTTTTTCCCCCCCCCCCCCCCCGAACTGACAATAAAAATGACTAAAATAAGTTTCACATCATACAATGTTAAGGGACTAAACACCCCAGAGAAACGTACACGATTAATAATGGAGTTGAAAAGATTTAAATCTCAAATAGTTTTCTTACAGGAAACTCATTTTAAAAAGGATAGGATCCCTTGGAGTAAAGGTCACTATTTCCCCTGGGTATATCATAGCACCTCACAGAACTCGAAATCCTGTGGGGTATCTATTTTAATAGCAAGACAGACACCATGGAAGGAACAAGGGGTATACATGGATGAGGAAGGTCGCCTCCTGATAGTAAAAGGTACATTGGGCTGCCAAAAAGTGACATTGGTAAATATATATCTGCCAAATGAAAACCAAGTAACCTCTCTAGAAATCTATTTACAGATTATTCAACAACATAAAGAGGGAATATTAGTGTTAGGAGGCGACCTAAATATGGCTTTGGATCCAATAAAAGACACATCAAAAGGCTCGTCTCATCTATCTTATGTCAAATTAAGGAAAGTAAAGAGAATGATGCAAGAACTGCAGCTGATCGACAGCTGGAGGGCTGTTCACACACAGAGCAGAGATTATACTTTTTTCTCGGCAAAATATAAATCTTACTCTAGAATTGACTATATTTTAATCTCCCAGAATGTGATTACATCCCTAGTGGAAGCCTCAATTGGCCTATTTACACTATCAGACCACGCCCCGACGAGTTGTGTGATTGAATTAGGGGAAGCTGAACCAAGGGAATGGCAATGGAAGTTAAATGAAACATTACTAAAGGATAATGAATATAAGGTAAAATTAGAACAAGAACTGGATGTTTTTTTTGCAACAAATAAAGTAGGAGAAACAACACCTTTTTGTATATGGGAAGCACATAAATGTGTCATGAGAGGAATATTTATATCCATGGGAGCACATAGAAAACGCAGAATGAATGAAACGATTGATAACTTGCTTAAAGAGATTAGGGAACTAGAAACAGTACATAAAAAATCACAAGCACAATTAGTAGAACAGAAATTAGAGGGTCTGCGTGAAAAATTAAATCTCCAATTAATAGATAAAGCGAAAGCAAAGCTAACTCGAGGGAAACGGAGATTCTATGAATTTGGGAATAAACCAGGGAGACTGTTGGCAAACGCCCTCAGAGAAAGCACAACTAGGAATTCAATTACACAAATTAAGACACAGAGAGATGAAATGGTTAATACATCGGAGAAAATTGCTCAGGTATTCAAAGAATACTATGAGAAGCTATATCAGTTGGAAAAGAAGCCTACGTTGGCAGAGGAGTTAAAAAAAGGAGAGATCGCTAGAGAATATATTGAAAGGACAGAAATGCCAAAAATAACAGAGGAAATGGCCAGAGAAATAGATGTACCAATCACTCTAGAGGAAGTTGCAAAAGCATTAAAAATATTGAAATTAGGTAAATCACCAGGTCCAGATGGATTTACTTTGTCATATTATAGAATGTTCGCGGAGAAATTGGCTCCGAGATTCGTGGAAGCCTATAATTCAATACGGGAAGGGAAGCAAATTCCAACAGAAACGTTACTGGCGCATATAACAGTAATACCGAAAGAAGGAAAGGATCCCTCTCAGTGTCCCAGCTACCGACCTATTTCGTTGTTGAATGTGGACCTTAAATTGTTCACAAAAATATTAGCCATGAGATTGATAAATTTGATACCGGAACTAATACACCCAGATCAAGTGGGATTCGTCCCAGGGAGAGAAGGAAGAGAAAATACGCAACGAGTGGTGAACACAATTTACCTGGTACAAAAATTGCATAAGTCAATGGTGATAGTATCTGCGGATGCAGAAAAAGCGTTTGATCGGGTGGATTGGATATTCTTAAAAGCAGTACTACAACATATAGGCCTGGGGGAGGGGATGCTGAGATGGATCCTAAACTTATATTCAAAACCAAGTGCTAGGGTGAAAGTGAATGACAGATTATCAGAGCCATTCTCCATTTTAAATGGAACACGCCAGGGATGTCCCCTCTCACCCCTGATATTCATTTTGACAATAGAACCTTTTTTAAGGAAAATACGTGCCAATGTGGATATCAGGGGGGTAAAAATAAAAAATGAGGATCAGAAGTTGGCAGCTTATGCAGATGATTTGATCTTTTTTGTAACGTCCCCAATTACATCTCTCCCATCTTTACTAATGGAGCTACGAGAATATGGGAAAATATCCAACTTTAGAATAAACTATGGAAAATCGGAGGCAATGGGAGTAGAGATGGATTCGCCTCAGTTGCAAGCAGTGTCCACGCAATTTGATTTTAGATGGACGAATTCATATATAAGTTACTTAGGAACAAAAATGTCAAAAAATCTAAATGAACTGTTCGAACTTAACTATATCCCACTGGTAAGACAGATCAAAAGAGATCTTCAAAAATGGGACAAAGAGATTTTTACATGGTTCGGGAGAACCAATATTATTAAGATGAATGTGATGCCCAGACTGTTATACATAATTCAAACTATACCAATTAAGATCCCTTCAAGTTTGTTTAAGGATCTTAGATCAAGATTTATGAAGTTCATCTGGGCTGGGAAGCCAGCAAGAGTACGTCGAGATATTTTAGTACTCCCCAAAGGAAAAGGAGGGATAGGACTTCCAGATCCAATAAAATACCAGGAGGCCTTACACTTAACTAGAGTAGTGGAATGGTGTAGGCTTAAAAACGAAAAACCGTGGATACAGACAGAACAAGCAGCGACAGATATCCCATTGGAAGGATTAGTGTGGATTCCAGATACAGAAATACCAATGGGATTGAGAAAACATCCAATACTAGGGGAGACATTACGAATAACTAAAAGAGTATTCAGGAAAACATCTATTTCAAGAATTCCCAGTCCGCTCCTTCCTATCCTTGGTACCCCAGCATTTCTACCGGGAATGACAGATCCAAAGTTTAAAACAATACAAGATAGAGGTATGAGTAGAATTTGTCATTTCTCGGTAGGCAACCGGTTAATGACTAAAAAAGATATTGAAAAAGGAATGACATTAGGACTAGACCCTTTCAGAATGAGGCAATTAGAAGCCTTTATTAGATCTAAATCAAAGGTATACGTAGAAATAAGGGCATTGACTGAGTTTGAAGAGATCTGTTTGAAAGGAGAGGAACTGAGACATCTGATGTCTTATTTTTATAGTATGTTAATAGAACAGGAGACTTCACAAGATTTGCCCTTTTTACAGGCTTGGGAAAGAGATTTAGGGACTACGTTTTCCCCAGAACAAAAGGATAAGATGCTGTTGTTTAATCAAAAGGCCTCGATGGCAAGCAGATATCAAGAAGGGGGATACAAGATCCTTACTAGGTGGTATAGAACACCAAAAGTGTTACATCAAATTTACCCCCAGATATCAGAGACATGTTGGAGATGTCATGGAGCAGAAGGAACATTATTACATATATTTTGGGAATGTCCAAAAATTAGAGTGTTCTGGGAGATGGTAGCCGATACTATTGTAAGGATTACAGGAATTGACCTGGGAGATAAACCGGCAACTTTTCTGCTGCTGGACATCCCAATGGCAATAGAAAGATTCAAAAATTCTTTGCTGAGACATTTATTGATAGCAGCAAGGGCATGTATCCCGGTTCTGTGGAAAAAAAGCAACCCTCCAGCTAGAGCACAGTGGTTTCAGAGAATTGCAGAAATCCAACAAATGGAAAATTTAACAATGACAATGAGAGATCAAGACGAGAAATATCAGAAGATCTGGGCTCCATATCTAAATTATAGAGAAAGTATGATGTGAAACATTTCGAAATATGATAGAGCAGGCGGGTGGTGGTGGTGGGGGGGGGGGGGAGTGAGGGGGGGGATTATAGTGAAAATTCAAACTTTTTTTTTTTTTTTTTTTTCTCTTGTTTGTATATTTATTTATTTATTTTTCTGGGAGGGAAGGGTGAGGGAGGGGGGAGGATGACATGGAATTGAGGTATGGATTGAAATATTATAAGACTGTTATAGCTGTTAAAGAAGTTGTAGATGTAAAACGAAATGTAATGTGAAATCTATGGAAAGAAAAGATGAAAAAATAAAGAATTTATAAAAAAAAAAAGAAAAAAGGCAGCCTAGACCAGGTTTTGGAGAGAACAGGCCAACTAATGGCACAAATGTGTTCTTGTCTTTTAGGAAAGACAGGATTAGAGCTCAGGGCTCCACCTCAAGCACAAACCTGTGAAGGAAGGAGCTGCAGGCCTAGCTGGTCTGGAGGACCAAGGCATGAAGCCTGAGCAGTAGAGCTGCAAAGAGAGCCTTGAGACTGATTACTGTTTATGTTCATTAGATGGTGGAAACCCCTGCATGGGAATCTGTTTGATGAGAACTTTTGCTTTCTTTTACATTAAAGTGGGTAGAGAAAGCCCTGGCGTGGATTAAACTCATTGCTTCGCAATACCAATGAGCTACAAAACCCCTAACTTGTCACAATATAAAAAAAACAAAACACACACACACACAGTGGAGAGGAAGAGGTGAGCCGGCTGGATAATCAGAGAACAGGGATTGCCCGCTGTAACAGCTTTCTTTCGAATTGCCGGGTGTTCCCGGCACTCACCATCACACAGTCCTGCCTCCTGGTCCGGCGCCTTTGACACACACATCCAGGCATTGGATGGATGTTCTGTCTATCAAATGCGCCAGAAGGCGGGATTTTGTGACGTGAGTGCCGGGAACACCTGGCAATTCAAAAGAAATTCAAAAGAATGGCAATCCCCACTCTCTGATGATCCGGCCAGCTCGCCGCTTCCTCTACTCTCTTCCCCTGGCTGGGAGAACGGCTCCCATTCAGTCCCACCTACCGGCGGTGCTCACCCCTCCCCCCCTCTGAGGCAGCCCATGCTCGCCAGTAATCATTTTCCACTCGCAAAATGTGAGATATATATATATATATATCTCAGCACCCAAGATGCAAGTTTCAGTAAAGAATGCAAGTCCTTCTAGGAGAAGAATTTTTATAATATACAAATTGTGTATTTTTTTAATACTTTATAAAACAATAATATTACTATGAATAATTAAGTGATTAACATTAATTATCTCGTTACAATGACATTTTAAAGTTGTTGGGAAATATTAGGCAGCAAGTGAACATGTTGTCACTGAAGTTCATGTGTTGAAAGCAGAAAAAAATGTAATCTCAGTTTGTAGTGTATTGTAGTGTTTGTAGTGTATGGCTGCGTAGTTGTAGACAGGTCAGGGTGCCCAGGCTGACTTGTGTTTACCGCTACAATGGGCACATGCACATCAGAACTGGGCCACGGAGCAATGGAAGAAGGTGTCTTGGTCTAATGAAATATGTTTTCTTTTACATTATGTGGATGGCCGGTTGTGTGTGTCCCTTACCTGGGAAAGAGATGGCACCAGGATGCAGTATGTGAAGAAGGCACGCCAGAGGAGGCAGTGTGATGCTTTGGTCAATGTTTTCATGCAAAATCCATTCATGTGGATGGTACTTTGACACGTACAACCTACCTAAGCATTATTGGTGACCAAGTACACTCTTTCATGTAAATTATATTCCCTTATGGCAATGGCCTCTTTCAGCAGGATAAAGCACCCTGCCACACTGCAAATGATTCAAGAATGGTTTGAGGAACACAACAACGAGTCTGAGGAGTTGACTTGCCTTCTAAATTCTCCAGATCTCAATCTAATCGAGTATCTGTGGGATGTGCTGCAAAAACATATCTGATCCATGGAGGCCCCACCTCACAACTTACAGGCGTTAAAGGATCTGCTACTAACGGCTTGGTGCCCGATACCACAGTATATCTTCAGAGGTCTAGTGGAGTCCATGTCTTGAATGGTCAGGGCTGGCAGAAATAGAGAGACCTACTCAATATTAAGTGGGTGCTATGTTTAATGTATTGTACCTTCAGTTCTCATGAAGGTGGGCTCATGAAGACTCTTCAAATATGTTGGCTGTTTGCTGATACTTCTGTTAACATCTTGAGGACCTAACTGTCCTCAGGTCACCTATGACTAAGAAAATTAACTGGACTTTTAAATAAGCCTTCGACATTGTCTTCTCCTTACTGCACATATTGTTGACATCCTGAGGACATATCTGGGCCCATCAGTCTCTGAAGATCTGCCTTGACTTATATCCTATAAGATTTTTCTCACTTTCTTTTTGTCAGGAGCTTCTGTTACTATTTTTGAAGCAGTTACCAAAATTGAGTTGGAAATGTCCAAAGTTTGTACGCGCTCCGCCGCCTCCAGCCGATCGCCCCGTCCAGCAAGGTCAGCGCTGTGCAATTCATTTGCTCATCTGCTACACAGTTTACAGAAGTGTGAATCATTAGCGAGCTGAATCCGGCATAATTTGGCAAGCGCCCGGCGCCAATTAAACAGGCAGATTCCATCGAACGCCTGGAAAATGTGCGTTGGAAGTTGGAAAGTTTTTCTGGAGAGGCGATATTTCGGGCAAAGGCAGAGAGCGCGGCACTCATTGTCATACGAATCAAATGGAAAGGAGATAAAGTGTAAAAAAAAATTAAAAAACTCGCAGCTTATTCTTCAGTCTATTTTTCCGCATTGAAAAAAGGTGTTCTCACATAATTATAAATAATTAGTCTCACTGGGATCTGATTTAAAGAACAAAAAAAATAACATTTTATTACGCTGGAAGACAAGCCGCACCTGCTGTAGCTGTTAGGCGCTATCAATCACCGCCGGTAACAGCGCCCTCCGATAATAAAGCATGCATTGGGTTATACAAATATTCCTTCTCTAACTAATCTCACATGGAATCTTCAAGGACAAAATATTATTCTAGGAGGCCGGGGGGTGTTGGCAGCTCAAGGCCGAGGTGAAGAAGGCTTTAAGAAAGCGCTGATGCCGTTGACCTCCTCCTGAAAAATGTCCGTTACGATCCTGACCTGAAACCAGTATGCAGGTTTCTGAGCTCTATTGCTTACCCTTGGTCAGGGTATAAGAACTAGACATCTGCGTTTCGTTTCATTATGATTTGTTTTTCAAACCCTTACCTTAATGGCGGTGAGATCGGCACATTTTAGATACTCACCCAACCAGCAGTGATCCTCCTCTCTTCTGGCAGCGATTGGTCCAGCGCCGCCATGTTTTGGCGTGACTCCTCGAGAGGCTGCCAGCTATTCCAAGTTCAGTGTGCCTCATTATGACACCCCAATGGGCCCACTCCCCTTCTTTTTTACTGAAGGAAAGCGTCAAGAAGGGCGGCATCCTGTGCATAGGCACAAGCTAATTCATATTCCTTTACATGCATGTAGGAAATGTGCATATGCCCATGCATACGCATATTCGTGCGCACACATCTGTTGCTTGTATTGGTGCCAAGCGGGTTATTTAAACTGAGCCTGTGCTATGCGTCAGTGCTGTATTGTCTACAGTATTCCCTTGCATACCTGCAACCTGTTTCTCTGCGTCTGGCTACTGTTACTGACCCGGCTTGTCTTGACTACTCCTGAACTCCACCTGCACGACCCTGGCCTGCCTCTGACCTCACTTCTGCCTGTGCCTCTTGCTGCTGCTGCTGCACTGATCTGTTACTGACTCGGCCTGCATCCTGACCTCGCTCCTGCCTATGCATCTGTACCTGATCAGTCTGCCTGTGTATGACCCGCTTCACCTGACTCTACATCTGTCTCCATTGCTGCTGGAGTGCCTGCTGCAAGAATCTGCCTATATTCCTCTGGCGCCTGCTCACTGCCTGTCTGCTTCCAGCCTGTACCAGTCTGCTGTCGCCATTGTTAGCCTGCTCCTGTCTACTGCTTAATGGCATCCATCCAGCACTCCTGCTCCGCTGTGGGCTACTGATCTCAGTGGCGGCTGGTTCTCAAAATTTTTGAAGGGTGCAAACAAACTGAAAAATACTGAACCCCCCCCATCAATTGCAGCCTCACTGTGCCCATCACTTGCAGCCATTTTTGCCTATCATATGCAGCCACTGTGCTCATCATATGCAGCCAGTGTGCCCATCATATGCAGCTACTGTGCCCGTCATATGCAGCCACTTGTGCCCATCATTTGCAGCCACTTGTGCCCCCGTCAAATGCAGCCACTTGTGACCCGTCAAATGTTGCCACTGTTGTGCTCGTCATATGCAGCTACTGTACCCACCGATTGACCCCCCCCCCCCCCACGCGTCTCTGACATTGTGGCACTTACCGCTCCAGCGTGTGTCTGAGTCCTCCGCTCCTCTTCCTAAGTACCAGGCACCCAATAGGGGGCCTTGCACTTTGGCCAATCAGGAAACAGGTCTTATTCCCTGCTCCTGATTAGTGCGGAGGAAGGTTAGTGTGAAAATAGCGTGGTCACATAATTGGGTGGGATCAGGGCGCACTCTCTGCTCCCCGAGCCCACCCTATTTTGAAGCCTATTAGAGCCTCTGGCTCTAATCAGGTACTTCAAAAAGTAGCACCCCCTCCCACCCTCACCATAGGAATCCATGTGTCCAGCGTCCTGAAAGGGGCTGTGCGCATGGATTGGGGGGGGGGGTGGCACCCGTGCGCCCACAGTGCACGGACCACCACTGACTGATCTACTGATGGTCTTCCCCTGCTTGATCCAGAGAGTCCATCCAGCCTTGCTGCTAGCAAGACCAACAGACACTCGTGCCACTCTGTACTCCTGCGCCTCCTGCCTGCTCCTCTATCAGGGGTCCTGATTTAGAGGTGTAATAAAGGCCTTCCTCATCATGTCAGGCTCTTCTATCAGGTATGTGACAGAAAGGCTTTGCCTACTGGGATATGTAACATTCATATCTTGAGGAAACATAAAGGGGAACAGGGAATGTTGTTCACCTAGGCAAGCAACGTGCAGGGGGGGGGGGGGGGGGGGGCGGACACATTAATTAACCACTTCCCGACTGCCTCACGCAGATATACTGATTAACATACCTTTACATGACCCTTTAAGAGGCAGCCTGCGGGCGCTCTGTGACCGCGATTGTCTCATGGTAAGGAAGTACAGGGAGATGCTGTAATGTAATGTAAACAAGCATCTCCCCATTCTGCCTAGTGACAGTGTCACGGATCAGCTCTCCCTGTAATCTGGAGCGGTGATCAGTGATGTGTCACATACAGCCCCTCCCCCCACAGTTAGAATCACCCCCTAGGACACACTTAACCCCTACAGCGCCACCTAGTGGTTAACTCCTTCACTGCCAGTGACATTTTTACAGTAATCAATGGCATTTTTTAGCATGGATTGCTGTATTAATGCCAATGGTCCCAAAAATGTGTCAAAATTGTCTGATGTATCCGCCATAATGTCGCAGTCCCTTACCATGGGATCAGCTGTCAGCCAAGGACAGCTGATCACATGATCAAAACAAAATCTCGGTGATCGTTTTTTTTTTCTCCTCACACTGACAGCGGAGGAGAAAAAAAAAAAGCCGATCACCGGCTCACCTTAAAGGGACATCGGTCCAGAAACAGAAGAGGCAATTATGCCTCATAATTGCAATCTGAAAGTGCCCACAAGTGCCACCTATCTATGCCCACAAGTGCCACCTATCAATGCCCACAAGTGCCACCTATCAATGCCCACCAGTGGTGCCCATCAGTGTAACCGATTAGTGCCCATCACTGCCACCCATCAGTGCCCATCACTGCCACCTCATCAGCGTAGATCAATGACAGAAAAAAAATTACCAGTTTTAACATTTTATAATACATTTTTTTTAACAACAAAAAAAATCGCACAGGTGATCAAATACCACCAAAAGAAAGCTCTATTTGGGGGAAAAAAAATGATAAAAATTTTATTTGGGTACAGTGTTGTATGACCGTGTAATTGTCATTTAAAATGCATCAGCGCTGAAACCTGAAAATTGGTCTGGATAGGAGTGGGGGGGGGGGGGGGGGGGTTAAGTGCCCAGTAAGCAAGTGGTTAAAAGAAAAAAAAGATCCCTATTCAGGCAGAGGACTGGAGGAGGGGTGAAGAGGAGGGATAATGATATAGAGAGTGAAGATCTGCTTTAATTTGGATGCACATGACACCAGTTGATTTTGCCCAATCAGCTCATGACTCTTCTCTTGGTGGGTTGGACTAGATTGGAAAATATTGAATCCAATTCAATAATATATCGATTCTTCCTGGAAAAACTGCAAAAATGTTCGCATCTAACCGGACTGACGAATATACAAAACAAATTGGTTCAATGCGCTGAATATGACGAAATGAAATTCTTCAATAAACAAATGTATCTGAAATTAGACAAAAATTGAACATGTCCACTAAGGACTGACTTAAGCCTTTGGATCAGAATGATGGCTAGGCCACTAGCCAATAGCTAAAAAGAATACAAATCCACTTTGAGCACACTAAATGCCTTGCAAACCCACATATAACCTAGTCAAATTATCTGTGACATCATTACTGTGCTGTACATAGCCTGTGCAGAGAGGAGAGCTGTGGGAGGGGCCAAACTGCAGGAGGGGGCGGAGACAAGACCAATCACCCTGCACAAGGAAAGAGAGCAGCAGTGAGCGGTCTTTATTACAGGAAATGTCTCACACCGGATTACTGCACAGATCTGGAAGAAATACACTAAGCACACCAAGATTCAAAGAGAATACACACTATTTTCAGTGCAGGGCTCTGAGGAAAGTGACAGGGTCTGCATCCTTTTAGACATGATTTCTCTTTGGTAAATATCTCACTAAAAATTAAATTTTTGTTGCAGGGAATGCTTGAATTGTAAAGAGTAACTCCACTTTCATTGAAAGAAAAACAGCAAATTAAAAAAAATATATTAATATGTCATATACAATTTAGGAGTCATATTGTAAGTGAATGTTAATAAAAATGACCTTTCCTTTTCAATTTGCAGCTCTGTAATTTTCTGTAAATGCAACATGACAACCTGGAGGTGTTCTGTGCATGCAGTGCCTTGAAAAAGTATTCACACCCCTTGAAATTTCCCACATTTTGTCATGTTACAACCAAAAACATAAATGTATTTTATTGGGATTCTATGTGATAGACCAACACAAAGTGGCACATAACTGTAAATTACCATCTTTGCCCTGGGTGCTGGATGACCTTGTTTTGGCACTGTTCCCAGAAGTTTGGACTAAGATACAAGTCAGATTTTGGGCATCCCCTGCAACAACAAAAAAATAACTATTGGTGAGATACTCTCAAAGAGAAATCACATCTAAAGGATGCAGACCATGCCACTTTCCTCATTAGAACCTTGCAGGTGCAGCAGCTGATTGATAATGTCACACTCACGCAAACAGCTATTTCTAACAAAAAGGTAGGACTCTGCAACAAAGTTTGTTAAAATCCCTACAATGTACATAGATCACCCAGAGGGAAGGGTTTTTTTCACAACAAAAAAAACATGTTTTTACTAGGGTTGCCCCAATACTGATACCGGTATGGGTGCCAATACTAAGCCTTTGCACGAGTATCTGTACTCGTGCAAATGCACAGAATCTTTCAAGCTTGGTTCTTTATGCTGTCAGCGGGATTCCCCCCACTGACATTCTTAAGAACCAATGACTCATTTAGCTGTCTGTGGGGTTCCCCTGTTAACAGCTGAAGTGTAAATGAAGTCCCGGCAATTGGAGCTGTCAACAAAAAAAGCAGCCCAGCAATGTTTATAAAAACATTTCTCAGCCACTAAAACAGATAGATACAAAAAGAAACATTGTTTCTTTTTGGACCTTTCTGTTTCTTCATCTACAGATCAAAGAGATGAACTTCGATTTGCAGATGAAGTCAGTTTAAAGCAACCTGTCAAGTAAAAAATTGTAATTTTTATTAGATATTGCTCTGTTTAACTCCTTATTAACCCTTAATTTACTGTAATCAGCCTTAATTAACTCCCTATTCTCCTTCATTTAATTATTATTTTCCTTCTGATATTTTTTTTTATTGTTCTCTATTTTATAAACGAATAATAATTAAAACTTTTTTTTTGTTTGTTTTGCTTGGTTCATTTTTATTTTTACACCTTTAACATATATTTACACATTTCACATAAAAAAAAAGGGTAACTTTTTTTTATCAAATGTTGCTCTGTTTAACCCCTTATTAACCCTTAATTTGCTCTAATCAACCTTAATTAACTCCCTATTCTCCTCCATTTAACCACTTCCCGCCCAGTCAATAGCAGATTGATGTCCGGGAAGTGGTTCTGTTATCCTGACTGGGCATCATATGACATCCTTCAGGATAACAGCTGTGCCCGCCTGCCCGTGGGGGTGCGCATCGCGGCAATCGGTGGTGCAGTGTGTCAGTCTAACACACATCTACACCAATCTTGGTAAAGAGCCTCCGGCGGAGGCTCTTTGCCACGTGATCAGCCGTGTCCAACCATGGATGATCACGATGTCAACAGGAAAAGCCTTTGATCAGCTTTTCCTCACTCGCGTCTGACAGACGCGAGTAGAGGAGAGCCGATCACCGGCTCTCCTGACAGGGGGGTCTGCGCTGATTGTTTATCAGCGCAGCTCCCCCTCGGATGCCCACACTAGACCACCAGGGAAGCCCCCAGGACCACCAGGAAGGGGGGCAACATGTGGATAGCCAGGTATGTACCCCATGGCCATCCACATGTACAAATGACAGCCAAATCTGTGCCAATCAGTGCCCACAAATGGGCACTGATTGGCACCCTCATTAAACAAATGAAATCAGCGATGGCCAGCAATGCCACCATCAGTGTCCAGCAGTGCCACCTATCAGTGCCCATCCAAGCCCATCAGTGCCCACCCATCTGTGCCACCTATCAGTGCCACCCATAAGTACCCATCACTGCCGCCTATGAGTGCCCATCAGTGCCGCCTATGAGTGCCCATCAGTGCCATATACCAGTGCCACCTATCAGTGCCCATCAGTGCCGCCTATCAGTGCCCATCATCAGTGCCCGTCAGTGCCACTTCATCAGTACCACCTCATTGATGCTACCTCATCAGTGCCCATCATTGTCACCTTATCATTGCCCGTCAGTGCAGCCATATCAGTGCCCGTCATTGAAGAAGAAAACATACTTATTTACAAAAAAATTTAACAGAAACAAAGAAAAACCTTTATTTTCAAAATTTTCTGTCTTTTTTTATTTGTTGCTCAAAAAATAAAAATCGCAGAGGTGATCAAATACCACCAAAAGAAAGCTATATTTGTGGGAACAAAATGATAAAAAAAATAGTTTGGGTACAATGTAGCATGACTGCGCTACAGCGCTGAAAGCTGAAAATTGGCCTGGGCAGGAAGGTGTCTAAGTGCCTGGTATTGAAGTGGTTAATTATTATTTATCTGATGATTTTTATTTTTATTTTATTGTTCTCTTCTATTTTATAAACAATTATTAATTAAAACTTTTATTTTTGTTTGCTTTGTTCGTTTTTATTTTTAACATATACTTACACGTTTCACATTAAAAAAAGGCAAACATTTTTTATTAATTGTTGCTCTGTTTAACCTCTTATTAACCCCTTATTAACCCTTAATTGACTCTAATCGGCCTTAATTAACTCCCTATTCTCTTCCATTTAATTATTATTTTCCTGCTGATTTTTTTATTTTTTTTATTTTGTTCTCTTCTATTTTATAAACGATTAATAATTAAAACTTTCTTTTTGTTTGCTTTGTTCATTTTTATTTTTACACCTTTAACATATACTTACATGTTTCACATTAAAAAAAGGGCAAAATGAAATAAAGAAAAAAATGGATTTAATTTGTAAATAACTTTTGCTTTGTACCATTGCTGACAGCTGAAGTGTAAACAAAACAGTTGCGGTAAGTATCGGTAATTGGTATTGGCGAGTACTAAAAAAAAAAGTACCGGCACTCATAGAAAAAATGGTATTGGTGTAGCCCTAGTTTTAATCAATATACATTAATGGTTCCAGATTTGCCAGGACAGTCCCGAATGTTGGCAACCTCTGTCCAGCTAAAATATCTAATTTTGTTGATCCTGACCAATTATCTGCCCCGTGTCTCCGGCCGTAGAAACTGCCTTGGACGTTGGAATGGAGGTGATGTAGCAGAAAATCATCAGATCCCCTCGCTGCAATCCAAATCCAAAGACCAGATCCAAACTGAAATAAAATAATTAGCCGGCAGATCACTTTATGGTGAACACAAGCGGAGGAAGTGAGCGGGTGAACACTGCCTATTGTCTATGAGCCTGCAGAAAATCGCACTTGTACTGGGAGAATCAGAGCTTGGGTGGGAAGGGGGGGGGGGGACTATTTTCAATTTAAACAAAATTTCTGCTGATATAATATTACATTAGTAGGGACAGACATGGATTGTTACAGCGGCTTGGATAAGACTGCTTGCTAAGTCTATGAATGGAGGCATTGAGGACGGGCAGCCCCACCACTTGTTCTGCGCTAATAGTTGGGATTCCGGTTACCCGACCTCCTCCAAAGTTACATTCTCCATCATTCGTGTTTTCTATTATAAATCCATAGCATGTGATGCTGACAGAGGGGGGGGGGGGGGTTGCAGGTTTTATTTAGAGGCTGTAGGTGTATGAGCTGAAATGAGTCCTCTGAGCGACACTTGTTAGCAGGAAAATTCTTAATGCAGCTCCAATGCCGGGAGCAAAAGTATTTTCCCTCAGCAATTTGCAGCATAGAGGTGATTGCAGAGCGAATGTCGCTGCTGATATAGGAGAAATCACTCAACTTAAAATGGTTGTAAACCTCAGACATGAAATATGAACAAAGCATATCCCTCTATAGTGTGTACTTGCCTTTTTCTTGTTTTCCTGACACCAAGAGAAAGAAGGTGTCAGGGGAGGGAGCTCCAGTACACAGCCTGTGATTGACAGCCTAAGTTCTGTCCCTGTGTATTGTGTGAAGGGGTGTCCCTCCCCCCCCCCCCCCAATCAGCTCTCACTGAGCTCTGCAAAGTGTAACTTCAGCTCTCTGCCCTCTGCTTTCTGGAAGCCCAGACAAGCTGTATAAATTCTGCACTTTCAACAGATGTGTCGAGGAGGAGACTGTAGATAAACAGGTGCAATGTAGGTGGATTTGTTTCATCTCTGTGTATCAACTGAGGCCAGTCACTTCACTGGGTATATGGAAGGGTTTACAACCACTTTTGTGTTGGTGGACTGGTTCAAAATAACGGCACCAAGCACCATTGTCCTGGACTTGGATCACCTGCTGGTAGCACTGTGTTTCCCAGAGTGGAAGGTTGTAGTTCCAGTGTCCACCAGCAGGTGTCTCCCAGCAGCCAGTAGATCCCAGTAATGTTTTCTCCTGATGCTGGCTGCTGGAAGGGTATTTAGATCCTCCCCTAATAGTTCCTCTTGCTCCAGTGTTTTCCTCTGCTGCCAGAGACTGCATGCCATTTATTCTGAGCCTGATCCAGATATTTCTCCTGAACTGCATCCTGTACCCTTCTGCCTCTGATCTGCTCCTCTTGTTTCTGTCCCAGTCCTGGTTCCCCCTTTCCATCTGTACCCCTCATCTCCAGTTTACATGCTTAATCACTTGCTGCTGCTGTGTGAGCCAATGAGAAGAGAGACCCAGAAGAGCCACTGCTCTTATGTACATTGTTGGATCAAGATGAGGGTTTGGGGGGTGGGGGGAGCTGCACCCAGAAGGTTTTTTTCCTTAATGCATAGCTTGCCACTTTTAAGTCATGGAGAAATGCGTCAGAGATAGGATTCCGGGCAGTCAGAACAGCAGAATTGTGTTGTTGTTTGTTGGATAATAAAGTTTGTTGGAAGTTAAGAAAAAAGCATAGCGGCATGGACTATTGTTCTATTATGACTAAAGAGTGGAGGTGGGACCTATATTGGGTCTGGCACTCCCAACCAGTGAGGTTGCTTTGAGTGGTTGAAGACAATTAACGCTATGGCTCAGTGATCTTATCTCAGCAGCTAATCAATGAGAATTTAATCAGTTGTACCTGATATAATATTATGGCAATATGGGACAGCAAACACGTAAAAAAAAAAAAAAAAAATCTGCCATCCTTGCTTCTAGTAATGTCTGTTCATAAAGAATAGTCATTGCAATGTGGTACACACACACCGTCACTGGAGGGAGCATCTCCACATGTAAATATAAAATATTACCATGAAAATATGGGACAGCATGCAAGCCAGATTAAAAAGTTACTGGTGTAACGACTTTCTGGAAATACACAATGGATTCCCTTTAATATAACTATTTCTTTTTGATATGTTTAAACCTGGATGCCGCAACATATTTATGCATCACTTGCAAAATATGACCTTGCATGTAATAAATATTGAGTTTTCCATTAAAAGATACGATTTCATTTTATTCATTTGGAGAATAGCATAAAATATTCCGATAAACCGCTATCGAGCAGCGCGGCGTGGCTTCAGAAATAAATAGTCTGACAAAAAAAAAAAAAGAAAAAAATGACAAACACCCCACGGTGGTAAATAGCGCCGTTCCTCGCTGTGGCAATTTATTGGCCCCTTATTGTAAATCTGCACAGACAGACAGATACGCTCACCCAGGCCGTCTGCAGCCTCGGAAGTAATTATCCCGGAATAACGTAACAAGGTTTCCTCAGGAAATAGATCAACATTAAATAACGGTGTATTCCAATAATTGTTTTCTCTGGGCCGAGTGACACATTGTTTGAAGGTTTATCATTTCAATAGCCGAATTTGAGGTTTAAAAAGTAATCTTGGAGGAGTTTCTCAGGCCGGGTTCATCTGTACTGATTCCAATAACGGTTTATTGCTGCAACTGGGATAAGAAGAAAGTGGCCAATTACTGGAGAACATAACCGTTACAGGTCACATCCATAATAAACAAATGTGCAGAAGATATTCCCCAAGTGATAGCAGTGATGTAATATTGCATATATCACAGTGCAGGACAAACCAATATTGTCCCAATCTCTATGAAATCCATGAACAATCCTCCTTAAAAGCACATGTTCGTATTTTCTTCATTGAGTTGGAGTTGCTAGACTTGTCTCCAACACTTTTCGTCCTATCTTTGATTAAGTCATCTCTGATGAAATGTGTCATGGTGGAGTCTAGTTACACAAACATACTGGTAATCGATACACCATGCAAACAGACTGTCAGGACCTGGATCACTAGCTGGTGGCATTGAGGTTCCCAGAGCGGAAGGTTGTAGTTCCAGTTTCCACCAGAGGGTGTCTACCAGCAGTCAGTAGAATCCAGTAATCAATCTCCACCTGATGCTGGCTGCTGAGAGGGTATTAATTCCTCCTCTACTGTTCCCTTGTTCTTCAGTGTTATGTCAGGGTTACTGACCACAGGCATCCAGCAGCAGGGATTGCCAGATCTGCACAGCTACACTTAGGAAACTATGATTAACTAAAACTATACAGCGGGTAAAATAAGTATTGAACATGTCACCATTTTTCTAGGTAAAAATATTTCTAAGCCCTTGTACACACGGTCGGAGAATCCGTCGGAATGTGTCCTATCGGACCGTGTTGTCAGACAATCCGACTGTGTGTGGTATGCATTGGACTGATTCTGTCGGAATATTCGTCGGACCCAATTTTCCAACTTGTTGGAAATATTTTCCGACCAACTGGTTCGATCGGACATACTCCGATCATGTGTAGAGAATTTTGATCGGACCAAGTGCCACGCATGCTCAGATCAAATTCCTACATCAAAGCTATTGGCTACTAGCCTGAACGTAGTCCCATCGTAACGAAATGATGTCATCACGTTCTGAATGATCGGATTGTTCGACAACTTAGTCCGACCCTGTGTATGCAACAGTTTCGGACAAGATCCGACGGGCAAAATCCGACGGACAAAATCCGACGGATTTGGTTGTCGAAATCTCCGACTGTGTGTACAGGGGCTAAAGGTGCCATTGACATTAAATTTTCACCACATGTTGTTAACAACCCATACAATCCATACGTACAAAGAAACCAAAACAAATACATTCAGAAATGAGGTTATGTGTAATAAAATGGAATATCACAGGGAAAAGTATTGAACACATAAAGAAAGGGAGGTGCAAAAAGGCATGGAAAGCCAAGACACCAGCTGAAATCTATCAGTAATTAGAAAGCAACCCTGCCCCTTGTCAGTGCATATTATTAGCAGCTGGTTCAGTCTCAACTGATCGCCTATAAAAAGGTATCTCATTACCAAGGTGTCACACAAGAAACATCTCATGATGGTAAAAGCAAAGAGCTCTCTCAAGATCTTCTCAACCTTATTTTTGCAAAACATATGGATGGCATTGGTTACAGAGGAATTCCTAAACTTTTGAATGTTCCAGTGAACACTGTTGGGGCCATAATCCGGAAGTGGAAAGAACATAATTTCACCATAAACTGGTCACGAGCAGGTGCTCCTCGCAAGATTTCTGACAAAGGAGTGAAAAGAGTTATCAGAAGAGTTGTCCAAGAGCCAAGGACCACTCGTGAAGAGCTTCATAAAGGCTTGGCTTTAGCAGGTACAATTGTTTAGAAAAAAAACAAGTAATGCACTCACCCACCATAGTCTGTATGC
This sequence comes from Lithobates pipiens, assembly GCF_037356315.1. Taxonomy (NCBI): domain Eukaryota; kingdom Metazoa; phylum Chordata; class Amphibia; order Anura; family Ranidae; genus Lithobates; species Lithobates pipiens. Next base: position 14,359,759 of record NW_027507791.1, on the reverse strand, counting down.
ACGCTCACTATACAAGACTCCATTGCTGAAGAAAAAGCATGTTGAAGCTTGTGTAACGTTTGCTGCACAACATTCAGAAAAGCCTGTGAAATTCTGGGAATATACAGTCTGGTCAGATGAGACCAAAATGTAATTACCATAATACACACCATGTTTGGAGGTCAAACAGCACTGTACATCACCCCAAAAACACAGCCATACCAACAGTGAAGTCTGGAGATGGGTATATCTTGGTGTGGGGCTGTTTTTCAGCATACGGTACTGGCAAACTTCATATCATTGCAGGAAGGATGAATGGAAAAATGTACCAAGACATTCTTGATAAAAATCTGCTGCCATCCACCAGGATGATGAGGATGAAACGAGGGTGGACATTTCAGCAAGACAATGATCCCAAACACAAAGCCAAGGAAACTCTCAATTGGTTTCAAAGAAAGAAAATAAAGCTGCTGGAATGGCCCAGCCAATCATCTGACTTAAAGTGCATACTAAATAAAGGGCACGATTGTTCTGTTTCTATACGGGCCGGGCCGTGACCGTCAGCTCCTGCGCGCATGCATGGGAGTGATGTCACACGACTCCAGCCAGTCAGAGAGCCGGAGTCCACGGCTCCGGAAGGAAGAGGGGTGAAGATGGATGCTTCCACACAGCAGGGCCAGCGGTGACATCGCTGGCTTTCTTTGCAGGTAAGTGCAGCATAATGGGCTAATATGCATACTAGCCCATTATGCTTTTACTTTGCAGGGGAAAAAGTGGAAGCAAAACCCATCAGGGTTTAGTTCCTCTTTAAATCCAACATAAAATCTGTGAAAAGACCTAAAGATCAGAGTCCATAGAAGAGGACCACCGAACCTTCAAGATTTGATGATTGTGTGGAAGAATAGGTCAAAATTACACCTGAGCAACGAATGCGACAAATTTTTCCATACAGGAGGCGTCTTGAAGCTGTCATTACCAACAAAGGAGTTTGAACAAAATATTAAATACGATTCAGTTAGCGTGTTTGATACTTTTTCCCCGTGTCATTCCATTTTATTACACAGAACTCCATCTCTGAATGTATTTGTTTTGGTGTCTTTGTATGCATGGATTGTATGGGTTGTTACTGACATGTGGTGAAAATTTCATGTCAATAGCACATAGAAAAAGCAAAATGGTGACGTGTTCAATACTTAGTTTACCCACTGTATATGATTTAAAGCAGAACTTCACCCAACGGTTGTTCCTCCTTAACCCCTCCAGCATATTTTCTTTGGGGGGGGGGCGAGAAGCGGGTACCTTGTTTTGACCGGTACCCATTCCCACTTCCGCTCCAACCACCTAGAGGAGAAAATTTTCACACAGGGGACTGAAGAACCGCTTTCAGCAAGTTTATTAACAGTGAACAAGACACATCCAAACACTAGCAACCAAAATAGACAGCAAACATGAAAATACAAGTGAACCATAACCAACTGACAAAAAGCTAGCAACTAACTATGTATAATAGATACAAAATGACACAGATCACAGGGGAAACTGAAGGTGTAAGGAAAGGAGGGAACCAGGACTGTTTCTTACTGTTCTCCCAACCCCCTGAAGAAGTGTGGGTTTACCTGTGAAACATGTAGGAAAAAAATTGTATCCCCTTGACAGTTTCCATTCTGAGAACAGGATGGACCCATATGAAGGCCTCACAGCCCCATTGGAATATAATGGTACAAAATACTGATTAAAGGGTTCCATTTTTTGAGGAGGTTTTAGTGATTCCATTATAATCTTTTTATTGATATTTATGCTGTCTTTTTGGGATATTTATCAATAAAGAAATTGATGTTTTAAATGTAAAATTTATGTGTAATTTTTGGGTACCTCAAAAGTCCATTTATACTTTATTTTTAGTATTCTGGTGATTTTATGGGTATGGCCTCAACCTGCCTCTTTTCCATGACCCTGCAGACTTCCCGGTTTGACCTCAACCTGCCTCTTTTCCATGACCCTGTTGACTTCCCAGTCTGACCTTAACCTGCTTCTTCTCCATGACCCTTCTCACTTCCTAGTGTGGCCTCAACTTGCCTCTTCTCCATGACTCTGCTCATTTCCCCATGTGACCTCAACTTGCCTCTTCTCCATGACTCTGCTCATTTCCCCATGTGACCTCAACTTGCCTCTTCTCCATGACCGTGCTGACTTCCTGGTGGGACCTCAACCTACCTATTCTCCATGACTCTGCAGACTTCCCAGTATGACCTCAACCTGCCTCTTCACTGTGACTCTGATGAATGAATGAATGAATGAAATGCTTGTATAGCGCACAATGCGAACTGAATCAACTCTAGGCGCTGTGGCAAGCTTTGATCATCTGCTAAAAGAGGAAGGTCTTGAGTTTTTTCCTAAAAGCCAGGTGATTTTCTTCCAGGCATATGTTGATTGGTAGAGCATTCCATAGCCGAGGCCCTTGGACAGCGAATCTCCGATCTCCCTTGGATTTATACTGGGCTTTGGGCACGAGGAGGAGGTTTTTGTTGGCTGATCGAAGACTGCGGATTGGTGTGTAATGATTTATTTTCTCCATTAGGTATTGCGGAGCTTCTCTATGCACGCATTTGTGGGTGAGGCAAAGGGTCTTGAATGTGATCCGATTTTTTACGGTTAGCCAATGTAAGCTCCTCAGCGAAGGAGAGATGTATTCCCAGGGTTTTTTCCTGTTATCAGCCTTGCCGCCGTGTTTTGGATCAGTTGTAATGACTTCCCAGTGTGACCTCGGCTTGCTTCTTGACCACTACTCTGCTGACTTGTGCACACTGACCGAGATCTCACCGAATGCTCCTGGCCTCTGCTTGCAATCGCCAACAGGACAGGCTTCCAATCATGTCACTCCTATGGCAGCCAATAACATGATCTGCCTCTCAGTATTGATCCTTAGATGGCCACTGGGAGGAGACAGTGAGGAGTTAAAAGACATCCTAGCGCTCCAGTAGAGACTTTGCCTAGGCCAAAATGATGTCACCAATCTGCTGCAGGCAATAGAAAGCATTCCTCATCCCAGAGACACAACAGGAATCAAGAAGGACACATGGGGGTATCTACCCAGTGGTAACACAGACAGCAATAAAAGCCTAGCAGGGGTTTTAGCCCTTCCACATTCCATCCAAATAAAATAAAAAAAATCTTGGTTTTGCATGAAAGTTGAATAATACATCAAGACCCCCTGTGTGGGCACATGAAACTCACGATAATACTGCAATGTTTATTTTTGGAAGCCTGCTGTATATTGCATGTGCAAATTAAAATGCTGTTTACATTTTACTGCAAGTGATTTAGTCTTTACATGGCACTTGTACAAATGTCTGAAATAAAAATTCCTGAACATCTTTACTGCAAATATTTAAATATTCAACAAATCCTATTTAGTCAGGGCAGATATCGGACGCCCAGATATGTTGGCTAGTCTCCGCTGTCAGTGCTCTGTCAGAATGAAATGGCTGTTTATTTTCGGTAATCAGTGGCGAGGGCGATGCTCAGGAGGTGAGGGATGTGTGCCCTATTTATTACCAGACTGTCCTGAGCAAATAAATCCGTCAAATTCCACATCTGGAGAACCAATATTACCGGACTTCACAACGGCATCTACAGCTCAGTGATCCCAGCTATAAAAATGTATAACAATGATAATAGGCATTAGAGTGTAAATTTTTGTTTATTAAAAATCTTACAAAACATAATAAAAACATATTTACATATACACAAAATAAATAAAAATATATAAACAAAAATAGCTTACATCAGCATAGCAGAAACATAAAGAAAACGAAATATAACAACCTAAACAAAGCCATAGCCTCCACCTTAAACACCCCCAGGCTACGAAACCATTACACATTTAACCCATGCATGCAGCCTTTTTTCAAAAATACAATCTTATATAAAAATCTTGGGGCTGTGAAAGGATAGAAAGAATAGCACACACCCAGAGACTGACAAACAGCAGCTACAGAGGCCTGACATTCCTCCATGCTTTTGTCCAGGCTCCCGGCCACCACCTGTCCTTTTCAAGACCCTAAATCTTCCCATCCTCACCCAGAATGTCGTGCACCACCACTTCAACAGGAAGGATTTTTTTTCCGAATGGAAACTTGACACAGTTGATTTCATGTGACAAAATGGGCTAATAAGCTAACTAGAAAAACTGTCTCAAAATCAAAATCCCATTGTGTCTCAAAGGCCCTGTACGACCACTCCGCATAACTCAAGCGGGAAAAGAAAGAGAGCCTCACCCACCTCCTTGTAGACTTCTATATTGAAGGGGCACTGAAGCAAGAAGTGGTCCATTGTCTCCTCCACTCCAGCACATTCCACTCTTGAACAACCATGGTTCTCCGCAGAGCGATGCTTCAGGTTGCCCTTTATATAGAGCCTGCCATGGAACGAGCGCCAGGCCGAATCTGAAACTTTAAAGGGATTCTCTCTAGATGAAGCAAATGTAGACCCTCCCTCATAACAGGGTCTGAGCAATCCAGTGGCTTGCTAAAGGCAGACTCAACAACCCTCCTCTCCAGGTTCTTCCTAGGAAGAGTGTTAATTACCTCTGCCATCACTTACCACTGCCAAAGCATTTTCAGGCATGGGGCAACATAAGCAGAATCCCAAAACTTTAAAGGGATTCTCTCTAGATTGAGCATATGCAGACCCTCCCTCATAACAGGGCCTGAGCAATCCAGTGGCTCGCTAAAGGCAGATTCAACAACCCTCCTCTCCAGGTTCTTTCTAGGAAGAGACTTAATTACCTCTCGCCACTGTCAAAGCATTTTCCGGCACAGGATAACATAAGTCGGGAGCTCACCATGTTGGACCCTCAGGCTTTTCACTGGCCAACCATTCACCCAGCTTTGCAGAAAAGGCCTAAACCAGGACTGAAAAATACCAACCCACTCCGGCAGTTCCTCTGCCAGCATGTTAGCAAAATTATGTTTAAAAAACATCAAAGAAAAATAAACATCGGGTTGACCATACCTAGGCCACCCATCGGCCTGGGAAGGTAGGCTACCTCTTAATGAGATTCAATTTGTTCCCCCATAACAGTTGGAACAAACAGCTGTAGATTCTCGCATAGAGAGACACTGGCAAAACACAGACAAAGCTGACATACAGAAATACTGGGATCAGGTAAGTTTTAATCAGGTCAACCCTTTTCCTGTAAGAGAGTTTCCAATCCTTGCAGGTGGCAACCTTGCCATCGGCATCTTGTAGCTTGCTTTCCCAATTTGCAAGACCATAATCACTGGGACCAAATTTGATGCCTAAAACTTTCATTTCCTGTCAGGGCTCTGTGAAGACGTCTGGAAGCTCAAAGCCGTCCCTTCCTCGCCCATTCAAAAAACGTCACTTTTATCCTGAGCCAAATGCTTCAGCATTTTGCTCCATCACTGAGACTACCTCCCACTGCCTCCTCTGTGTCAGAGATGAAAACAGACACGTCATCAGCATAGGCCATGACCCTCAGAGGAGGCTCACCAGGAATGCCCAAAGGCACCCTGCATGTTGGTCCGCTCGCTAACCTCCAGATGAAGGGATCAATAGTGTATAGCAGAGGACTCAAAGGACACCCCTGACGCACACCCGAGCCAGCCTCCAAGGGCCATCCGATCCAACCATTCACAACCATTCACAAGCATGAAGCTTTCAGCCCCTCTACATAAGGTCTTCAGCCAATCGATAAAGCCCCCCTCCAGGCCATACTTGCCAAGATGCAGCCATAGGTACTCATGATTGACCCAATCAAGAGCTTTAGCCTGATCCAATGCCAGTAAGTACTTTCTCCAGCCTGAAGCCCTGCACTGCTCCAAGGCCTCCCAGACACCTAACACTGCTAAAAAAAAGTGCTTCTACCCTGAACCGAACAGTGCTGGTGGCTGGAAAGTAGATTGCCCGCTACAGATGACAAACGCCAGAATTTTTTTTTTTGCCAGTATCTGCCTAACAACATTGAGAAGGCTAATGGGCCGCTAATTCTCAATTCTCAAAGAATCCTTACCCTTTGATAGAAGAATCAGCACAGATTGTTGCATGGAGGGAGAGAGCGAACCCTCTCTCAGACAGCCATTAAAAACCTCCACCAAATATAGGGCCCAAAGTAACCTTAAAGTGCTTATAAAACTCGGCTGTCAATACATCTGGCCCAGGCGACTTCCTAACCTCCCTGGTGGTATGATTATGTCAGATTTGTGCATCTGAAAGCGGTACAATTATTTTGCATAGAAATTTGGCGTTTTATATAGTAAGCCTGTAATTCTTAGCAATAACACACTTAAATCTGTCCAAACAAGAGTCTAATAGATATCCCGGGTATGATGAAGTTAGAAACACAAAATCACAAATTATAATATAATAAATAAATATAAGTAATTATAAAAAATAATAATATAATAATAAAAATAATTTCCCAACGATTCACTATTGCTCAATTCTGCAAGTGTTCTGATTTACTATCGCTGTTTTCTAGCTGGTTTCCAGCCACACTCGGGAAAACCGCCAGGGAGTTTAATGGCAAGCTTATCAATAGCTTTAACCACCTCATCTGCTGTGATGTCCTCTGCAAAACTCGCAGGAGAACTGCCATTTCCCAGTCCTGGAACAGAATCCAGAAAACCTGATATGTCTGCATGGTCAAGGTCCCTCCTGCCCAAGAGGTCAGCATAATCTGACCTGGCAGTTTCCAGGATCCCCAACTTGGACTTCATCAAGGAACCCATACTGTTAACCAGGCCTACAACTGACTTAACTGTTATATCTTGTTTGCAATTCTGGTAAGGTTTGGGCGAGTGATATTTCCCATAATCCCTTTCCAGAACCAAAGAGGCATGCCTGTCATATTTACACTCCCAAAGAGTTTAATCTCAGAGATCATCCCCAGATCTCCATTATTCAACACAAGCATATCAAGCTTCCTCGGCAGATGCTGGTAGGTGACATCCAGCTGTTTATTTCTTCCAATGGCCAGATTTACTGCTGCAAAAGTCCATGATTGATACCTGTGCCTGAACAAAATCCTCAAAGGATGGACTCACCTTCGCATCATCCAGGAGTGCTGAATTTAGCTTCCAGGTACCCTTCACCCTAGGTGGTGTATCGGGGCTATTCAGAGTCACAGACAAAATACAGTGATCTGAATACTCCACCTCCTGACACACTGGTTCTGTGAAGGCAGAGTTTCCCTTTAAATAAACCTATTTATTCTACTCTGACTACTACCTCACTGAAAAGTGAATCCTATGTCGTCTGTGCAGCAATGAATGTGCACATCAACCAGACCTGCCTCTCTAGCTATTTTGTCACAGTTAAAATCACCACCAAAGACAACTTGCCGGGCTGTAAAATGAAAAGGCTTGATCTTCATGAAGAGGCATTTCCTGTCCCACTTTGTCTGGGGCCCATAGATGTTGATCAGGTGCAGGTCCTTCCTCCCCTTGGCTGACAGGTTACCATGCTGGAAAAAAGTACCGCAACTCCAGTGTAAGTCTCGGCTACAAAAGACCACAAGGACGGGCCTTGCATTCACTCCTTGTTTGCCAGGTGAATATCAGCTAAACTAGACAACCGGGTCTCTTGCAAAAAGCTATCAGCATCAAACCTGCTGAGCAAAAATAAGGCCATATTACGAGCACTTACTGATTTTATGCTGGCGACATTAATGGTCGCCACATTCAGTGGAGTGGGAACCGTCATCAGGAAGATTGAGGTATACGTTTCTTAGCCTGCTTACCTCCCTCCCTACCTGGAGGCCCTACACGCTTCAATGTCCCTTGTGATTCTTCCTCCATAGAAATCACGGACTCATCACCAGAAGAACTTCCACCCTCCACCTCAGAAAACACCTCAAAAGCATTTGCCACTTCCACCCTCCTAGGTTCAGAAGCTTTGACACCTTTCCTCTTTCTCTGCCTCTTACCCTTTTTCCTTTTAGTCTTCAACCATTCCATATTCTCATTCAATGACAAAACACCCTCCCCCTGCCCCTCTGGACATCCTCAGCCAAAACCCCCCCCCATTAACTCGGAGAAAAGCAAAAACTGACCTGGCAGTGACAAGCCTCCATCCCTAATAGTAGTTGCAAACAAGACAAAACTTTGGTATGGGACTTTATAGGAGGGAAGTCACTGGAAAGATAATATAATGAAAATAGGTAAAAATATAAATATAATTTGTTCTGACATCAGAATCCAACCATATCATGATTGAGTACATACTGCAATCAAGTAATAAATTCATGACAGGCCATGGAAAAACTGACAGATCACATAGTAAATAAATTAATTCATAGTATACAGTACATAATAAATGTATACATAACAAAAGAACATAATAAATAATAGTATATATATATATCAGACAGTCCAGACATGTAATCAGAACACATGATTGGTAAGAAGCATACATGATAAACAAATACATTATACTGTAGGCATGAGCAATTTCATAAAGATACAATAATAAAAGGTCAGATGGCCTTGGTATAACAGAATTCTACGTGTTTGTGGAGTAATATCCACTCATCAGGAGTAAAAGGTCTAAAAAGTGTAAACAAATCAGAAAAATATGTAAAAATTATAAGAAAAATTCCCTAATTAGGATCAAATTCATGGGGAGGTACTTACATATTAGATAAAGCAGAGCCCCATTAACCCCTCCGCCCACATCATTCACCCGAACTTCCACATCTTTCACTCTGACTTCCACATGATTCACCTTGCATTCTGCACCAGCAACTCTTATTCCCTTACCCTTCCCACCTCCCCCCCTGCCATCATCCAATTCATCACTCACTCCACCTCTTGAGGTCCGCTGACCCCCAGCCGCACTTCTGCCACGTAGAGGAAGAGGTATTGGCACAACCATACATGCTGGTCCAGCACCCTACACTGCCTTCACTACACTAGGAGAAACAATAGGTGCAACCACAGACTTGACAACCACACTTTCTGACACTGACTGGGAGGCCACAGACTGGGGGCGACACTGACACCACAAACGGCCTCACAGACACAGATTCTGACGGGACAGAGACACTAGGATTCCATGGTACAACTTCTGCCAACCCAGACTCTTCTCTATCCAGACAGAAGAATTCCTCCACTTACTCAGGCTTATTGTGCAATGCCTCAGGGCACCGACTATAATGGTGACCAACCTTATCACATAGGTTACAATTAATGATCCTACAGTCTCTTGCCAGATGCCCCAGTTCCTGACACAAAGAACACTTTTTGACCACATTCCCACATACTCTCAATCTCATTGACACCAACCACCCATCTGTCCAGATTCCTCTATCATCCACAATCTTTTTAAGGGGACACGTTTCAGCAAACCTCCTCAACCAGACCCATAAATGCTTGCGGGGTATAGACTCATTCCTAGTCAGGATAGTCCCATTCTTTATCAAGGGCTGTCGTGAGATTACCTTAGGGACAAGCCCCTTCCAGTCCAGCTGGCCCCTATACACATGGTCAAACTGCTCCCAAAATAGTGATTCTGTGAAATAGTGATTCTGGATGCACAAATGACAAATCATATTCATAGGAATCAGCTGGATTGACAAGAGCATAAATGTCGTCCTCCTTAAATCCCATGCCTAGGATCATATCCACAACCACACTCCTGATAGGTGGAATACCTCCTCCTTCCCATCTGAGCTGTAACACATTCTGGCGTTTAATGGAAAAATAATGGAAAAATTAGGTGAAAGCCCCGCAACTGGCTCCCTTCCACCAGCAGCATGATTTTGTCCCACCACAGCCTTAGCTAGCATAGTCCCTAACTGGGACAGATGACACATTAACTGGCTGCATAAGACTATTAACTGGCTGCATAGGCACCTCTGAAATCAGGCTTGGTATTTCACCCACCACCTGATCCTCCCTCCTCCCTTCCAACACAGCAGTCCCACTCACCATAGTCCCAGAAGTACCAGCAGTCCCGTTATTAGGTACACCAGCTGTTTTAGCATCCATGCGACATTTCTGGTCTGATATTTTAGTGTCCATGTTGGACTCCTGCTCCTTCTTCTCACAGACAACAGGAACTTTTTTGTCAGGATTGACACCATCTCCTCCTGCATACCCTGCCGATTGCAAGGATCCATTGACAGATGCAGTCTTTTTGTCTGTAGCAGCAATCACAGGAATGGCATCCATACTCGGAGAGATATTCTCAACAAGCATTCCTTCACTAGCATTTTCCTGAACTGAAACAGCCTGTTCTCCATTTGCAGACACTGTAGCACTGCCACCATTTCTTGATCAGGCTTAACAAATGACAATTTTTCCACAACTTTCTTCCTTACAGGCTGAGGGAGGACATCCTCCTCCTCATATGATGAGTCGGTGCCACTCAAGGGAGATTCAATTTCCGTAATGGCCTGCAGCAATCCACCATTTTCCTCAACCTCCTCCTGAGATGGCCCAGGCTGGGGAGGGAGGGGGGCAGATACTGACTCAGACAAGACAGATCCAGAGATGGGGTAGTACTGGGGCCACCATGTAAAGCCACTTCGTTACCCCCCATCCATACTGTCACCATTGCTCTGGCATCCACCCTCTGGCTGGTGCTCGCACAGGCACTCTCCTTCATCTGTTTAAATCTCTCCTCATTCTCAAATTTTTCTCTAAATACACATATGTTTTCATTCAGAGAAGCAATCAGCTTCTCCCGCTTCTTTAATGCCTTCTCCAGAGACTTCAGCTTGGAGTCTTCCCTCCTACTGCTCCCAGACTTACTGTGCAGAGATTTCTTCTTCCTGAAATCCGCTTTCACGACAGCAAGTTTCTGTTCCTCCTTGGTAATAGGGCGAAGTCTATTTACCACTTTATCCTGGAATGCTGATAAGGACTCCCCTTGTGTGGGGACAGGCCCAGGATCCACTGCAGCATGAGCACATGGCATAGGCCTCAGTGCCTCTGGGGAGACCCCCCTTCCTCTTTCCCAACATTGGTTCATGCTTGCCTTGGAAAAATCTGCAGGAGAGGCCCCAGGATTGCTCCTTCTCTCAGCTGAGACCAAAGCAGAGTGAGCCAACAGCACCTTGCAAAACAGCACCACCTGGTGGAGAAGCTCCTCTGGTGCAGAGACTGATGTGACTGGCACAGTGTTCTCTGTACAACTATAGAATATTTTAGAGCTATATAAATGTATAATACGGTAATAATAATAATAATAACTTATTATTATTATCATTATTATTAATGTGACTTTAATGGGACATTAGAGTGTAATTTTTTTTATTAAACAGTCATACAAACATAAAGCTTATTAATAAAAACATATTTACACAAAAATAAACAACAACTAAACAAAAACAAGCATGCTTACATCAGCAAGTAAAGAAAACTGTTTCCTGACAAGATAACATATTAAGAAACATATTTTAATGACAAAAAAAGGGACTACAAACCCCGAACCTCAACTTAAACACAATTCAGGCTAAGAAACCTTTTTAGATTTAATCACCATCAGGATGAGACTTCAAAACCCCCCCATTAACTCCTCCCCCCACATCATTCACCCCGACTTCCACATCATTCACCTTGCATTCTGCACCAGCTCCCCCTCATTCCCTTCCCACCCCCCCTCCGCCATCATCCAATCCATCCCTCACTCCACCCCTCATGTCTGCCGACCTCCAGCCACACTTCTGCCATGCCGAGGAGGAGGGGTTAGCACCACCAAACACGCTGGTCCAGCACCCTCCTCTGCCTTCACTACACTAGGAGAAACAATAGGTGCAGACTTGACAACCACACTTTCTGACACTGACTGGGGAACCACAGACTGGGGGGGGGGGGCACTGACACCACAGATGGCCTCACAGACACAGATTCTGATGGGACAGAGACACTAGGATCCCCTGGTACAACCTCCGCCAATCCAGACTCTTCTCTATCCAGATGGAAGAATTTCTCCACCAGCTCTGGCTTATTGTGCAAAGTCTCATGACACCGGCTTTAAGGATGACCAACCTTATCACATAGGTTACATTTAATGATGTTACAGTCCCTTGCCAGATGCCAGAGTTCCTAGAACAAAAAGCACTTCTGTTCTGGACATTTAGAGGAGAAATGTCCCTTGACTCCACATTTATGACACAGCTTAGGTCGACCAGGGTAGAAGACAGTAATCCTATCTCTATCAATAAAGGCAGAGGAGGGCAAATGCTGGACCACATTCCCACACACACACAACCTCATTGACACCGACCACCCATAGGTATCGACTCATTCCTTGTCAGGATAGTCACATTCTTAATCAAGGGCTGATGTGAGACAACTTTGGGGAGAAGCCCCTTCCAGTCTGGCTGGCCCATATACACATGCTCAAACCGCTCCCAAAACAGATCCAGTGATTCTGGATGCACAACTGACAAATCATATTCATAGAAACCAGCCGGACTTATAAGAGCATAAATATCCTCCGCCTTAAATCCCATGGCTAGGATCTTATCCAACCATCCTCCTGATAGGTGGAATACCTCCTCCTTCCCACCTGAGCTGTACCACATTCCTGCATTAAATGGAAGGTGCGTTAGGTGAAAGTCGCACAACTGGCTCCCTTCCACCACCAGCAGCATGACTTTGTCCCGACATAGGGACCTTTGAAATCTGGTTTGGTAAGTTACACACCACTTGATCCTCCCTCCTGCCCTCCAGTACAACAGTCCTACTTACCATAGTCCCAGAATTACCACAGATACCAGCAGTCCCGTCATCAAGCAAAGTCTTCTGTTTAGAAAAACTGCCAGCTGTTTCAGCGTTCATACGGGCCTCCTACTCTGCAGTTTCAATGTCCTCCTGCATTCCCTTGATCTGTTGGCAGAGACAATCTCGGGAAAGTCCTCCACACATTGAGGAAGATTTTCAGCAAGGACTCCTTTATCATGATCCTCATCTGATGAGTCGGTGCCGCTCTAGGGAGATTCTATTTCTGTAATGGCCTGCGGCAATCTGCCATTTTCCTCAACCTCCTCCTGAGATGACCCAGGCTGCTGGGGAGGGAAGGGGGCAGATACTGACTCAGACATGACAGATTCTGAGACAGGGGTAGTACTAGGGCCACCATGTGAAGCCACTTCCTTAACCCCCATCCATACTGTCGCCGTTGCTCTGGTATCCAGCCTCTGGCTGGTACTGGCACAGGCACTTTCCTTTATCTGTTGCAATCTCTCCTCATTCTTACACTTTTCTCTGAGCACACCACTGCTCTCCTTCAGAGAGGCGACCAACTTCTCCTGCTTTTTCAATGCCTCTTCCAGAGACTTCAGCTTGGAGACTTCCCTCTTACTGTTTCCAGACTTACTGTGCAGGGATTATTTTTTCCTGAGATCTTCTTTCATTACAGCAAATTTCTGTTCCAATGCGGCAAAGTCTGTTCACCCCTCTATGGACTGGTAAGGATTCCTCTTGCATAGGGACAAGCCCAGGATCCATTGCAGCTTAAAGCGGAGGTCCACCCTAAAATGGACCTCCGCTCATCGGAATCCCCCCCCCTCCGGCGCCACAATTGGCACCTTTCAGGGGGGAGGGGGGTGCAGTTACCTGGATAATCCATGTAACTGCACCCACTTCCGGGATAGCTGTCTGCGGAAAGGGGCGTAGATTACGCCCCTTTCCGCAACTGCCCGCCCCTTTGCGCAAGTGCCCCGCTGCCTGCTGGGAAACACACAGTTCCCAGAGGCAGCGGGGACCGTCCAGATTGTGCCGCGCGGCTCGCGCATGCGCAGTAGGGAACCGGGAAATGAAGCCGAAAGGCTCCATTTCCTGATTCCCATACCCAAGATGGCGGCGGCAGGACCCGACAGACGACCTAGCGATCGGCTTCGGGTGCCGACATCGCGGGCGCGCTGGACAGGTAAGTGTCACTATTTTAAAAGTCAGCAGCTGCAGTATTTGTAGCTGCTGGCTTTAAAAAAAAAAAAAAAAACGCGGAGTCCCGGTGGACTCCCGCTTTAAAAACAATGGAGTAGGCCTCAGTGCCTCTGGAGAGCCTCCACCTTCATCTCCCCCCATCCACTGCATGGGGGCTGGCGGAGAAGCCTGCAGGACAGGCCCAGGCTTGATGTTTCCTACAACTGAGAGCAAAGCAGAGTGAGCCAACAGCACCTTGCAAAACAGCACTACCTGGTGGAGAAGCTCCTCTGGTGCAGAGATTGATGGGACTGGCTCAGTGATCTCTGTACATCACTATGGTATATGTCAGCTCTATTTAAATGTATAATAATAATTCATTACTACAATTATGATTATTATTATTACTATTATTGTTATGATTATTATGAATGTGACTATGATGGGACATCATAGCGTAAGCTGATGACTAAAGTTACTGGCTCAATGTTCTCTGTACAACATTACAGATTATGTCAGAGCTATATAAATGTATATGATGATTATTATTAATATTAATGTGACTGTGGTGGGACATTAGACTGTAAGCTCCCCTGGTGCGTACACTGGTATAATGCATACCTCCCAACTTTTTGGTATGGGAATGAGGGACACTTATTAGCAAAAGTATGTAGGCATAGGACACATCCCCTGCCATGCCGCCTTAAAGGAGAATTATATAAAAAAAAAAAAAAAAAAATACATGTTAAACCCACAAGTGCTTTTTTTTATGCCTACATATATTTGCTAGTAGGTGTCCCTCATTCCCATCTCAAAATGTTGGGAGGTATGTGCATGTGAGAAAACAACAAGGTTTTGTCACAAGGATTTAGATATACACTCAGCAGCTGCAGATAAACTATTAGATAATAGGAATACTTGCATACCTCCTAACTTTTTGAAATAAAAATGAGGGACATCTATTAGCCAAAGTATGTAGACATAGGACACACCTCCTGCCACGCTCCCTTAAAGGAGAATTGTACCAAACAAATGCTGAGCTAAACCCACAAGTGCTTTTTTTACCACTACTATTCCTTTATATTGGCTTTTGAAATTTACAAATGCAACAATTTAGAAATTGGGTGAAAGGTTTAGCACTGGGAAACACTTTTTGAAAGATACATGGTACATTTTTTATATAACTAAATAAATAAGAGCAAAGTGAGGGACAATCAAGGAGGAAAGAGGGAGAGAGGGACTTTGTTACAAATCAGGGACAGTCCCTCAAAATCAGGGACAGTTGGGAGCTAAGATAATGGAGTGTTTTCTGTACAGCACAGCAGAATATGTCAGAGCTATATAAAGGTATAATAATAATCATAATAGTAAATTAGTAATAATAATTAGAGATGAGCCAAACACAACTGGGTTCAGTTTGCACTGGGTTTGGCAAACATGAGCCAAGTTTAGATGCCAAATTGGAACCCTGTTGTAGCCAATGGAAGCTGAATGTTAAAAATCAGTTCTGCCCGTTTGCTAGGGTAATAGGTAAGGGATTGTCTAACAAGTGAAATGGGGGCTGGGCACATCCCTGGGGGTACAGGTAACAAAGTAAAAAATGTTTTAAATAATTCTGTTTGGCGAGGATCAGTGATTTTATTAATTGTCAGACGCCTTATCTTAGATGAAGATTTTCAATAGATGTTCATGATAGAAGCCCACGAAAAAAAAGCTTCAGAGCAGATATTGTATGAAATTTAAGGGGTATCGTATCCAAAATAAAAAATTACAACTTGTGGGAAATCCCCCATAATTCATAATAGGCTCTTCAGGTCTCATATGGGTTTAAGGGGGAGCCTTGTGCAAAAATAAACAGAAAGAAGAAAAAAGCTTGGGGTCCTCCTCAAAAATGCATTCCGTTATTCTGAGCATGCACCCTGGCTGGCTAGGAAAGAGGAGGGACAACTTGCATCCCCCATCTTTATTTATACAAGGCCACGTGTCTTCGAAATGTAGGGGGGGAGACTATTGACAGCGGGAAGCTGTCAAATATAGAAGTGGTGGAAGTACTGCTTCTCTATATGGTTTTTGGACTCCTGACAAACGTTTGGGTGTCTGTCTGAACTACTGAAAAGCCAAAGTTCAGTTTGAACCTAGGTAAATGCCGGCGCCCTGCTGATGGCCCCTCCCTTTTCCTCTTCCCCTCCATTTTTGATTAAGTTCAATAGGGGTTTGATATAAAATAGTCAGCTAATATCCTGGTTTCTTTCTATGTTCTGTGTTGCCAGGATAGTTTTGAAAAGGGTCAACCTTCTCTCTATGATGTTATTACATTAAATATAAAGCTGCGTCTGCATCGTTCTTGGCGCCTAACTCCCCTAACTTTGGAGGCATGTAAGTGGTCTAATCTTCCCCTTTTTTGACCACTGAGGATATACTGTACATGTTATGCTGTCTATTTTGTATGTTTAAGTGTAATTAATTATGCTGTATCTTTTTTTGGTTAGGCCCACTGTTTGTCAAGATAAAACAGTCATGAGGAAGCAGATTGCGAAATGCGTCAACCTCTTGGCAGAACAGTGCAAGCTAACACAGTTTGGTCATTTATTTACATTCTTACATGAGCTCTGGCTCTGAATGTTTTATATGTGTTATTTTTAACTTTTGTAATAAAACTTTTTTGCTACAATTTTGGTTGCTGCGTCTCCTTCTGATATAGTTAAAGTCCGTACAATTGTTCTCTTTTTTCTATATGAGCTGTATGAATGTATAATAATAGTGTGTGACTGTGGTGGGTACATTAGAATGTCTCTCCTCTGGCATAGAGACTGATGTGAATGGCTCTGTGTTCTCTGTACAGCACTGTAGGACATGCCCACAATAATAATAAAAATAATAATAATCATTGTCTTTGTTTTTATGTTAACCGGGTCAGTCTTTTTTTAATGTATATTTATTATTCACTACTTCAATACCGGGCTGCATTGATTAGCACTGATATGCTGCACTTATGGGCACTAATAGGCTGCACTTATGGACACTGATAGGCAGCACAAATGGGCACTGATAGGAGGCACTAATATGCAGCACTGATAGGTGGAACTAATAGGCAGCACAAATGGGCACTCATAGGAGGCACCGATGGACACTGATAGGCAGCACTGATAGGCAGCACAAATGGGCACTGATTGGCAGAACTGATAGACACGCATAGTAAGGGCACTGATGATCAGTTCCTTGTTCATCAGTGTAAATGTGTCCTGTCAGAATTGCCAGTTACTGGCTCTCCTTTTCTCACACTGTGACAGAACGTGAGGAAAGGCATGCCGATAACTGACATGTTTGTTTACATGTGATCAGCTGTGATTGTCCCTTTACCGTGATCTATGATCAGCTGTGTCCTAAGGACACAGCGATCATAGACTGCACAGGGTATGCAACCCGGGAGGATGTCCATGGATGCCCTCCCAGAATTGGACAACCACGCTGTGGTCGTCTTTTTGCCTATAGCGTGGTCAGCAAGTTGTTAAAGGGTAACTCTACTTTCATGGGAAAAAATAGCAAATAAAAAAAAATATATATATATAGTGCATACAATCTCTACACAAATCATCGTAATCGAATTTAGTTAGTGAAAATTACCTTTTCTTTTCAATCTGCAGCTCTTTAAATTTCTGTAAAATGCAATATAGCAACCTAGAGAAGTTCTATACACAGATGCAGGGCAGTCTTTAACACGGGGCAAATGGGGCAGCTGTCCTGGGCCCTGTCTTTGCTGTGAGGGCCAAAGCAGTTGCCCCATGAGCCCGCGCTACCCACATATTTGGTCCAAGATGATGGCACTACAGAGTGCACCAAGAACATGAGAGGCAGCGCTGTAATCCTGAGCCAGCAGAGAAGGGGCGGGGGCAGGGCCAGGAGCTCCACTGACGCTCTGACCCTGCCCCATGCAGTCTGCATACTCGGGAGGGAGGCAGCGCTGTATTCCTCATCCAACAGAGAGGGAGCGGGGCCGGGAGCTCCACTGAGTCTCTGACCGTGCCCCATGCAGCCTGTATGCTTGGGAGGGAACGGCCGTAGTAGGAGCTGAGATCCGAGTTGGAGCCCCGCCCCCGGACTTCTGAAAGTGCATAGTGAGCTTGTCTGGCCAGGTATGTTCTTGCCCCTCCATAGACTGCCTGACTGCTATCCTACATTCTGAGCTGTTGTTCAGCTGTAAAACTGTGCATTGCTGAAAGGTCTTTGGTCATCGCATCTCCTTTGGTCTTTTGACCCCAGATCTCATATTTAAGAGGTCCTGTCATGCTTTTTTTCTATTACAAGGGATGTTTACATTCCGTGTAATAGGAATAAAAGTGACACTTTTTTTTAAAGAACAGTGTAAAAAAACAAAAGAAATAAGAAAAATAAATATTTTAAAAGCGCCCCGTCCCAACGAGCTCACATTCAAACCACACAAGTGAGGTATCACCGTGATCAGTAGAGTGAGAGCTATAACCCTAGCCCTAGTAACTCAAAACATGCAACCTGTAGAATTTTTTAAACATCGCCTATAGAGATTTTTAAGGGTAAAAGTTTGTCGCCATTCCACAAGCGGCCACAATTTTGAAGCGTGACATGTTGGGTATCAATTTACTCAGTATAACATTATCTTTTACAATATAAAAAAAAAATTGGGCTAAGTTTACTATTGTCTTATTTTTTAATTAAAAAAAGTGCGCTTGTAAGACCGCTGCGCAAATATGGTGTGACAGAAAGTATTGCAATGAATGCCATTTTATTCACTAGGGTGTTAGAAAAATATATATATAATGTTTGGGGGTTCTAAGTAATTTTCTAGCAAAAAATAAATAAAAATAGTTTTTAACTTGAAAACACTAAATCTCAGAAAGAGGCTCGGTCCTTAAGTGGTTAAGCTTCTTATTTTTATTTCCATTTATATGGTGTCATACTCAATCACACGCAATGATAGAACTAAAGCTGTATGAGAATATTCATAAACAAGTAGTAAAAAAGGAAAAAATACACACAGGAAGCCGCTATCGTTTCCAGCACTTTATGTACAATCTATCATTCACTTAAAATATTTAACAATTTCAGATTTATAGGCAATAATCCTTCAAAAGAGAAAATGAAAATTTAAACTGATATTGAAGCGTGATTTATTCCTGTAATAATGGATGTGTCGCAGTTCCCGCTAAGCATTTCTTTACCTCGAATGTAACTCTTTATTTATCAGTTGATACATTTTTTTTACAAGTCTTTGTGTGATTCATCTCAGCTCACATCCATGATTGAGTCACATTCACAGTTTTATTATATTTGCTTCTTGCCCAATCTGTTATTTGTATGATTCTGTTTTGAGGTGGAGAGAAGGTGGAATGACCGCAATTCATCTCAAGTTAGATGAATAAACTTTGCCTCATTTAGATGCACTTAGTCTGGGGGGGGGGGGGGGGGAATAAAGTGACTCTTCAGAAGAACATGTTTAAAGCAGAACTCCAGTCAAAAACACAAAATAACAATGAATAGCCTATAAAAAGCCTATACAAAACCACCTACGCTGCAATGTAAGGAGCATTCTTCCCACAGACCACCAATGTAAGGAGCATTCTTCCCACTGATCACCAATGTAAGGATCATTCTTCCTACTGATGACAAATCTAGGGGGCAATTTTCCTATTGACCACCAATGTAAGGAGCATTCTTCCTACTGATAATAAATCTAGGGGGCATTCTTCATATTGACCACCAATGTAAGGAGCATTCCTCCCAATGATTACCAATTTAGGGCCATTCCTCCCACTGACTGCCAATGTAGGGAGCATTCTTCCCACTGTTCACCAATATAAGAAGCATTCCTCTCAATGAACACCAATGTACGGGCATTCTTTCCACCGACCACCAATGTAGGGAGCATTCTTCCCACTGACCACAGCAGTAAGGAACAATCTTCCCATTGACAAACAATGTAAGGGGAATTCTTCCCACTCACACCAGTTGAAGGAACATTCTTCTCATTGACCACCATTTTTTTTTTCACTTCAGCAAAATTTCCTGAGAGACTTATTTCAACTTTTCAGTTCAATTTTTGTCTCTTCTCGTTTTCACATCATCGTGGTTTATACTTTTATATTTAAATTTATTACCTTATCTGGTAATTTTAATTACATACAAAAAACACAATTCCCCCCCCCAATATTCTCCCCCCTAAACATCCCTCCTCTACCCCCCCCCCCCCCCGTTTGTTTTATTTTAGTTCTCTCCTATTCCTATGTTACATTCCTCTGGCTTCCATTATCTTCTCTAGGTATTTATCTGAGGATTTGAATTTTTCCCAACTTTCCCAGGTGCGAATATAGGTCCGGAATCGTCCCTTATCTCTACTCCCCAGACATTTTATTATGGTACTCTATTTTATCGAACCAAGCTCTTATGCCTGGTTTTTCACTACTTAACCAGTTTTTTGGGATCAGCCCTTTCGCGGCATTTAAGAGTGTCAGAATAATTGTTTTGATTGTTTGTTTCTTTGAAGTTTTAAAATCATGAAACAGACATGACTGTAGATTATATTCTATTTTCTCATTCATTATCTCTTTTATGATGCACACTTTTTATTGCCAATACGCCTTTATTTTTGGGCATTCCCGCCAGATATGCACCAATGTTGCCCTTTGAATGCAATTTCTCCAGCATAGTGGTGAACTCTCCGCTTGGTATTTATATGTTCTCACCAAGGTCAAATACCATCTAGCTAACAGTTTATAGTTAATTTCAATGAAATTAATGTCCCAAACCTTCTTATATACAGCTCCAATCATCTTCTCAACTTGGCAGTCATCGAATTTTAAATCCAGATCTGTCAGGGAAATAGGCGTTACCTCGGAACATACGATCGTGTTAACGCGCGTCAGCGCTCACGAAGACGCAATGTGATTCCCAGACGAACGCCTGATGTAGCTTCTGTTCAAGTGCGAGTACGCGGGGTAGGACGAACGCATAACGTTACACGTCGTAGGCGTACGAACGCGATGGCGCGCTCACGACGTAACCCCAGCGCCGTGCCTATTTAAACGTTCACCTGACAGTGCCGCATTGCTGGTTTATCGTCAGCTTCTCCTGAGTACCTGTGCCTGTTATCCCTGCTGTCTGATCTCCTGTTTACCGACCCGGCTTGTTTGACCTGCTTCTGCTACTCTCCTGGCTCCGACTTCTGGCTTGTCCCTGATACTCCTTGTCTGCTCCTGGCACCCGACCTCGGCTTGGCTTGGCTCCCGTTTCCTGGTCTCCAGCTCAGGATCCATTGCTCTCACCTCCGGATTGATCTCCCGTGTTTGACCTTCGGCTTGACCCTGACCCTGCCTTGGACTTCCTTGCACAGTTGCCTCCAGAGACTGTCTACTCAGCTTTCCACCTGCTGCTACCCGGCAACCTGTGCTACTGTGGGCACTGCATCCCTGTGTCACCTTCAGGGTTGTACTGCACTCGGCCGCAAGGGGAGCCCTCTCAGCATCTCGGCCTCCTTACCCCGATATTGACAAGATCATTTTCCCATTGGTCTATGTAGGCCAGTCTTCCTTGTCCTTCTAAATCTGATAATATTCCATACACTTTTGATATTCAATTTTTTTAGTGGTTGTTGTGTATAGCAGAGCTTTTCCAAGACCATCTTTTCCCCTTTTTCCCGTATTGGATGTGGAAGTGATTTTATAAAGTGTTTTATTTGAAGCTGATTCCATTTGCTTATCTTTTAGATTTTTCTATTTCTTGTCATGTTTTGGTTTTACCCATTGTGATTACATCTTTCAATTGAGGATTATTTATTTTCAGTGCGGTGAATATCTCTCTCCCCGGTAAAAAAAAAATTTGTTCCCGTGAATGCCATTAAGGGAGAATTATACTCCCATTTTTCTTTCTGATACACTGTGTCCCAAATTTTAAAAACATTTTTAGTCAGGTCGTGTGTGTCCTGGTCCAGTGTCCTATATTTTCATGGTACCCAAATATTTTTGTGTAATGTACTTCTACTTATTGTGTTTTCTATCTCTACCCACTTTTTCCCACTATTTCCATATGTCCAATCTATTATGCGTGCTAAAACTACTGCTTTATAATATCTATTTATGTCTGAGGTTGCCAGTCCCCCATGTTCCCTTTTCCTAGTGATAAGTGCAAATATATTTATTCTTGGCTTTCTATTTTTGCAAATATATTTTATCAACATTTTTTTTATTGTCTTGAAGAAACTCTGCGGTATCCCTATTGTTAACATCTGAAATTTTTACATTACTTTTGGTAAAATTACCATTTTAAACATGTTTATTCTGCCTATCCATAATATTGTGCATAAACATATTTTATTTAGTTCTGCCTTAACCTCATTTATTAATGTGATGTAGTTTGTTTTATAAAGTTTTTCAACCATTGGGGTTAATTTAATTCCCAAATATTTTAATTCTTTATCCACGTAAATGGGAATTCTTTTTGGAGAGTCAGGGCCTCACTTTCCTCCACTCCTATATTTAATATTTCTGTTTTAATAGGATTTATTTAAAAATTTGAAAGTTCCCCGTTAACTTTGGATTTGTCACGTACATCTGTACATCATCTGCATATGCTGCTATTTTATGTACCTTCTCTCCAACTCTCACCCCTCCTATATCCCGATTATTTCGTAGGGTCGCCAAAAAAGGTTCCATTGATAGAACATATAGGAGAGACAAGAGTGGGCAGCCTTGGAGCATTCTGTTACACATCTCAAAACTGGATGACAGCTCCCATTGACCTTTACCATTGCTGTTGGGCCATTATATACATTTTTAATCCACTGCATGTACTTTGGTCCTATTCCCAGGTGGCGCAATGTATCCATCATGAATCCCCAGTCTACCCTGTCAAAAGCTTTTTCTGTATCTATTGACAGAAATAGAGCTGGGGATTCACTTGAGATTCACTTGAGTTTCTCTTACCTAACATCAGGATTGTTTTTAAACTATTATCTCTCCCCTCTCTACCTGGGACAAAACCGGTCTGGTCAGGATTTATCCAACATGGTATTAATTTTTTTAATCTGGTAGCCAGAATATTTGCGTAGATTTTTATATCGCATTTAATAAAGCAATGGGTCTATAGCTCGAGCAATTGGTTTTATCTTTCCCCTCTTTAAGTATAATTGTGATATATGCCAGTAGTGATTCTTTTCTGATTTCTTCTTCTTCTGCTATACTGTTTAAATATTCACATAGCCTGGGGATCAGGAGATCTTGAAAGTTTTTATAATATTGAATCGTGAAGCTGTCTGGTCCTGGGCTTTTTCCAGATGGGGTATCTCTCATAGCCTGTTTAATCTCTTCTTGTGTAAATCTTTTTTCCAGTTCTTTTATTTGTTCAGGTTGAATTCTTGGTAACTTTGCTTCTTTCAGATAAATTTGTATCTTCTTTCCTCTAATTTCTTTTTCTTGTCCTGACTCCTCCTTTTTTATTGAGTATAGTGCACTATAGTAGCATTGAAATGCTGTTGCAATTTCTGATTAGTTGTTTACTTATTTTCCCTTTTCATTTTTGAGCTTCTCTATATAATTCATGGACTTCTTTTATTATTTATTATTTATTATCTTTTATTATTATTATTATTTGGACAGTATATATTAGCAAGCATATATTTTATATTATGTATAGTTCCCAAAAGAAAAAGAAACCGTCCTTAAGGATCCACTTTTCTTTTTTCAATTTCAAACCAAACATTTTTTCCAAAACCTATAGCCACCCCTTTTGCTCTACTAACTGGCGAATCTCCGTAAATGTTGGTAAATTTCTTGAATAAATTTTGATATTTTAATCCTGGATAAAATGCATCTCCTGTAAGAATACAATTCCAGCCTTATATCTTTCCAATTCTCGTAAAATTATATGTCTCTTCAAAATTTTTATATTACTCGTGTCCTCCATTCCTATCCCAATCCCCGTGCATCCTCCCCCTCCCCTATTATTGGAATTTATATATATTTTTTTAAAGTCTGGGATCTCTTCAATAAACCTTAATCTAGCACTTATTCCATTTCTCTTAGCAATCAGACAAGCAGGAAAACCCCAGTTATATTGTATTTCCTGGTCTTGAAGGGTTTTTAACAAGGGTTTGAGCGTCCTTCTTCTTCTCAAAGTTTCTTGTGACAAATCCTGAAAGACTTGTATGATTTTTTCTTCATATTCGATTGGTGATTTCCTCCTCAGATTTCTCCAAATTAGATTTTTTTCCTCCCATCTTTTTAAGCATACAATTACATCTCTTGGTTTTTCCATAGGGAGCCCAAATGGTCTTCTTAATCTGTGTATCCTCTTAAATTCTATTATATTAGTTTCATCTTTTCCCAGCATTGGATTTAATAACGTCTTTATTATTCCTGCAAGATTTTCTTCATGTACAGATTCAGGCAAACCTCGAATTCTCAATTTTTTTCTTCGTTCCCTATTTTCGTGATCTTCTATTTTATACATTTGTTCCTGTTGTTCCTTTTTTATAAAATGTATTTCACCTCTCAGCTACTTTATCGTTTCTGTGTGGGAGACCACCATTGTCTCTACTTCTTCTATTCTTGAGAGGATATGACCCAAGTTTTTATGGATAGTTGTCATTTCTGCTTTTAAGGAATTTTCTAGGGCTGCAAACATTTTTTCCATATCCAATTTTGTTGGTAGTTGGGCTGAATCCAGGGCATCAGCCCCTCCGCAAGCTCCTTCTCCAGACTATTCCAGATCGTGTTCTATTCTCAATTCGGAGAGTGAGCTGCTTTCTACTGTTGTCCTACTCTGACCCCTTTTCTCCTTTTTTCCTTCTTTTCTTTAATTTCAGTCTTCCGCCCTTTCACGCTCTGATGTCTTTCTCCCTCCCCTTCTCCCTGTGTTAAGTATGTATTCATTGGGCCCCGTCTTGAACTAGGGCCAAGGCTCGACCGCTGCGATTTAACAACCGTTCCCCCACCTCTTGTCACCTTTCCTCTCATTGTAGAGAAAAAAAAAAGAAAAAAAAAAAGGGCGCAGCGAGTCAGAGCCAGAGAGATAAGCAGTTGATCTATTGATCCTGCCTATCTAACTATTACAATATTTATGACATTTATGGGATTTTTACTTCTTTTCAGTAAGGACCGCTGGGTATGTCAGTCTATTAGTCTGGTTCACTCTTTTAACCCGTTGAGCAATGGTTACACTTTTCCCCTGCAATTTGCTCAAAGAGCGGATTATCTGTGTCATTCAGATATCACCAGTATTTGCACAATTACAGCAAACCAACAATCCATTCAGTCTGCTTACTGCTAGTTTACTTGTGCCTTTCTTTCCACTGACTATATATATTATATTTTCCTTTTTTCTTTTTTCTTTTTCCTTGCATCTCTTTCGTCCAGACCTCTGCTCTTCTATGCACCTTTAACTTTACGTAAACCCATGCAGTCCAGTATTCAATCCTTTAAATAATCACTATACTCCCACAGAAAAAAGTTGGAGAAAGAGTCCCTCTGCAATCAAATCAGCACTACTCCTTCCTTCCAGGTTTTAGGAAAAAAAAAAAAAAGAGATCCATTTTCCTTGTACCTTTCTCCCTGCACTGCAATTGTAATTGTGGAAGAGAGAATAACAGTGGTTATAGTTTGCATTATAGTTCACTTATGGTGCTACTTATCTGCCATCAGCCAAATGAGGGGATCGGATCAACTTTCAGCCTGCAGACCCAGTCAGTGTCTCTTGCTGGTTCTTTTCTCCGAGCTCCGCGGCTCCTCAGGTCTTCCCGGTGCACCTCGGGTCTCCTCGGCTCTCCCCAAGTATCCCCGAGTATCTCCGGAACTCTCCAGGTATGACTCTGCACACCTCTGATCTGTCGGCTCTTCTTCGTCCTCCCTCTGCGTCCTTCAGCGTCCCTCGGCCTCCTCCAAAGCTTGAGGACTACCCAAAGGTCACCATGGGTCCACCACAACCGCGCCAGCCACCAGAGGATCCCCAGGAGGACTCAGCTCACCCCACCTAGGAGCCACCGAGCCACCGTTCAGGAAGTACAAACACTGTACACGCTGTACTTCCAACCCAGATCGGGGGGTGCGGGAGGTACGGGGAATGTGAGTCAAAGGCAACGCTTTTCTCCTATCATCTTAGCAAGAGAGGAGAGGTCTCAGACCATCACAGCGTGCAGCCTATTGGCACCATTGTCTGGCTCCTCCCTCTCCATTGACCACCATTTGTAAGAAGCATTCTTCCCACTGACCACAGCGGTAAGGAACAATCTTCCCATTGACCACCAATGTAAGGGGAATTATTCCCATTGATCGCCAATTTAAGGAATAATCTTCCCACTATTCACCAATGTAAGGGACATTGTACCCACTTATGACACATCTAGGGGGCATTCTTCCCACTGACCACCAACATAATGGGCATTTCTCCCAATGACCACCAATGTATGGAGCATTCTTCCCAATGAACACCAATGCAAGGGACATTGTTCCCACTTATGACAAATCTAGGGGGCATTCTTCCCACTGACCACCAATATAAGAAGTATTCCTCCCAATGACCACCAATGTAAGAAGCATTCTTCCCACAGGCCTCCAATGTAAGGAACATTCTACCCACTGATCACCAATGTAAGGAGAATTCTTCCCACAGACCACCAATGTAAGGAACATTTTTCCCACTGATCACCAGTGTAATTTTCCCAATGACCATCAAAATAAACCCACCTGACCACCATTGTAAGCAGGCATCACACCACTGACCACCAGTGTAAGGGGGCTCCTCTCTACTAACCAGCAATGTGATGGAACACCAAAACACCAAACAACAATCCCAGCTTACTGATCCTGCTGATGTTCCATGAGCCGCAGATATAATAAACAATAGCGGGGGTTCCCTAAGATGTATAAGTTATTTCAGAGGTCCCTCAGTGTAAAAAATTTTTTTTGAGAAAGGCTGATCTAAGCATTTGTTAAGCAGCTTTGTTGAGTCAGTGGCTGATGTGCAGACAGCCACCAGATGGGGAATCTACACCTCTGTTTGTATAGTAAAATGAAAATATGGAACAGCAATCACAGCCAAATGAGAACGTTACATAAAAAGTTACTTTCAAGTATATATTACAAATCCTGACTCATAATGTGTTCAGAGTTCCTGTTCATAGTATATTCTCCATCCAGCGGGATGTTTTTGGATGCGGTGACAGGTCCCCTTTCAGCCCCCCACCGTACCCTGGGAACTCTGAAATTCTGGAATTCTCTATGTGATCTTCCAGCACAAACAAGGACTTTTTTCATATGATATAACTCTGTCCTGGAATAATACCTCCAGCCTCCAGTACAAACACAAACGGCCGCCGTGGCCACTCCACGGAAAACAAGAACCAAAACTGTCAGATCTTCCAGGCGGATAAAACCCGGAGACTGTAATTAAAGGGAACAAGAAGATCTCAACTTTCACAATTTCCAATCACTGCCACATGTTCTCCATCTCTCCGTTTACTCTGCAACTTCCACATTCATTTTCCATGTTGCTAAAAAAGTCACTTCTCTGTAAGGGGAAGCCGCGAGCGGCGCCTTGTGTTTACACGAGTGTGCGCAGAATGACACACCGCCATGATGCTGACTCAGCATAATCCATTCCAGGCTAGAGGGGAAGAACTAAACCTGCAATAAAATGTATTAAAAACAAAGTGTCATACAAGTGAGCCAGAGATTTCCAGGATTGTCTTTTTTGTTTTATTTATTTATTTTTTTGTTTTTTACATCTTCTTTTTGCAGTCCACACAAAAAAGTTTCCATTCACAAATCAATAAACAATAACTTACAAAATTATTACTGCTACACCCGGGCAAATAAGTATACAAATATACACCAATCATAGGTGTGCGCAGCCTTTTGCATTAAAGCAGAGTTCCACCCATTTTTACAAGGTGGTCTTAAGACCACCCCTACACCCCTAGTTATTGGAGATCTACATATATATATATTTTTTTTCTTTCCTACCTTTTTTGAAGTACTAAGTTCTATCTCGTGCCGCGGTGCAGGACGTCATGTCCTCTTCTGCGTTGAGCCCTCCTCCTTCATCTCCGCTGTCTTCTGAATGGCCAGAAGATGATCCGGCAATTCACAAAGTGCCACGAGACTCACGCATGCGCAGTAGGAAACTGCCTTTGAAGCCTGAAGGCTCCACTGCTGGTTTCCCTTAGGCGGAATGGCGGCGCCTGCACCAGAGCCGGTGGACGAATTGGCCTGGGGGGGCCAACTTCACCGGCTCCCTGGACAGGTAAGTGTATTTATTAGAAGTAAGCAGCTAAGTTAACTTGTAGCTGCTGTTGTCGCCCTGGTTTCTCAAATAGGCAGGTTGAGGGGCTCCAGGGGTATTTAATGTGGAGGAATCTGTTTTATTAGTTTCCTCCAAAGTTTGTAAAATCCAGTTGGGGACCTGGAGCCTGGAGATTCCATAGCGTTATGGGTGGGACGGAATCTCCAATCCTGGGAACGGGTTTTGGGAACAGTCAGGAGTCTGGCCGGTTGATTGAGAAAGTGGGTCCTGGGCTTATAGCAGAGTCAGGATTAGGGTTCTGGGCTCCACCCAGAGAGACAGGAGGTCTCCAGGAGTCCAGAGAGTGCAGGTGTGCACTAGTGAAAGCCAGAGACCCAAGTCTGAGGATCAGAGCAGTGAGGGGCTGCTTTTTAGACAGATGCTGTGTGCATCTAAGGAGACAGATAAGAGCCTGAAGTGGAAGGCCTGAGCAGCAAGGAAGCTGAAAAGAGGTACAGTAGTTGTACGGGAACCCTGTTATATGGCCAAGAGGGCTGAAGCGCAAAGCCTAAGTGGCAGTACTGCTGAAGAGAGAGCGCCAGGTGGCTTGGCATTTTTTATTTATTACTGTTTTTGGGAGAAGAACCCCTGTGTGGGCATCCAAGTGCATGTATGAACTTTTGTTTATTTTGTTCCTTTTAACCTCCCTGGCGGTATGATTAGTTCTGGTTTTAGGTGCTGAAAGCGGTACAATTATTTTGCATGGAAATTTGGCGTTTTATATTGTAGTCCTGTAATTCTTAGGAACAACTCTCTTAAATCTGTTCAAACCAGAGTCTAGCAGACATCCTGGGTATGATAAAGTTTATAATATAATAAATAATAATAAAAATTATTCAATAATGTAATCAAATCCAACAACACTGAAATTTGCTAATTTGCAGAATTGTCGCTGTCATTAGATTTAGTGTTTGATGACGAATTTCCCCACAAATCGTTATCGCTCAGTTCTGCAAGTGATTATAATTCATTCTCGCTGTTTTCTAGTTGGTCTAAAATCACTTTTGACATAAAGGGACACTTTCTGGTTGCTATCCAGGCAGAAAAAATTGCATTTATAATATAAAAGTGCATGCAGGGCACTGCACAGACCACTAGGGACAAAGGGGATGTGTAATGTTTTTATACAGTACTGTAATCTGTAAGAATACAGTGCTGTGTGTGTTTTGTGTGTTTTAACTTTTTTGAATTTGGCGCCGATCTCCGCTCCCGTGCGCCGTAACGTCGCAGGGAACGGAGCTCGGCGGCATTCGGGCACTGTGTGAATCGAGCTTGGAGGACATGGCTGGATCCAGGGGACAAGGTAAGTAACTTCTCCCTGTGTCCTCCCTGTATCCAGCGATGCGATCCCGAGTCTGGCTCGGGGTTACCGCTTATAGTGTTGAAATCCCAACCCGAGCCAGACTCGGGATTACCGCTAGGGAGGTTAATAAAAGTGGGCTACCATGCCCTTAAACTAAAGTTCCTGTTTGCTGTGAACTTACTGAAAAGGCATCTACCACTGAGCTAGACATCCCCCAATGTCACAACACATATTGTGACATTATGAAAGGCGAGGTGATTGATGGAATTTATGGGGGTTATTTACGAAACGCAAATCCACTTTACACTGAAAGTGCACTTGGAAGTGCAGTCGCTGTAAATCTGAGGGGAAGATCTGAAATGAGGGGAAGCTGATTTTATCATCCAATCGTGTGCAAGCTAAAATTCAGTTTTTTATTTTCCTTGCATGTCCCCCTCAGATCTACAGTGACTGCACTTCCAAGTGCACTTGCAGTGCAAAGTGGATTTTCCTTTAGTAAATAACCCCCAATGTGTTGTAAATTAAATACTCCTGACCCCTGCACCCTATAAAATGGGTTGTACATTACATTCATTTGCGGGAAACTAAGGTGTAATCCAGTCTGGGTTTTACCAGCCACCTTGGCAGAGTTGGTTTTTTGGTCCACTTAAAACACCCCCCTTGCAGTCCCAGTGTGTGAAAGCCCGAGGGCTTTCACACTGGGGTGCTGCGCTGGCAGGACGTTAAAAAAAGTCCTGCAAGCAGCACCTTTGGGGTGGTGGAGGAGCAGTGAATACACCACTACGTGTCAGGCCTTCTCGTCCAACGTCAGTGCCTGACCTCACAAATGCGCTTCTGGAAGAATGGTCAAACATTCCCATAGATACACTCCTAAACCTTGTGGACAGCCTTCCCAGAAGAGTTGAAGCTGTTATAGCTGCAAAGGGTGGGCCAACTCAATATTGAACCCTACGGACTAAGACTGGGATATCATTGAAGTTCATGTGCGTGTAAAGGCAGGCGTCCCAATACTTTTGGTAATATAGTGTATATTAGTGAACCTGTAGAGAAATCACTGTGCACTTGTGTATGGTTAATCACTAACTCACCATGGACTGCTGTTATACATGAAAAGGATTATCACTTATGTCACTATGAACTTTATGATATGATTCAACTGTCTACTTAGCACTGCACTGTTTATATTCTAATGACATAGTGTATCCTATATTTTGTGCTGGCTTCTAACCTACTATTATTATGCCTTTAGCACAGTGATTTTTTTGTATATTTTGCATGGACTCCTCTAGACCTCTGGAGGTATGCTGTGGTATCTAGAGTTGCAACCACATCCCTTTAACCGCTTAAGGACCGCCTCCTGCACATATACGTCGGCAGAATGGCACGGCGGGGCACAATCCCGTACCTGTACGTGGCTCTTTAAGTGCCCAGCCATGGGTCGCAAGCGCGCCGCCGGGGGCGAGCTCGCAACCCGGTCCTGAGCTCTGTGACAGTGGCCGCAGGACCCACGGACCTGATTGCCGCTGGTGTCCCGCGATCGGGTCACAGAGCTGAAGAACGAGGAGAGGTCTGTGTAAACAAACCTCTCCCCGTGCTTCCTACTGTGGCTGTCACCGCTCGTCTGTTCCCTGTTATAGGGAAAGATGATCAGTGACGTCACATGCAAGGCCGCACCCCCTACAATAAAAAAAAAACACATAACGTCATACATAACCCCTCCTCGCCTCCTTGTGGTTAACTCCTTCCCTACCAGTGTCATTTACACAGGAATCAGTGCATTTAAATAGCATTGATTGCTGTATAAATGACAATGGTCCCAAAAATGTGTCAAAAATGTCCAATGTGTCCGCCATAATGTCGCAGTCACAATAAAAATCGCTGATTGCTGCCATTACTAGTAAAAAAAAAATATTAATAAAAATGCTATAAAACTATCCCCTATTTTCTAAACGCTATAACTTTTGCCCAAACTAATCAATAATCGCTAATTGCGATTTTTTTTTTCACCAAAAATATGTAGAGGAATACGTATCGTTCTAAACTGAGGAATATATTTTATGGGGATATTTATTATAGCAAAAAGTAAAAAATATAGAATTTTTCTCAAAATTGTCACTCTATTTTTGTTTATAGAGCAAAAAAATAAAAACCGCAGAGGTGATCAAATACCACCAAAAGAAAGCTCTATTTGTGGGAAAAAAAGGATGCCTATTTTGTTTGGGAGCCATGTCGAACGACCGCAGAATTGTCAGTTAAAGCGACGCAGTGCCGAATCGCAAACAGGGGCTTGGTCCTTTGGCTGCAAATTGGTCCGGGGCTTAAGTGGTTAAACCTGAACACATATTAATTACACAGGTTTTGTGGCTGATTAAGGTGATAATTAAACTCACTTGTTGCCTTATCTGCATGTAATTAGCCTTAGAACCTGTGTAATTCATATGTGTTTGGCTTTAAAGGGATGAGGTGGCAACCCTAGTGGTATCTGGCACCAACCCGTCAGTAGCAGATACTTTAAGTCCTGCAAATTGTGAGGTACTCAATTGGATTAAGATCTGGAGACTCTGGAGGCCAAGGCAACACCTCAAACTCATTATTGTGTTCTTCAAACCATTCTTGAACCATTGTTGCGAGTGGGTCGACTTTAACGGGTGTCTCAGGTGATCCCGAGTTCCTACCTCTCGACCACCCAAACCCCCCCCCCCCCATTGCTCTTAACTTTCTTCCTTGTCCCTGCTTTCTGCCTCCTTATTCTTTTTAATTGTTTATTGGCATCCGGGGCTATCTACACGGGTTATTGACACATGGGTCCTGGCTACTTTGGCAAAATGTGAGCTTTTCAATGACATACATATATGTTATGTTTTGGTTTCTTGGGATTGTTTGAGAAGGAGGCCTTCCCTCCTTCGTTTATGCTATGTGTACAAACCTATGTTCTTTATGTCGCCAGTCGTAGCCTCTGTGTGGGCAGACTAGATGCTTTCTTTGTATTACTGCAATTTTTTTGACATATTTGCAATAAAAATTATTGAACCATAAAGAGGTCACTGCTGTCAGGGAATATTGTTTCCATGAAGGGGTTTACCTGGTCACCAACAATGTTTAGGTTGGTGGTACATGTCAAGTAACACCCACATGAATGGCAGGACCCAAGGTTTCCCAGCAGAACATTGCCCAAAGTGTCAGGCCGCGTACACACGCGCGGACTGTTCGCCCAACTTTGTCCGTCCAACAGTTTCGGCAAACAGTCCGCTCAGACTTAGCATGGACGGACATGGCCACACACGACGGACGAACAGTTTGCTGAAACCGTGCGCGATGACGTGAATGGCACGTACGACGGGATGAAAAATACGACGTCCTATACACTGCATTATAGCTTTCGGCGTGAAAATCCTTTCTGAGCATGCGCGCAACTTTGTTTGACGAACAAGCCTACACACGAGCGGACTGTTCGCTGAAACAAGGTTTCAGCGGACAGTTTTACGGAATTTCCGAAAAACCTTGTCCGTCCAACTGTCCGCTGAAACTATCCGCTGAAAGCCCCACACACGAGCGGACTGTCCGCCCAAACACTGTTCAGCGGACAAAGTTGGGCGAACAGTCCGCCCGTGTGTACGCGGCCTCACACTGCCTCCGCTGGCTTGCCTTCTTCCCATACTGCATCCCGATGCCATCGCTTCCCCAGGTAAGTGACACACGTGCACCCGGCTATCCACATGATGTAAAAGAAAATGTTTTTTTTTTTTTAAAACACTCCATGCAAAAGTGGATTTTATTTCTTGGTGTACTGTGTGGGGTGGAAATATCTGTTGGTGTCCTCTTTCTCTTGCAAGACTTGCATAAGATAGTTTTCATCACTCTTCCTGCCCAGTGGGAGTTTTTGGTGCGGTGTCTCTGCCCTCCTTTGGGTGTTCGGGCTCAGGGAAGGTATCAATAGTGAATTGGGGGGCATGGTGGCTAGAGGCGCATGTGCTGTGAACAGAGCTGTGAGGTGGCCTACCACATACTATTATTAAAATACTTTTATATAGCTCTGACATATTCCACAGTGTTGTACAGAAAACGTTGAGCCAGGCACATCAGTCTTTGCACCAAAGGAACTTCATAGTTTACTCTCTAGTGATAATTTAGGAAACAAGTTAACTCCCCATGTTTTTAGACTTTGAGGGAGAGAATGGAGGAAACTGACAAACCCCATGCAGATGGTGTCTTGGCTGGACTTGAATCCTAATCACTAAGCATCCCATATACATTATGCTTGGTCTGGTAGATGAAGAACACTGACATAAGTAACCCAGCTGTGGTATTTGTGTCCTCCAGCCTGCACTGGGTTCCTCTCTGAGCCGATCTTTATTTTCTGTTCTCTGGTTTCTGTTCACCTTTGAAGTTGTTCAGCAGAGTCCCTCACGCTCATGTAATATTCTCATGTAGCTTTTCACCTCTAAACACTTCACTTCATCACCGTCTGGACTCAACATGACTTCAGGATCTTCTTTCTGCGACCGGCTCTGCCTTAGGTGTTAATTTACATGCCCTCTTCCCAAAATCCTTTGCTGCTAAGCACACCATCTTGGCCTGGCATCTGGGACAAGCTGAAAAGCCTCAACAAGGCACGCTCAATTTTATGATTCAATTGTAAAGCGCTCAATGATGTGTGACTGACGGTAACCAGATGGCCACAGGAATGCTGGGGTTAAGAGCCCGTCATTATCACTTGCCCCAACCTACAATCTGTTTCTGATTCCAAATTTGAGATGACTGCTCGGTGTACGGGATGTGTATCTTAAAGAGCGATGAACGTTCAATGAAAACCATTAACTTGCTCAACTGTGGCGATGTAAGGCCTTTCCTGATTATAAATTAAGGGCCACTATAAGAATTTAGAGATGCTTAGACTTGTCCATCCTCCCGAGAAGGGATTTCCAGAATTTTCTTTTTGTTACAGGATATGGATTGAGGTATTCAAGAATAGGATCTGCAATGAATGCTACACAAATGGACCCCAGATGTGGCTTGTCCTAGGCTGAAGAGATGCTTCTCTGTATATATTCCAGGGAGAAGTTTCATGAAGATATCAAAGCCAGCAGGAAAGACAGATACCCCAACAGACCCCTTCACTTCCAGATCCTACATCACCGACTGTTTCTCTAGGGCCCCTATGGTGGAGGACTCACTGCTAGGCACAAGAGCCCAAAAGGAGAAGGTACTCATCAGAAACAGATGGTCAGGGTAGGGAGAGACATGTCAGGGACAGGTGATCAGGGTGGGGACATAGCAGTGATAGATGGTAATTGTAGCATAAGGCCAAAGCAGGGATGTGTAGTCATAATAGGGAAGGGCTGTGGTAAGGGTGGGTGGTATAAGTAGGGAGGGGGCATGGCAGGGATAAGTGGGCAAAGTTGGAAAAGGTCATGGCAGGAATGAGTAATCAGGGTAGGGATGGTCCATGGCTTAGATCAGTGTTTCTCAAATCCGGTTCTCAAGGCGCCCCAACAGGTCATGTTTTCAGGATTTCCATTATATTGCACAGGTAATTTGATCAGTTTCACTGCCTTAGTAATTACCACAGCCATTTTATTTGAGGGAAATCCTAAAAACATGACCTGTTGGGGCGCCTTGAGGACTGGAGTTGAGAAATGCTGGCATAGATGGGTGATCAAGGTAGGGAAGTGTCATGGCAGGGATGAGTGGTATATGTAGGGAAGGGCATGGCAGGGATAGGTGGGCAATGTAGGGAGGGGACGTACCTTAAATGTTTGGCCAGCATAGGGAAAGGCCATAGCAGGTATAGGTGGTTAAGTTAGGTAAGTGTGAATGGCAGAAAAGGGTGGTCAAGGCAGGAATATGGCAGAGATGGTTAGTTGAAATGGGGAAATAGCAGGGGTGGGTATTAAATGTAGGGTAAAGCTTAAATAGGAACGGGTGGTCATTATAGAGCTAAGGCAGAGATGGGTGTTTAGTGTAAAGTATGGCCAAGGCAGGGACAGGTGATTAAGGCTGGTTAAGGCCAAGGCAAGAACAGGTGGGCAGTGTAGGGTAAGGCCAAGATAGTAGTTCTAATACTACTGATAAATTTGAATGTGGGGCAAGAGGGTGGATAATGCCAAGTCTAAGTCTTGCACTCTAAAAGTGGGAGTAAATTCCCATGCATGATTTTTACCTATAGGTAAACCTATAATAAGGCTTACCTATGGGTACTGTAGATATCTCCTAAACGTGCACCGTTTAGGAAAAATGTACTGTAGATGCAGCCGGTGACGCCACCGCTGCATGCACTCTGATGGAATGGCGTGGGTATGCTGTTCTGTAAAACTGTTAGGAAGATCTGGTGAAGATGGAAGCACCTTCAGCGGTGACAGCGTGCTACTGGAGGGCTTCATTCTAAAGTAAGTTGCACATAATGTATTAGTATGTGATGCATACTAGCACATTATGACATTGCCTTGCAGGTTTTAAAAAAAAAAGCCCCACACAGGGGGGTAAAGCAAATGGACCAGGCATATACAATCAATAAAAAAGAGATAGACATATACAGGGGCTTAGCTTAAAGCTTGTTGGCCCGATGCAAAGTTGACATGCCCCCCCCCCCCCCCCCACTACCACCTACCATTTCCACCATGCTTGCAGATATACCCACCGCACGCCAAGATATTCAAAGTGGCTAAAGAGTTTTGATTTCCCAGAGTTCCACCTTACATCAGAGGACAAGGATCAGAGGACAGGGACCCCTAGCAGGTCACTTGGCAGAGCTACTTCCCAAACCCAGCGCTGTATACAGCTCCTCCCCCCCCCCCCACACTACACAGGGCTGGGATCACATTCCTTTACACACAGTCTATCAGCCTTTACAGGATGTATCTGGCTTTTATGTTGCCGTTCTGACCTGTGAAATTCTCTGGTCGGAACGGCAGTGTCAAGAAGGTCAGCCCAGCCATCTGTCCGCTACTGAAGGTTCAGGCTGCAAAGCCCCTGTTATGAATGTCTGTCGGCGCACGCGGGTGCGCGTTAACGCAGGTGGGCGCACGCGGGTGCGCGCCAACGCAGGTGGGCGCACGCGGGTGCGCGCCAACGCAGGTGGGCGCACGCGGGTGCGCGCTAACATAGGTGGGCGCACGCGGGTGCGCAGATGTCCTGGTGGGCGCACGCGGGTGCGCAGATGTCCTGATGGGCGCACGTGGGTGCGCGTTAGTGCTATTGGGCGCACGCGGGTGCGCGCTGGTGTTGCTGGGTGCTCGCGGGTCCGCGGATCCGCGGGAGCGCGCACGGGAGCGCGCGCGGGCGCGCGTGCACGCGGGAGCGCGCCGTGACGGCTCTTGGCGCCAAAGGGGTTACTTAAGGGGACCGGTTGGCTTGCCTCCTTGCTGTCCGGTCTACAGCGTTCCTGTCGTGACCCCTCTGCTCCTGCTTACTACTTGCTCGTTCCTGTGACCCGGCTTATCCTGACGACCCCTTGTTTGCTGCCTGCCTCCGACCCCGGCTTGTCTGACGATTCTTCTGCCTGCTGATTCGGTACCTACCTGCCTGCCTGTTCCTGACCCGGCTTGTTCACCACTTTATCCAGTCTGCTGTCCCTCTACGGTGCCAGTCTTCCGGTATCCTGCCTTACCTGCTTACGGGTCTGTCGTGAGGAGCCGTACTACAGAACACCTTCCCCGCTGCTCCAGCGTGTGCGTCTTCTGCCGATCTCATCGCCTGCTGGTCGCTGTTCCTGCTGCATCTGCTCCTCTCCTGCACCCGGAGCTTTACACCTGTGTCCTGCTTGGCACTTGTGCCCCTTCCGCGCTCTAGAACCTCTGTATCCTCTACCAGGAGTTCCTGAGCCGGAGGAA
This sequence comes from Lithobates pipiens, assembly GCF_037356315.1. Taxonomy (NCBI): domain Eukaryota; kingdom Metazoa; phylum Chordata; class Amphibia; order Anura; family Ranidae; genus Lithobates; species Lithobates pipiens. The sequence continues at coordinate 14,322,449 of NW_027507791.1, read as the reverse complement.
TACGAGTAGCCGCTCCCAGCATCCGTGGGCTCAACCACCAGGTACGTGACAGGCAGTGTAGTTGCAGTAGGAAGATACACCCTGTGAAGATCGTGTTGACTGGATTTGTTGCAAAGGAATGTGATTTCAGCCCTGCGGAGGAGGAGCAGAATAGAGTGCCGTAATGGGAAAGGAGCTCAGCAACTGGGGCGGAGGGGGTGGTCAGGGGGCTTGAGGGGGCACGCAACTTTGATATGGGAGGGGGGGCAAAGCCATGTGACATAAAATCTGGAACCTGCAGCCCCTCAGGGCCCCTTAGGAGGTGTTAAGGGAATTGTTTTAGCAATTTCTGAAGGTTTCTTTGTCAGTGTTGGCATTGTGTTGGGGGAAGGTCACTTCCCAGAGGTGTGTCTTTTCCCCAGTTGTCAGGGAAGTGGGGTAAGCAAACATCTCTGGGTGTCTCTCTCACCAGTAACATCCGTTCCATCATGGCTACAAGACGGCACTCTTCTCCTCTTAACTCTCTGAGCTTGGTTACCATTCCATGTTGCCAGCACACAGCAAAAACACCTCCCCATCCTGGGCTGTTCTCACCCCATGCTCCTCTCCATTCAGGAAAAGGCTCACAGCTTCTCCCCAGCCAATGAGAACAGAGGGTTGAGGACTGTGGAAGGCAAAGTGGAAGCACAGTATTGGAGCGTGGCTGTGGGGGCCCTAGGGGAGATCTTTGTAGAGGATATGATAATATGACAAGGAGGCTGCAGGGGCCCCCTGGAGCTAGGGGTGGGGTTGTGATTGTGACCCCTGCAACACCTTATGCTACGCCCATGGACATATAAGTCAGCTTCCTGTAGTAATAGCCTATAGAATCATACATTTTATAACTGAAGCTTGCAGCCAGCGCAGATGCCTCTTGGGGTCTCTAAGTCTAAAAGAAACAACCATCAAACCAAAAAAAAATGGGGGGAAAAGAATGGGATGGAGTGGAAGGGACAGAAGAAAGGGGGAAAATCAAGGTGTATCTCCCTCAGACTCGAGTGAGAAGGGCAAAACATCTTAAAAAACCCTCAGGCTACAGGGATTCAGGGATGGTAGAGCCACGGTTTGGGTCTGCTCTATTTAAAAACAATTGTATAATATATTAGAGGCTTGCTACATGCCAAAATATGCCAACATCCCAAAAATATCAACATCATCAACATTCATTCATGTAGCCTAGACTTATAGGCAATTTTTGATTAAATGCATTAACACATATATCGAAAATGCTAAACTCACACATTTCTTTATTAGGCAATAATGCTAAAACCATAAATCATGGCTAGTCCAACAACATTTTATGGTCCTTGGACCAATGGCTTGCAATCCAATATTCCATTATTTTCTCCACATGTTAAATTGATTATAGATAACTCTTGCTTTAAGTTAGCGAAAAACATGTTGAGTGTCCCAACGTGTTTCAAACACTTGTCTTCTTCAGAGGTACATATGGTGTATTACATAATACAAGGGCCACAGAGAGCATTACACATGTAGGTTAACCACTTTCAAACCGGACCATTTTGCTGGTAAATGACCAGAGGTCTTTTTACACTTTGGCACTGCGCTGCTTTAACTGGTAATTGCGCGGTCATGCAATGTTGTACCCAAACGAAATTTGCGTCCTTTTCTTCCCACAAATAGAGCTTTCTTTTAAAGGTATTTGACTGCCTCTGCGATTTTAATTTTTTGCGATATAAACGTAAAAAGACCGCAAATTTTGAAAAAAAATGATATTTTCTACTTTTTGTTATTAGAAAAATCCAATAAACTCAATTTTAGTCATACATTTAGGCCAAAATGTATTCAGCCACATGTCTTTGGTAAAAAAAAAAGTCAATAACTGTATACTTATTGGTTTGCGCAAAAGTTGTCACATCTACAAACTAAGGTACGTTTTCTGGAATTTACGCAGCTTTTAGTTTACGACTGCCTATCTCATTTCTTGAGGTGCTAAAATGGCAGGGCAGTACAAAACCCCCCCAAATGACCCCATTTTGGAAAGTAGACCCCCTAAGGAAATTGATAAGTGGCATGTTGAGCCCATTGAATATTTTATTTTTTTGCCTCAAGCTATTGAATAATGACCAAAAATTTAATGACACAAAGTTGTCATTAAATGATATATTGCTCACAAATGCTATGGGCATATGTGAAATTACACCCCAAAATAAATTCTGCTGCTTCTCCTGAGTACGGGGATACCACATATGTGGTACTTTTTGGGAGTCTAGCCGCGTACGGGGCCCCGAAAACCAAGCACCGCCTTCAGGCTTTCTAAGGGCGTAAATTTTTGATTTCACTTCTCACTACCTATTACAGTTTTGAAGGCCATAAAATGCCAAGATGGCACAAAACCCCCACAAATGACCCCATTTTAGAAAGTAGACACCCCAAACTATTTGCTGAGAGGCATGTTGAGTCCATGGAATATTTTATATTTTGCCACAAGTTGCGGGAAAATTACAAACTTTTTTTTTTTTTTTTTTACACAAAGTTGTCACTAAATGATATATTGCTCACGCATGCCATGGGCATATGTGAAATGACACCCCAAAATAAATTCTGCTGCTTCTCCTGAGTATGGGGATACCACATATGTGGGACTTTTTGGGAGCCTAGCCGCGTACGGGGCCCCGAAAACCAAGCACCGCCTTCAGGCTTTCTAAGGGCGTTACAGTTTTGAAGGCCATAAAATGCCAAGATGGCACAAACCCCCCCAAATGACCCCATTTTGGAAAGTAGACACCCCTAAATTTACGGGTACACTAGTGAGACTAGGTAATAAATGGCGGGTGCCCTGAAACTATAAAAAAATAACTAACCAACCAGCGTCACCTGTAACAGTTATATGGTGATCACTGGTGAAAGGGTTAACTAGGGGGCAATCAGGGGGCTTTATGCGGTAGTATATGGGGGTCCCTGGTGCTATAAAAAGCTGCGGCGAACCTAAATACCTACCTGCCTAACTAGCGCCACCTGTGACACTAATACAGCGATCAGAAAAACGATCGCTTATTAGGCTGGGTTCACACTGGAGCGATGCGGGAACGCCACAAATCCGCGGCGGGTTCCCGCATCGCATGCCTCCCGGCGGCAGTTCACACTGCCCTATGCGAACTGCTGGGAGTGTCAGTGAAATGTTAATGACACCCCCAGATCAGTTCGCATATCGCAGTGCGATCTGCAAACTCGGATCGCATGGTGTGAACACCCATGCGATCCGATTCTGCTGCGGACCAAAAAAAGGGTCCCGTGCGAGTTTGCGGCGGGTGCGGCGGGTGCGGCGGGTGCAACGCGAATTCAGCCATACTATCTGTATGGCTGAACTCGAATCACACAGAGATCGGATGTGATTTGCACTGCAGTGCGGTGCGAATCACGTCCGTTCTCATAAACCGCTGCAATGTGAACCCAGCCTTAGTGACACTGGCGACGGGGGGTGATCACGGGGTTAAACCTTTATTGGGGGGGTTAGGGGGGTACCTTAGAACTAAAGGGGGCTAACCCTAACTGCCCTAACAGTTATTACAGTCACAAATGACACCCGCCGGGTGATCAGGGGGTTAAAACTTTATTAGGTAATAAATGGCGGGTGCCCTGAAACTATAAAAAAATAACTAACCAACCAGCGTCACCTGTAACAGTTATATGGTGATCACTGGTGAAAGGGTTAACTAGGGGGCAATCAGGGGGCTTTATGCGGTAGTATATGGGCGTCCCTGGTGCTATAAAAAGCTGCGGCGAACCTAAATACCTACCTGCCTAACTAGCGTCACCTGTGACACTAATACAGCGATCAGAAAAACGATCGCTTATTAGGCTGGGTTCACACTGGAGCGATGCGGGAACGCCACGAATCCGCGGCGGGTTCCCGCATCGCATGCCTCCCGGTGGCAGTTCACACTGCCCTATGCGAACTGCTGGGAGTGTCAGTAAAATGTTAATGACACCCCCAGATCAGTTCGCATATCGCAGTGCGATCTGCAAACTCGGATCGCATGGTGTGAACACCCATGCGATCCGATTCTGCTGCGGACCAAAAAAAGGGTCCCGTGCGAATTTGCGGCGGGTGCGGCGGGTGCGGCGAATGGCTGAACTCGAATCGCAGAGATCGTATGTGATTTGCACTGCAGTGCAGTGCGAATCACATCCGTTCTCATAAACCGCTGCAATGTAAACCCAGCCTTAGTGACACTGGCGACGGGGGGTGATCACGGGGTTAAACCTTTATTGGGGGGGTTAGGGGGGTACATTAGAACTAAAGGGGCTAACCCTAACTGCCCTAACAGTTATTACAGTCACAAATGACACCAATGCAAAAAAAAAAAAATGACATTGGTGTCACTGTGACTGGGGGGCAGGGGTAATTGGGGGGTGATCGGGGGGTAAAGGGGGGGTGTGAGTGTGCCTGGCATGTTCTACTGTGAAGTGTCGTGTTGGTGCAACTCACCGATCCTCTCTCCTCGGTGCCGGAACGAAAAATACAGACACGAGGAGAGATTACATCACTTCCTCTGCCTGTGTTTACATTACAGGAGAGGAAGTGATGTCACGAAGGATTTCCATTCGTCGGGAGCGATCGCGAGGGGGTGGCCATGAATGAATGGCCGCCCCCTCATCCCGGATCGCTCCCGAACGAATACCGACCGCCGCAGGCACCGGGGGGGCCCGATCGGGCCCCCCACCCGCGGGAAGGCAGGGACTTAAATATACGCCCATATGCCTGCCCGTGCCATTCTGTCGACGTATATCGTTGTGCGGCGGTCGGCAAGTGGTTAAAATGTATGAACTGATGCTTTCACATGAACCATACCAGAACCAGCCAAATCCATAACTTCTGGGGGACAGTCACGAGGGTTACTATTAGGTGTGAGCCGAACACCCCCCGGTTGGGTTTGCAGCAAAACATGCGAACAGGCATAAAATAAAATTAAACACGCAAACACCATTAAAGTCTATGGAACATGAATGTGGAAAATCAAAAGCGTTCATTTTAAAGGCTTATATGCAAGTTATTGTCATAAAAAGTGTTTGGGGACCCGGGTCATGCCCCAGGGGACATGTATCAATGCAAAAAAATAGGTTTTAAAAACGTCAGTTTTTTCGGGAGCAGTGATTTTAACAATGCTTAAAGTGAAACAATAAAAATTAAATATTCCTTTAAATATCGTGCCTGGGGGGTGTCTATAGTATGCCTGTAAAGTGGCGCAGTTTTCTCGTGTTTAGAACAATACCACAGCAAAATTACATTTCTAAAGGAAAAAAAGTCATTTAAAACTGCTCGCGCCTTTGTTTGTTGGGTCCTGGCAAAATAGATGAAAATCATTGAAAAAAATGGCATGGGTCCCCCCCCCCCACCCTTTGTGTCTGGTATGGATATTAAGGGGAACCCTGTACCCAAATTTGAAAAAAAATGGCGTGGGGGTCCCCCAGACAATATATATTCTGAACAGCAGTATATATACTATACGGTCTGCCCTATATACTCAGAAAATTGGGCCTTAGGTGTTGGTGGTACCACTTTTGGGAGTCCTCTTTGTGGTTGCCTTTCGGTAAACTCTGCCAAACATCTGAAACACACTACTATTGTGTTACTGCTGCTTGTTGTATCTGTTTATATATTTTTCTCTCTTGTAGAACAATTAATAAGCTTCCGAAGAAGCATTCAATTGCGAAACATGTAGAGCGCTTTTTTCTTGCATACTACATCATGTTTGCAGGATTACAATGATGTATAATGTCATGCATGTTTTGTCTTAGAGAGATGTCAGTTTTGCATTTTTTTTATTGCAAAAAAGTTTTTAAATGTGATTGTTTGTACCATTATGTGTTTAATAAACTATTATGTAATTTTTTTTATAATTGGTGCTACAAAGTCCATGTTTTCTGCACTTTATCTTGATTTAAAGTTGGTGGTACCAAAACACTGTAAGCCCTCACAGTTACTCTTGGTCAGCACAGGAACAAGGGGCAGAAAAACAGGGCCTTTGGTGGTGGTGGTACCAGAACACTGTAAGCCCTCACAGTTAATCTTGTTGGGTGCAGGAACGGTCCCTGCTGTGAAATATTATATCTAGATTTGGAATTAAACAGGGGCAGGAAAATTGGGCCTTTGGTGGTGGTGGTAGTGCCATAACAATGTAAGCCCTCACAGTTACGTTTGTTGGGTGCAGGAACAGGCCCTGCTATGAAATATTATATCAAGAATTGTAATCAGATGCCCCTGTTAAACAGGGGCAGAAAAATTGGGCCTTGGTTGGTGATGGTGGTGCCACAACACTCTAACCGCTCACAGATACTCTTTTTGGGTGCAGAAACGGGCCCTGCTATGAAATATTATATTGCAAATTGTAATTACATGCCCCTGTTAAACAGGGGCAGAAAAATTGGGTCTTGGGTGGTGTTGCCCTAAACCAAAAATATTATTGGAAGCTAGCATCATCAAGATTGAGGAGGAATAGGATAGTCAGCATAGTCTTCAAAGGATCACACATCCATAGAAAATGCAATCAGTTACATCAGCATTGGGTGCTTGATAGCTACTGTTCCAAGACTGATTTATTTTTATGAATGTGAGCCTATCACCAGAGTCTGCGGACAGGCACACTTTAAAATCCATTACAAACCCTCCAGCAGCACTCAATATGCATTCAGAAAGAACGCTGAATGCAGGACAGGCCAGTAGCTCAATTGCATATTGAGCAAGCTCTAGCCAGTGGTCCATCCTCAAGATCCAGTAACCCAGTGGATGCTCTATTGGAAAAGTCTTCAAGTCTGCTCTTGCCCCTAGATATTTCTGCACCATGTAATGCAGATGCTGGCGATGGTTGCCTGAACTGATCAGACCTTGGCAATGAGGTCTGAAATTGTTTAAAGGCATAGGCCAGCCAGCCACCTTCTCCACCGCTCTTCCTCTGACTGAACAAAGCCTCAGCAACACGTTGTCCAGCACCAGGAAATCGTAACCTCCCAGGGTCTGGAAATGCATTGCACAAACCTTTCTTCAAGCCTTTCTTGAAAATGTTTCATCCTCTGCTCCCTCTGCAAAGGCAGGATGAGTTCTGCAACCTTACCCTTGTAACGTGGATCCAGAAGGGTTGTCAGCCAGTAATGATCCCTATCCTTGATACCATGGATCCTAAGGTCCTTTTGCAGGCTTTGCAGAAGCAGAGAGGCCATGCAGCGTAAAATTGCAGAGGCATTCGATTCTGAGTGCTCTGGGTCACTAAAGATCACATGATCCGTAATAACCTCCTCCCAGCCACGTGCAACTCCTTGGGTTTCTGGGGACTGAAAACCATCCCTTGAAGACTGCTGATGAGTGTTATCCTCCACGTCCATACTGACACAATCCTACTCATCCTCTTCTTCCTGTGTGTTTGGCTGGCCCACAGGAACGCTATCTGGATAAAGGGGGCCTTGAGAGGAAAGGAAGACCTCCTCTTCCTCCCGCTGTTCTGCCTCAAGTGTCCTGTCCATTATTCCAAGAAGCATGTGCTCCAACAGGAAGACTAGAGGAGCAGTGTCACTGATACATGCATTGTCCCTGCTCACCATCCTTATGGCTTGCTCAAATGGTGACAGGACAGTGCATGCATCCTTGATCAGTAGCCACTAGCGTGGCTAAAAGAAGCCGCGCTCCCCTTTCCTGTCCTGGTGCCGTACTTGCACAGGTACTCATTGATGGCCCTCTGCTGCATGTGCAGCCGCTGCAGCATTGCCAACGTTGAGTTCCACCTGGTGGGCATGTCACAAACGAGGCAGTTGGTGGGCAGGTTCCATTTCCTTTGAATGTCAGCCAGCCGAGCACTGGCATTGTATGACTGGCGAAAAATGACCAGACTTTTCTGGCCTGCCTCAGGAGATCCTGTGAGCCTGGGTACCTGTTCAAGAACCGCTGCACCACCAAATTCAAGACGTGTACCAAACATGGAACATGGGTCAAGTGTCCCTGTCGGAGAGTGGAAAGAAGGTTGATGCCATTGTCGCATACAACCATTCCTGGCTGAAGCTGGCATGGCGTCAACCACCTCTGAGCCTTTGCCCTGCAGAGCTGATAGAATCTCTGCCCCAGTGTGGCTACTGTCCCCTAAGAAGACCAACTCAAGCACCGTATGGCATCTTTTTGCCTGACTGCTTGCGTAGCACCTTGAACGCTTACAGAGCACTGCTGGTTCAGAGGAAAAATCTGCAGAAGAGGCCATAGAGGAAGAAAAAGAAGAGGAGGGGGTGGAGGAGAGAGCTGTGGCAGAATCACCACTAGCATTTTGGAGGCATGGTGGCGGAACAAGCTCCAACAATACTGAACCCTGTCCTGTATCCTTCCCAGCTGCTAGCAGAGTTACACAGTGCGCTGTGAAGGAAAGGTAATGTCCCTGCCCATGTCTGCTGGACCATGAGTCAGCAGTAATATGCACCTTACTGCTGACCGCCCTGTCCAGCAAGGCCAAAACATTGCCTTCCACATGCCGGTAGAGAGGCGGGATGGCTTTCCGTGAAAAGAAATGGCATTTTGGAACTTGCCACTGAGGTACAGCCCATTCCACAAATTCACAAAAGGGGGCAGAGTCTACCAGCTGTTCAAGTGCTAGCAATTTGGCCAAGCTATCATTCAGATGCTGAGCATGTGAGTGGCTGGGACCAAATTTCTTTTTATGGTTCAGCAACTGGGGTAGGGAAATGTGCCTGCTAAAATCAAATGGTGGTGTACTGCTAGCAGATTAGCTGCAAGTTCTTGGGACACCTATTGCTATACATTCATTCCTCTCAGTGCAGGTTTTTGAGAGGACTGTATAGGTATAGTGGGATTGGAGATCCCAGATGAGGAGCAAGGAGAAGTCTGCCTTTTTCTTTGATGTGGGTCTTTCAAGTGCTGTTGCCAATGGACTGCATGGCAGGTCATCATATGTCTGATCAAGCATGTGGTGCCCAAGCGGCTGCTGTTCTGGCCATGCTTCATCCACTTCGACATAGTTTGCAAACAGCAAAGGTGCGATCTGCTGCACACATGTCAAAAAAGGCCCACACCAAGGAACACCAAGAAACTTTTGAAAGTCAGCGGAGAGTCAGCAGCGCCCTGCACCTGCGGAGCTCTGCAGTGTGATGCAATAGGGTGGCTGCCCTTAAGTCAGTGACCTCATCATCCCCTCCTCCTTGTCACTGGAGCAAACTTGGCAGTATTCTGCAGCTCTTGGGGAGGGAGCCTCTCTCTAGGCTCACGTTACGATGTTCGGATAAGGGTCTGGTGTGAAGTTTGGGGGGGACCCCTGGACGTTTTTTTTTCTACATTTTGACAGTTCCACTTAAAATACATACTGGACCAGAAGGGTCTGGTATGCACTGGGGGAACCCTTTGCTATTTTTCTTAAACTCGCTCCTTAACAACCAACCTAGGAAGAGCCACATGGTTAACTTAGAGGCTCATTTTGATGGCATTTTTGCAAAGACAAAATCTGTGATTTCCCATCTCATCCCTAGCTCTAAGAGAAACATTTTCACCAATGTCCTATTGAAACATGTTGGAACACCATGACACCATTAGGAAGGCCAATACCTCAGGTCTGAATGCAGCAGAACGATGACATTGAACAGGAAATGGTTTTGGTTCAGAAGGGTTTAAACTGTTTCAGGAATATTAGTGAAATAACATGCTAAGACTCCTCTTCAGCTGCTACATCTTCGAAACATCTCACTCCACCCAACATTAGCGAAGAAGAGTCAGCCTGACACGCTCCGTCATGCCCAGGACCTGAGCCAAAGAGGTGCTCAGGAGCTGTGGCTGAAATGGAGAGGCTTCAGTTTTTGTTATATTGTCATCTCTCATTTGGAACATGAGAAGAAAGTGCTAAATCAACCTTAGAACATGAATGCTTCTCTCCGAGGCCAAGAAATGCTTTGATTTTTAATGTGACAACAAGGCCAGAAAAGAGGATCTGCTGAATGTTGGGGGGGGGGGGGGGTGCAAGTCATAAGGCCTAAGCGTAACACAATCCAGCACAGGGGGCCCCAGGGCGGTGGGGGCCACGGGCACATTGATTGATTTCAGATGCTGCCAAAGCAAGGATGGCAGTAACTTTAGCGATGTATACTGCGATAACAAGAATCGGTTTTATTTGGCATGGAGCGCTGTCTGCGGCGGTTCTCAGGGGGGCCAGCTACGTGAGGGAGGGTTAGTTGATATTAGTAAATCTCATCACTCTATCTCTACAGCTAGAAGTTAGATCTTATTTTGCTCGATCAACACAAAAATGGTTTCTTCTCTTAACATTATTAAAAGAGACGTAGTCTATGAGGAGTGACAGGAACAAAGCTTTGTTTCCAAGCAAACATTGAATTCTACATGTAAATGCAGCTCAATGGCAAGAATAAATCTAGATAAATATGGAAAAATATAGTTACATAGTTAGTCAGGTTGAAAAAAGACGCAAGTCCATCTAGTTCAACCACAAAAAAAATAAAAATAATAATATCATACAATCCCTTATACCCAATTCTATACCCGCAGTTGATCCAGAGGAAGGAAAAAAAAACCAGCAGAGCATGATCCAATTTGCTAAAGCAGGGGAGGAAATTCCTTCCTGATCCCCCGAGAGGCAATTGAATTTTACCTGGATGAACTTTACCTATAAATGTTAGTACCCAGTTATATTATGTACACTTAGGAAATAATCCAGGCTCTTCTTAAAGCAATCCACTGAGCAGGCCATAACCACCTCTGCAAGGAGTCTATTCCACATTTTCACAGCTCTTACTGTGAAGAAATCTTTCCGTATTTGGAGATGAAATCTCTTTTTCTCTAGACGTAAAGAGTGCCCCCTTGTCCTCTTTGTTGACTGTAAAGTGAATAACTCAACACCAAGTTCACTATATGGACCCCTTATATATTTGTACATGTTTATCATATCCCCCCTTAATCTCCTCTTATCAAGAGTGAATAAATTCAGTTCCTCTAATCTTTGCTCATAGAGTTCCTCCATGCCTCTTATCAGTTTGGTTGCCCTTCTCTGCACTTTCTCCAGTTCCCTGATATCCTTTTTGAGAACTGGTGCCCAAAACTGAACTGCATATTCCAGATGAGGTCTTACTAATGATTTGAACAGGGGCAAAATGATATCTCTCTCTCTGGAGTCCATACCTCTCTTAATACAGGAAAGGACTTTGCTTGCTTTGGAAACCGCAGCTTGGCATTGCATGCTATTATTGAGCTTATGATCTACCAAAACCCCCAGATCCTTCTTCACTATTAGTGATGGCCGAACGGTTCGCCCGGCGGTCGTTTCGCGGCGAATTTCCGACTTTCGCCGTCCGCGGGTTCGAACGCCTTTTTCCGTCGTTCGCCCCGGCGGACTTACGTGTTTAATGTATACAAGAACTTTAACCTTTCGTGACACGTTTATCATGTGTTACAGGACAACCAATTGAGACATGACAGCTCATGGACACTTGGACATTCCCCCTAACCTATAAATACACCCGATCCGGTGGCCATTTTACATTCTTTCTTCTGTCACTGTAGGGAAAGGATCCTGTGTGGAGTAGGGACAGAGAAAACGCTAGCTATTTGGTACACAAAAGTTCTTTTCAGGACTGGTATAGGTGTTAGGTCAGCAGCCTGAGTTTCTTTTGTCAGTTTAGATAAAGGGACAGAGCGCTGTATGCTGCTATTTTAGGGACAGCTCAGCCAGATTAGTCTTTCTTCATCATCATCATCATCATCATCATTAGCTGTTACTATCAGGTCCACAAAAGAGCTGTTCCAGCTAATCGTTCCAGCCTACTCTTTTTTGCCAATTTGTATAGGGACAGGCAGGAAGCAGTGTGTCAGGCAGTGAGGATAATTTTAAAGACTTGCTGTTACTATTAGTTCCACAAAGGTTCTTTTCAGGACTGGTATCAGTGGTACGGTAATAGGCTTGTACACGTATAATATTCTTTCTTCCAAATATAGAAAGAATATTATACTTGACTGCTGCCCTTCTGCTGCAGTCTGCTAATCATTCACAACTCACTTGTTCCACAAAGCTCTTTATCAGGACTGGTAACTTGGTCTGTCTAGGGTGCTACGGTACATAGGCTTGGGTGCGGTACAGTCTGCTGTTCTGTAAGGACCGCTATCGGTCCACAATACATAGGGTTGCCGTGCACTACTGCTGACCGCTGCCCTATACTGCAGCAGTCCTTCAGCGGTATAGGGACTGACGCACAGTCTGCTAAACACTAATACACAACCTGCTTGGTCCACAAAAGTTCTTATAAGGACTGGTAACTTGGTATAGGGTGCTACGGTACATAGGCCTGAGTGCAGTACAGTCTGCTGTTCTGTAAGGACCGCTATCGGTCCACAATACATAGGGTTGCCGTGCACTACTGCTGACCGCTGCCCTATACTGCAGCAGTCCTTCAGCGGTATAGGGACTGACGCACAGTCTGCTAAACACTAATACACAACCTGCTTGGTCCACAAAAGTTCTTATAAGGACTGGTAACTTGGTATAGGGTGCTACGGTACATAGGCCTGAGTGCAGTACAGTCTGCTGTTCTGTAAGGACCGCTATCGGTCCACAATACATAGGGTTGCCGTGCACTACTGCTGACCGCTGCCCTATACTGCAGCAGTCCTTCATTGGTATAGGGACTGACGTACAGTCTGCTAATCACTAACACACAACCTGCTTGGTCCACAAAAGTTCTTATAAGGACTGGTAACTTGGTATAGGGTGCTACGGTACATAGGCCTGAGTGCAGTACAGTCTGCTGTTCTGTAAGGACCGCTATCGGTCCACAATACATAGGGTTGCCGTGCACTACTGCTGACCGCTGCCCTATACTGCAGCAGTCCTTCATTGGTATAGGGACTGACGTACAGTCTGCTAATCACTAACACACAACCTGCTTGGTCCACAAAAGTTCTTATAAGGACTGGTAACTTGGTATAGGGTGCTACGGTACATAGGCCTGAGTGCGTTACAGTCTGCTGTTCTGTAAGGACCGCTATCGGTCCACAATACATAGGGTTGCCGTGCACTACTGCTGACCGCTGCCCTATACTGCAGCAGTCCTTCAGCGGTATAGGGACTGACGCACAGTCTGCTAAACACTAACACACAACCTGCTTGGTCCACAAAAGTTTTTATAAGGACTGGTAACTTGGTATAGGGTGCTACGGTACATAGGCCTGAGTGCAGTACAGTCTGCTGTTCTGTAAGGACCGCTATCGGTCCACAATACATAGGGTTGCCGTGCACTACTGCTGACCGCTGCCCTATACTGCAGCAGTCCTTCATTGGTATAGGGACTGACGTACAGTCTGCTAATCACTAACACACAACCTGCTTGGTCCACAAAAGTTCTTATAAGGACTGGTAACTTGGTATAGGGTGCTACGGTACATAGGCCTGAGTGCGTTACAGTCTGCTGTTCTGTAAGGACCGCTATCGGTCCACAATACATAGGGTTGCCGTGCACTACTGCTGACCGCTGCCCTATACTGCAGCAGTCCTTCATTGGTATAGGGACTGACGTACAGTCTGCTAATCACTAACACACAACCTGCTTGGTCCACAAAAGTTCTTATAAGGACTGGTAACTTGGTATAGGGTGCTACGGTACATAGGCCTGAGTGCGTTACAGTCTGCTGTTCTGTAAGGACCGCTATCGGTCCACAATACATAGGGTTGCCGTGCACTACTGCTGACCGCTGCCCTATACTGCAGCAGTCCTTCATTGGTATAGGGACTGACGTACAGTCTGCTAATCACTAACACACAACCTGCTTGGTCCACAAAAGTTCTTATAAGGACTGGTAACTTGGTATAGGGTGCTACGGTACATAGGCCTGAGTGCGTTACAGTCTGCTGTTCTGTAAGGACCGCTATCGGTCCACAATACATAGGGTTGCCGTGCACTACTGCTGACCGCTGCCCTATACTGCAGCAGTCCTTCAGCGGTATAGGGACTGACGCACAGTCTGCTAAACACTAACACACAACCTGCTTGGTCCACAAAAGTTTTTATAAGGACTGGTAACTTGGTATAGGGTGCTACGGTACATAGGCCTGAGTGCGTTACAGTCTGCTGTTCTGTAAGGACCGCTATCGGTCCACAATACATAGGGTTGCCGTGCACTACTGCTGACCGCTGCCCTATACTGCAGCAGTCCTTCATTGGTATAGGGACTGACGTACAGTCTGCTAATCACTAACACACAACCTGCTTGGTCCACAAAAGTTCTTATAAGGACTGGTAACTTGGTATAGGGTGCTACGGTACATAGGCCTGAGTGCGTTACAGTCTGCTGTTCTGTAAGGACCGCTATCGGTCCACAATACATAGGGTTGCCGTGCACTACTGCTGACCGCTGCCCTATACTGCAGCAGTCCTTCAGCGGTATAGGGACTGACGCACAGTCTGCTAAACACTAACACACAACCTGCTTGGTCCACAAAAGTTTTTATAAGGACTGGTAACTTGGTATAGGGTGCTACGGTACATAGGCCTGAGTGCAGTACAGTCTGCTGTTCTGTAAGGACCGCTATCGGTCCACAATACATAGGGTTGCCGTGCACTACTGCTGACCGCTGCCCTATACTGCAGCAGTCCTTCATTGGTATAGGGACTGACGTACAGTCTGCTAATCACTAACACACAACCTGCTTGTTCCACAAAAGTTCTTATAAGGACTGGTAACTTGGTATAGGGTGCTACGGTACATAGGCTTGAGTGCGGTACAGTCTGCTGTTCTGTAAGGACCGCTATCGGTCCACAATAGATAGGGTTGACGTGCACCACTGCTGACCGCTGCCCTATACTGCAGCAGTCCTTCAGCGGTATAGGGACTGACGTACAGTCTGCTAAACACTAACACACAACCTGCTTGGTCCACAAAAGTTCTTATAAGGACTGGTAACTTGGTATAGGGTGCTACGGTACATAGGCTTGAGTGCGGTACAGTCTGCTGTTCTGTAAGGACCGCTATCGGTCCACAATAGATAGGGTTGACGTGCACCACTGCTGACCGCTGCCCTATACTGCAGCAGTCCTTCAGCGGTATAGGGACTGACGTACAGTCTGCTAAACACTAATACACAACCTGCTTGGTCCACAAAAGTTCTTATAAGGACTGGTAACTTGGTATAGGGTGCTACGGTACATAGGCTTGAGTGCGGTACAGTCTGCTGTTCTGTAAGGACCGCTATCGGTCCACAATAGATAGGGTTGACGTGCACCACTGCTGACCGCTGCCCTATACTGCAGCAGTCCTTCAGCGGTATAGGGACTGACGTACAGTCTGCTAAACACTAATACACAACCTGCTTGGTCCACAAAAGTTCTTATAAGGACTGGTAACTTGGTATAGGGTGCTACGGTACATAGGCTTGAGTGCGGTACAGTCTGCTGTTCTGTAAGGACCGCTATCGGTCCACAATAGATAGGGTTGACGTGCACCACTGCTGACCGCTCACCTATACTGCAGCAGTCCTTCAGCGGTATAGGGACTGACGTACAGTCTGCTAATCACTAACACACAACCTGCTTGTTCCACAAAAGTTCTTATAAGGACTGGTAACTTGGTATAGGGTGCTACGGTACATAGGCTTGAGTGCGGTACAGTCTGCTGTTCTGTAAGGACCGCTATCGGTCCACAATAGATAGGGTTGACGTGCACCACTGCTGACCGCTGCCCTATACTGCAGCAGTCCTTCAGCGGTATAGGGACTGACGTACAGTCTGCTAAACACTAATACACAACCTGCTTGGTCCACAAAAGTTCTTATAAGGACTGGTAACTTGGTATAGGGTGCTACGGTACATAGGCTTGAGTGCGGTACAGTCTGCTGTTCTGTAAGGACCGCTATCGGTCCACAATAGATAGGGTTGACGTGCACCACTGCTGACCGCTGCCCTATACTGCAGCAGTCCTTCAGCGGTATAGGGACTGACGTACAGTCTGCTAAACACTAATACACAACCTGCTTGGTCCACAAAAGTTCTTATAAGGACTGGTAACTTGGTATAGGGTGCTACGGTACATAGGCTTGAGTGCGGTACAGTCTGCTGTTCTGTAAGGACCGCTATAGGTCCACAATAGATAGGGTTGACGTGCACCACTGCTGACCGCTCACCTATACTGCAGCAGTCCTTCAGCGGTATAGGGACTAAGAGTTTTGTCACAGGGTCATTTAAAAAATGACATGCAGAGGAAGAGGCAGGCCCTTCCGCAGGGGTGGTAGGGGTAGGGCAGGAGCAACAGGCTTGAGCCAAAGTGGGAAGTTGCAGAAGGTGCGTTCAATTACTTTAAAGGATGCACCAGACTTGGTTGAGTGGCTCGCTCAGCCTTACTCTTCTGCACCCTCCTCATCCTCTCGATCTGCACCCTCTTCTTCACTCTCTGCTATGTGCACCCCCAAAGACACTACCACCAACAACACGACCACCACCACCACCACCACATACCTTCCGCTTGAGTCACTGGAATTATTTTCCGATCCATATCAAGAGGACATTTCTGATGCGCAGCCACTCTTGGTATTGGATCAGGAAGAGGAGGTAGCAACAAGCGCTACTCAGCAGTCTGACGCCAGTACCCAGATCAGCCCAAGGAGGAGGTTGGTCCCCGGTGTTGCTGCCTACTCTACTTATAGCGGTGGGGAAGGTGACGTTGATGATGACGTGTCTAGTGATGTCACGTGGGTGCCCACAAGAGAGGAAGAGGAGGGGAGTTCAGAGGGAGATATGGACCAGCAGATAGGGAGGAGAAGCAGCAATGACTTACATTGCACAGCAGGGACAAAGCAGACTGCAAATGTATCAGGAGCGAGTCATCGACCATGTACGGTCACATCTGGCGCTCCCAGGACACCGGCACATGGCTCCGCAGTGTGGGCTTTTTTTAACGTGTCCGCTGCTGACAATAGCGTTGCCATCTGCAATCTTTGCAGTCAACGCGTTAGTCGCGGTAAGCCCAATACTCACCTAGGGACGACCGCCTTAAGAAGGCACATGAGCAGCCATCACCGAGCCCAGTGGGAGCAACGGAACACACAAAGCCACACTGCAGGCTCTCACCGTCCAGCCTCGTCTTCTACTTCTCCTTCTCCTCTCTCCTCACAATTGTCCTCCACTCCACCTTCCATCACGCCAAGCTCACATTTTTCTGCAAAAAGGCAGGCTTCCGTGGGCCTAATGTTTGAGCGTAAAAAAATGATGACGCCGGATAACCCTCTTGCCCAACGGTTGGCGGCTGGCTTGTCAGAACTCATAGCCCGCCAACTACTGCCATATAAACTGGTGGACTCGGAGGCCTTTCGCAAATTTGTGGCCATTGGAACACCACAATGGAAGGTCCCAGGAAGGAAGTATTTCTCAGAGAAGGGCATCCCAGAGCTATATGGCCATGTTCAGCGGCAAGTGAATGTATCTCTGGCACACAGTGTCGGTGCCAAGATACATCTGACCACAGACACGTGGTCTAGCAAACACGGGCAGGGAAGGTATATCAGTTTTACTGCCCACTGGGTGAACCTTCTGACGGCCGTCAAGCATGTAACCCGTGGCACCCGTGTAGATTTGGTTTTACCGCCACGGATTGCATGCAGGCCTGACTCTTCTTCTCCTCCTCCTACTCCATCCTCCTCCCTCTCCTCCTCAGCTGCCTCCTCCTTTTCCGCTGCTAGCGTCTCTTCCACTGCACCGCCCAAGCTCCCCAGAACCTATTCCACATGCCAGGTGAGACGTTGCCATGCCGTGCTGCGTCTGTTGTGCCTGGAAGCAAAGAGCCACACTGGCCCGGCACTCCTTTCAGCTTTGCGTTCACAGGCAGATGAGTGGCTAACACCGCTCAATTTGACAGTTGGTAAAGTGGTGTGTGACAACGGTGCCAATCTGCTTAGCGCATTGAAACAGGGCAAAATCACGCACGTGCCGTGCATGGCACACGTCTTAAACTTGGTCGTGCAGCGATTCCTTGTCAAATACCCTGGGGTCCAGGACATCTTGCGGCAGGCAAGGAAAATCTCGGCCCATTTCAGAAGATCTTACACGGCCATGGCTCGCCTTGCTGACATTCAGCGGCGACACCATCTGCCGGTCAGACGTCTTATTTGCGATTGCCCGACGCGATGGAACTCAACCTTCTATATGCTTGATAGGCTGCTCCAGCAGAAACGTGCAGTTAACGTCTACCTGTATGAACTCTGCGAAAGAAACGGTTCTGGGGAGCTGGGTTTTTTTTCACCGCGCCAGTGGCTGCTCATGCGCGACACATGCAGACTTCTGCGGCCATTTGAGGAGATCACCAAACTGGTCAGTCGCAGCCATGGCGCCATCAGTGACATGGTACCTTATGCCTTCTTTCTGGAGCGTGCATTGCGTCGTGTCATTGATCAGGCTGTGGAGGAGCAGGAGCGGGAAGATGAGGAAGTCGCAATGCTGGATGAATTCCCAGGGGGGGCTACTCTATCTGAGACAAGTCAACAACAGGAGTCTGATGAGGAGTCAGAGGAGGATGGTGCCGGGGCGGATGAGCAGGAGCAAGAAGAGCATGCTTTAAACCTTTCTGGGATCCCTGTTGTGCGAGGATGGGGAGAGGAGAATGAAGAGGACGACATTATCCTGGATGATGAGCAGGAGCCAGGCCACCACACCGCTTCCACTTTAGTGCAAATGGGGGCCTTCATGCTCCAGTGTTTTAATAGGGACCCCCGTATAAAAAGCATGAGGGTCAAGGACCAGTACTGGGTGGCAACGTACTTAGACCCCCGGTACAAACACAAAATGGCGGAAATGTTACCGCCGTCGCAGAGGGCTGTCAGAATGCAGCACTTCCAGGCCTTGCTTCGAGAAATGCTGCATTCTGCTTTTGCGTGCGCTGGCAGAGGAGCAATTCCCACTCCCAGAGAAGGATTTGCGGGTACCAATCCAACAGCGCCTGCAAGAAGAGGCCGGTTTGAAGATGTGTTGGTGACTTCGGATATGAGGTCATTCTTTCAGCCGACCCATCGACAGGTGTCATCCGGATCCAGCATCAGGGAACGCCTAGACCGTCAGGTGTCCGACTACATTGGGTTAACGGCCGATGTGGACGCTCTGAGGAGTGATGAACCCCTAGACTACTGGGTGGGCAGGCTTGACCTCTGGCCAGAGCTTGCCCAATTTGCAATCGAACTGTTGGCTTGCCCCTCATCCAGTGTCCTGTCCGAAAGGACGTTCAGCGCAGCAGGGGGGATTGTGACCGATAAGCGTACTCGCCTAGCTCACCACAGTGTTAACTACCTCACATTTCTAAAAATGAATGAGGCATGGATCTCGGAGGAATTCAACACATGTGATCAGTAGACCATGTATATGTCTATAAACAATTTTTGGAATCAAGCACACAGACCTTCTTAATTCATTTGGCTCACTTCCCTGACCCAAAAAAGCACACCGTACTATATGCCCCTACCCTCCTCTTTGAAGAGGTTGAGCGGTGTCATATTTCTACTGGGGCTGCTTATTATGAGGGGTTCCCACCATCCCTGTGCTGTGCTGACTTCCTCCTGGGTGTTCTTATTATGAGGGGCTCCCACCATCCCTGTGCTGTGCTGACTTCCTCCTGGGGGTTCTTATTATGAGGGGATCACACCATCCCTGTGCTGTGCTGACTTCCTCCTGGGGCTGCTTACGGTGCTGCTGTCAGCGCTGTATGTCACGGAGCTGCTGTCAGCGCTGTATGTCACGGAGCTGCTGTCAGCGCTGTATGTCACGGAGCTGCTGTCAGCGCTGTATGTCACGGAGCTGCTGTCAGCGCTGTATGTCACGGAGCTGCTGTCAGCGCTGTATGTCACGGAGCTGCTGTCAGCGCTGTATGTCACGGAGCTGCTGTCAGCGCTGTATGTCACGGAGCTGCTGTCAGCGCTGTATGTCACGGAGCTGCTGTCAGCGCTGTATGTCACGGAGCTGCTGTCAGCGCTGTATGTCACGGTGCTGCTGTCAGCGCTGTATGTCACGGAGCTGCTGTCAGCGCTGTATGTCACGGAGCTGCTGTCAGTGCTGTATGTCACGGAGCTGCTGTCAGCGCTGTATGTCACGGAGCTGCTGTCAGCGCTGTATGTCACGGAGCTGCTGTCAGCGCTGTATGTCACGGTGCTGCTGTCAGCGCTGTATGTCACGGAGCTGCTGTCAGCGCTGTATGTCACGGAGCTGCTGTCAGCGCTGTATGTCACGGAGCTGCTGTCAGCGCTGTATGTCACGGAGCTGCTGTCAGCGCTGTATGTCACGGAGCTGCTGTCAGCGCTGTATGTCACGGTGCTGATGTCAGTGCTCTGTATTACGGTGCTGCTGTCAGTGCTCTGTATCTCCTGCACCCTCTTGTTTGCCTACCCTGGTCCCTGACCTTCCCTCTCCTCCATTGCCTTCATTAGCTCCATAGTCCTGAATTGTCAGAACAATTTCCCAAATAAAAAAAAAATGCTTGTAGTTATCGATCCCAAATTCACCTCATACATGTATTATGCTATTGTCCAGGTGGTGGGACTACGTGCTACCCCCTAATAATTACCCCGTGGCCGCAAATTCGACCTAAAGGTTTGCGAAATTCGCCTCCCATTGAAGTCAATGGAGCCCGCGGCGAACGGTCGTTTTCGCGAACGTTTGTGTCCGTTCGCGTTTCGCGTTCGCGAAACGTCCCGTCGGAAGTTCGTCCATCACTATTCACTATGGATTCCCCCAGTTGTACTCCCCCCTAAGATGTATGATGCATGAATATTCTTAGCCCCCAAGTGCATAACTTTACATTTCTTAACATTAAACCTCATCTGCCACATAGTCGCCCAATTAGACAGAGCATTGAGGGCGGCTTGTAAATTGGAGACATCCTGTAAGGAGGTTATTCCACTGCATAGCTTGGTGTCATCTGCAAAGACGGAAATGTTACTTTTGATCCCAGACCCAATATCATTTATAAAGATGTTAAAAGGTAAGGGTCCCAGCACTGAACCTTGGGGTACACCACTGATAACCTTAGACCATTCAGAGTAAGAATCATTAACCACTACACTCTGAATTCTGTCTTTTAGCCAGTTTTCTATCCATTTACAAACTGATATTTCCAAACCTGTAGACTTTACCTTACACATGAGCCGTGTGTGCGGAACTGTATCGAACGCTTTTGCAAAATCCAAATATACCACGTCCACCGCCACCCCTCTGTCCAAGGTTTTACTTACCACCTCATAAAAATAAATCAGGTTTGTCTGACAACTTCTGTCTTTCATGAATCCATGCTATCTGTTGCTTAAAAATTCTTTTTTCTGCAAGAACTCGTCTATGTGGTCTTTTATTAATCCCTCCAGTATCTTCCCAACTATAGAAGTTAAACTAACAGGTCTATAGTTACTTGGTAAAGACTTTGTTCCCTTTTTAAATGTAGGCACCACATTGGCCCTGTGCCAATCCAGTGGTACTATTCCTGTGACTCCCCAAAAATAGAAACAACACAGAAATATACAAAAAAAACCCACAAAATTTAACTTTGGTGCATAGCTGATAACTGTCCTGGTTTGCCGATAGACTCCCACATCTTGAACCTCAGTCCCAATGATGCTGTGTCCCAGGGGATGCCCAGGGATCACATTATCAACTCTTTTCAAGTTATTGAGCATGGCCAGTAACTCAGTAAGGGCAATTGCATTTGCTTCGACTTTGACCGCTCCGACATGCTTTTTTGATGCTTTTATGATGTTTTTTTAATGCTTGGCAAATGCAGTGGGTGTGTTGATTTTTGTTTTTAAGGGGCCCAGTAGAACCCCAACTCATTAATACCCTTGTTCTGCAGATCCTCAGCTCATTAGTACCCTCGATCAGCTGATCCCCTGCTCTCAGTGGTACCCCTAGCTCTGCTGATGCCCCACTCAGTAGTACCCCCCAGCTTTGCTGATCCTTCACTTAGTAGTAACCTCCAGATCTGCTGATCCCCCGCTCAGTTGTAACCCTCGGCTCTGCTGATTCCCCGCTCAATAGTAACTCCCAGCTCTACTGATCCCCAACTCAGTAGTAACCTCCAGCTCTGCTGACCCCCTGCTCAGTTGGAACCCCTAGCTCTGCTGATCCCTCGCTCAGTAGTAACTGCCAGCTCTGCTGATCCCCAACTCAGTACTATCCCCTAGCTCTGCTGATGCCCCACTCAATAGTACCCCCAGCTTTGCTGATTATTCGCTCAGTAGTTGTCCCCAGATCTGATGATCCCCTGTTCAGTAGTAGCCCCCAGCTCTGCAGATCCCCGCTCATTAGTAATCGCCAGCTCTGCTGATCCCACGCTCAGTTGTAACCCCCAGCTCTGCTGATCCCCTGATCAGTAGTAGCTCCCAGCTCTGCTGATCCCCCAACTCAGTAGTAACCCCCAGCTCTGCTGATCCCTCGCTCAGTAGTAACCTCCAGCTCTGCTGAATCCTACTCAGTTGTAACCCCTAGCTCTGCTGATCCCTCGCTCAATAGTAACTACCAAGCTGTGCTGATCCCCCATTCATTAGTAACTCCCAGCTCTGCTGATCCCCAACTCAGTAGTAACCCCTACCTCTGCTGATCCCTCGCTCAATAGTAACTCCCAGCTCAGCTGATCCTCCGGTTTTCTGATCCTC
Organism: Lithobates pipiens; assembly: GCF_037356315.1. NCBI lineage: Eukaryota > Metazoa > Chordata > Amphibia > Anura > Ranidae > Lithobates > Lithobates pipiens. Next base: position 14,299,815 of record NW_027507791.1, on the reverse strand, counting down.
CATTCTCTCCAGTCGCCGCTCACCTCCTGCTATAAGGCTACCATGCTGTGCATCACTCTGGTCTGGTGCCTGCTCACCTGCATGTTGCTCCATGCTGCACACCAGACACTTCCAGGATATATACAAATGAACCAGAAGTGACTGCTGATGATGTCTTTTTGGTTCACTTGTTGGTTTTCCAGTGGATCCTGGGATATCCCATACCTGTAATACCTCCAAAACAAAGCAAAGCTAACTCTGAATAAAAGCCTCTCAAAAGCTGCATGTGCTGTTAGTGAGTGTTGTCATAGGCTTCTATGGAGGCTTTGGAGACGCTTTGAAGGACAAAGAAAGTGACATGGGGTATACATTTTGAAGGGAAGCAACCACAACATGTGAACAGGACTGTAAGGTGACCATTTTATTTAGTGACAGGGGCTTTGATTGGCATTCAGAGCACTTTAAAAAATGTGTCCAATGCCACATTTTGAAGCAAATGTAAACAAGCCCTTAGGCATTTATTATAGTGATTAAATCAGCAAGTAGGCAGTCCCTACATAATTAGAGGTGGGGTTTTGGGAGGGCCACTCTAGTAAGTCAACAGCGTCTGGGAAAGTCCACCCGTTTACTGGGCAGGCTGAACTGGTGGACTGTGGGCGGGGTTAACTGTGTCCTGGGGACTGAAATGTTGGTAAGTGTAAAAGTGGAAACTCATAAAGTAAATAATAATAACATAATCAATTTTATTTTCACTCACAATTATTTAAGAGATGTAAACCCAAACTCTAAAACTTATTATATGATTGAACATTGTTTTAAAAGTAATTTTCAGATTTTTTGAATCTGCAGTTTTCATTAAAATAATCCCTGGTGATCCCGCCATGAAAGTTCTTGTTCAGGCACTTCCTGTAATAGGGTGACAACGCTCTGTCCATTGACTCCCAAATGTGCTTTTGTGTTGTCACCCTGTCACACAGACTTCTGATGGAGAATACAAGTGGGTGTTTCAATACACATTACATAGGCATGGTCCACTGTTGTCACTGTTAGGAAGCCCGCCCTTAGAAATGCCATGCAGTCATTGCTACAGTGTATGTAGGCAAGAAGAGGCTGCATGAAATCAGCAGCACTGAAATGTAACAAAGGATGAAATCAAAGGTGTTTTTTTTTTTTTTTAAAGGGAGTCATTTATTTAGTGTATATATGGTGAGGATGGCACATACCTCCCAACATTTTGAGATGGGAATGAGGGCTACCTACTAGCAAATGTATGTAGGAATAGGACACGCCCCCTGCCACACCCCCTTAAAAGAGAATTAACCAAAAAAGTTTACTAAATCCACAAGGGCTATTTTTACCACTATTATTCCTTTATATTGGCTTTTAAAATTTACAAATGCAGCCATTTAGAAATAGAATGAAAGGTTTAGCACTGGGAAACTTTTTGAAAGATATAAAGTGTTTTTTATATACAACTATATAGATCAGACCAAAATGAGTTACAAATGAGGAGGAAAGATGGGCAGAGGGACTTTGCTTAAAATCAGGGGCAGTCCCACGAAATCAGGGACAGTTGAGAGCTATGTATTTACCGAGCACCCTGAACAGCTTATACTGGGGTGCTGCAGTAGTTGTATGGAAAAATCCACCCCAATCAGTTCTTACCCTGGCAGCAATCAGCTGGGAGTTGCACCTCCTTGAAAACATTGATAAATAACAGTGAGAGGAAGTGAACCCCAAATTATCCCCTCCAGATAAATTACATAGAGGTAAGTCTCAGGAGCAGCCATCTCGGAGGTTTGTCAGCTAAACTAGATTTTAAGAGTGTTTTTTGCCTACACACCTTTGCCATGGCATCACTCCAAGGCTGTAAGAACTGGGATCTGTAGTTCTACACCAGCTGAAGAATCTCCCTCCCTAAGCTTGACCTAAATCTTCAGGGAGGAGAGAACGTCGCGGTTGCAAGTGCATTCTTTTTCCCAGCTGGGTGCCTGATTTAATTACTTTACACTGCGGCACTGCATGTACTAATGTTTCAAAGTGCCAGACTATACGGAGCGATATTACAAATCCCTGTGAAAAATAAATGAGGAATGAGTTATCTTATTATATTCTACTCTACAATGGTCAGCCAGCCACTGTGCATTGCTTGTTTCTATTATAGATTTTCCTTGTCTGTTAGTCTTGTTTTTATTATTAATATTATTATTGTTGTTTTTATTACTATTATTATTATTATTACTATTATTATTATTATTATTATTATTATTATTAATAATAATAATAATAATAATAATAATAATAATAATAGTATTATTATTGTTATTACTATTCATATTATTATTTATATTGTTGTTTTTATTATTATTACTATTTTTAATATTATTGTTGTTGTTTTGTTACTGTTGTTATTATTAATAATATTATTATTACTATTACTGGTCGTCTTCTTCTTATTGTATTGTTATTATTATTATTATTATTATTATTAATAATAATAATAATAATAGTATTATTATTCTTATTACTATTCTTATTATTATTGATATGGGTAAAGAATGTAGAACTCAAAACAAATTAATGTAAAACAATAAAATTCATGTCTCAAAAAAGTTCATCCAAATGAGTAAAGCTGAATTGTAAACAATCCGAACAAAAGTCCACCAAGAAGAAACTGATCACCATCCACCATAAGCGTGCAGGAAAGATGAAACAGGATCCCGTCACCTTCACCTAATAAGACTGACCCTTACCGTCAGTGCATTATGCACATAATTTGAGTATAAGTGATGGCTTGAAAATGATCCATTCAACTCAGACAGCAGAATAATGGAAACCTTCCTCTCAGCAAAGAATGGAACCAAGTAATGCTTCAAACTATGGCTAGATAGTCATATACATATAAAAAGTAGAGAAACAAAGGTCATTGCACAAGCATCTAATCAATTTAGCATTTATTTAAAGATAATAAAAATAAACTCACATTTTTATAGAGTTGTACAGGCATAATAAGAAGCGACCATCGCTTCTAACCAACAAGATGGCCGCTACACTGTCGTCCGTCTGCGTCCTGCGTCACACTTGGCTCCACTCAACGTTTCGTCATTAAAATGCGTCATCAGGGGCCTGGTTATGATGTGTAACAGAGTTACTTTATATAGGACGGACAGAACTAAAAGCGGAAATATAGTGTGTTCCAACTACCGGAAATATGCAGCAGCGAAAACCGGAAGGCACCCATCGCAGTTTGTTTATTTTTTATTATTGATATTGTTGTTGTTTTTATTATTATTACTATTTTCAATAGTATTGTTGTTGTTTTGTTACTATATTAATAATATTAGTATTACTATTACTGGTCTTCTTCTTCTTATTGTTGTTATTATTATTATTATTTTTCTAAAACTTTGCTACAGAAATAAACAGAATAAAGTTATACTGATAAATAGCTGAATGATATTACAATTATAGAAAAACTTTCCCGATAACAAATCAAAGAAATAATGTAAAATCGGTAATATGCCAGTAATTTTAATAATAGTGTGTGACTGTGGTGGGATATTAGAGTGTAAGCTCCTCTGGTGCAGAAACTTATATAACCGGCTTGGTGTTCACTATACAGCACTGTGGTATATGTCAGAGGTATAAAAATGTATTATAATAATAGTGTGTGGCTGTGGTGGGGTAATTAGAGTGTAAGCTCCTCTGTGCAGTGACTGATATTGTTATTGGTTCATTGTTCTATGTACAACACTGTTGTATATGTCAGAGCTATATAAACGTATAATAACAATAACAGTAGTAGGACGTTAGTTAGTGTGTGAGCTCCTCTGCTGCAGAGACTGATGTCAATAGCTCAGTGTTCTCTGTACAGCATTATGGAATATGTCAGAGCTATATAAATGTATTATAATAAAGAGTGTGTGACTGTAGTGGGATAATTAGAGTGTAAGCTCCTCTGTGCAGAGACTGATATTAAAGTGGAGTTCCACCTAAAAGTGGAACTTCCGCTCATTCGTCTGTTTAGACCCCTGATATCTCACCAAATCTCCCCCAAAAATAAAACATAAAATATTGTAAAAAAAAATCAAAAAAATGAAAAAGTGTAAAAAAAAAAAAAAAATTGTGAAAGAAAAACTAAAAACAAATTAAAATGTAAAAAAATCAATCATTAAAAGTATAAAAACTGCTGACATTGTCCACTTTGCTGTCCCCTAAAAATTACTTAACACGCAGCCATTAATGTATAAACCGCCACAACAAAACCGAGTACACCCCTAAGTGAAAATGTGCAAATTGGGCCCAAAGTGTCAATATTTTCTGTGTGGCCACCATTATTTTCCAGCACTGCCTTAACCCTCTTGTGCATGGAGTTCACCAGAGCTTCACAGGTTGCCACTGGAGTCCTCTTCCACTCCTCCATGATGACATCACAGAGCTGGTGGCTGTGTTAGAGACCTTGTGCTCCTCCACTTGTACTTACTTTTGTTGCCAGCGGTTTAGACATTAATGGCTGTGTGTTAAGTTATTTTGAGGGGACAGAAAATTTACACTGTTATACAAGCTGTACACTCACTATTGTACATTGTAGAAAAGTGTAATTTCTTCAGTGTTGTCACATGAAAAGATAGAATAAAATATTTACAAAAATGTGAGGGGTGTACTCACTTTTGTGAGATACTGTGTATATATATATATAATATATATATATAATATATATATATATATATATATATATATATATATATATATAGTGTGTGTGTATCTATATATAGATAGATAGATAGATAGATAGATAGATAGATAGATAGATAGATAGATAGATAGATAGATAGATAGATAGATAGATAGATAGATAGATAGATAGATAGATAGAATGAATTAAATAACAGTGTGTGCTTTTGGTGGAACATTGTCATATGTTATATTATGCAAAATAATATGTTGTAATAATAGTCTGTGACTGTGGTGGGGCATTAGAGTGTAAGCTCCTCTGGTACAGAAATAGATTGGAATTACTCAATGTTCTCTGTACAGAACTGCAGAGTATGTCAGAGGCATATACATGCACAATAATAATAGATTGTGACTGCAGTGGGACATTAGAGTGTAAGCTCCTCCGGTGCAGAGACTAATATAGAAGGACTGCATTATAATAATAATAATAGTGTCAGGAAGTGCACTGGAATAATATCAGTATCTACTGCACACAAGCAGGTAAGAATGTGCAGTATAATAAATGTTACCAGTTTTCTTATGAGAAGCAAACTCTCTGTACAACAACAACTCACCATTTTCATTGTCATTTAACGTGACACCATTTTCTTCACAACGAAAAACTTTATTGGCCAATCTCTACAAAGTGCAGCATCTTCCCTTTATCTCGGGAAAACAGAAGATAAAATCATTTCATGCGTTTATGAATGTCGCCGTGTTCTGGGCATCATTTTACTGACAGCCTTTTATATGTCATTAATTTCACATCCTGCCACCACGTAGTCGGTTTTATGGTTGCCGTGATTTATTCCCAGGATGCACAGGGAAATGGACTGTTAACTACTGTTTTAATTAAACGACCAGAAAATAATTAACTGAAAAGTAATAAACACACAAATACTCAATAGAAAACATATAAAGTGAAGTAAAATCATAATTTTGGAAAATGTGCAATCCGCTGTGTGGAATACACTCACGCTGGCGGCTGAAAACAATGGCGCTTGTACAATGTCACCTGTTCGGGGAGGATGAGAGGCAACACGGCAATACATAGATGCCTGGAGCAGCCTTTCTTTCTTTTCTTTTTACATGTTTGTGACACTAATGCCCTGTACACACGGTCAGACTTTCCGATGGAAAATGTGAGATCGGATTTTGTTGTCGGAAAATCCAATCATGTGTGGGCTCCATTGGACTTTTTCCATCGGAATTTCCAACACACAAAGTTTGAGAGCAGGATCTAAAAATCTGATTGTTTAAATTCCGATCGTGTGTAGACAATTCCGACGGACAGAGTGCCACACATGCTCAGAATAAATTACGAGACAAAAGCTATTGGCTACTTGCCCGTTTATAGTCCCATCGTACGTGTTCTACGTCACTGCGTTCTGAACGATCAGATTTTCCGATAACTTTGTGGGACCGTGTATATGCAAGTTTGGGCCAAAATCCGTCGGAAAAAATCTGATGGATTTTGTTGTCGGAATGTCCGATCGTGTGTATAGGGCATAAGGGGTGTATTTAAAAAAATAAAAATTCATAGCAATTCATTGAGTAAAACTGCATAAACATTTGTTCTGTTCAAATGGGGCAAAAAAATGAATGTTATCAGTCTATTTCCTATGATAGTCAGTTGTTTTTCATTGATTTAAAATGGAAAATACAACATTTGGCCACTAGATGGTGGCTGGTATCCTAGAAAATTCCTATTTTACTTACTACCATCTAGAGGCCAAATGTGGAATTTTCTACAGTATTTTACATTAATTTAATTAATTGGATGTAAACTCACTCTCATCCTTTCTAAACTACTGCAATATTGGTTATCTAGAAGGATATACATGCCTCCTGCATGTATACTTATCTGTGAAATGTCTCCCCTCTGTCTGCTATGAGACCCGAAAAACTGCAGATTTTGTGGGTGGGTCTATTTTCCAGGGCTCAGTGGGTGGAGTTGTGATGTCAGTAGACTCCCCGCCCACCTCTACAGTCCCCTTATCAACATGCATTTTCTCCTGTGTATTTCTTACACTGAACTTCTGCTATGATCACTAACATCCAGTCAAAACCCAGAAAAGTCCCCACATGACTTCAGCATGCCAAATCATGCTGAGGTGGGGAACAGCCAATCCGTGCAGAGCTGCTGAAGAAAGGAGTGGGGAGGGAATTAAAAAATAATGCATGTCTCTTAGGCTAGTGCACCAGATATGTAAATCACCTGTCACTCACAGCAAGGGGGAAGAACGGACAAAGATTTCACAGTTTGTCCATTTTATTTAACTGAAAAAAGATATAAGGATTGCTCAGAGCTGGATGAACTCTTTGTGGTAAGACTGGGCACAGCTGATCTGAAATCCCATACTCTATATTGTGCCAGACAAAAAAAAATAAAAAATTGCGGATTTACATCCACTTTAATCATAAGTGTTTAGGGAGAGAAATGATCTCTAATGGGGAAGCTCCTTAATTTTTTTTTATTATTATTTAAAAACAACCTTTACTATTTTTATTTATTTTACAAAAAATTTCATACAGAGTGCACCAAGAAAAAAACACAATGACAGTTGTCACCGACGTGGCTTTGTTGATAAAGTTGTGAACAAAGGGCTGTTGTTAGCTTTAGGGTTATAATAAGGCTTAAGTCTCATACACACTATCAGATTTTCTGCAGAGTTTTGTGTTCAGATTTACCAAAACCATGTAGTGCAAGGGGATTGCATACAAACTGAAACTCCCAAGGTTTGACCTTATATTATATGGTTTTGGTAAATCTGAAGGAAAAAACAGCAGAAAATCTGATAGTGTGTATGGGGCTTTAGAGACAGTGGTAGGGTAAGGCTAAGCGTTAGGCTTGGAGTAAGGGTTAGGGTTATTGTTTGGGTTGGAGTTAAGGTTAAAGTAGGGATTAGAATGAATGAATGAATTACTTGTATAGTGCTGCAAATGCGAACTGAGTCGCCTCAAGGCGCTTGATCCGTCCTGTGTTGTCCTGCTTCTTAGAAGAGGTGGGTCTTGAGGTTTTTTTTTTGAAGACCCGATGGCTTTCTTCCATGCAGATGTTAGTGGGTAGAGCGTTCCATAGCCAAGGTCCTTGGACTGCGAAATTTTCGTTCTCCCTTTGATTTGTAGCGGGACTTGGGATGAGGAGGCGGTTTTGGTTAGTTGATCTAAGGCTGCGATTGGGTGTGTAGTGTTTTATTTTCTCGCATAGGTTTTGAGGAGCCTTTCCTTGTGTGCATTTGTGGGTGAGGCAGAGGGTCTTGGATGTGATCCAATCCTTTATGGTTAGCCAATGTAGGGTCCTCAGGGATGGGGAGATGGATTCCCAGGGTTTTTTCCTGTGACTAGTCTTGGACGATTTGAAGGTGTGCAATCTGGTATTTCGGTAGTCCTATGTAGAGGGAGTTTGCATAGTCAAGTCGGGAATTGATGATTGTTCCAACAACTGGGGTTAGGCTTAGATGTTTGTTTTAATGTTAGGGTTAAAGTACAGGTTATTAGTTATTGGTGTAGATTGAGAGATAATGCTAGGTTTAGAGTTAAGGTTAGCATTAGGGTTAGAGTAAGGCCGCGTACACACGCGGGGACTGTTCGCTGAAACTGTCCGCTGAAACCAAGTTTCAGCGGACAGTCCGCTCGTGTGTGGGCTTTCAGCGGACAGTTTCAGCGAACAGTCCGCTGAACAAGGTTTTTCGGAAATTCCGAAAAACTGTCCGCTGAAACCTTGTTTCAGCGAACAGTCCCCTCGTGTGTAGGCTTGTTCGTCAAACTAAGTTCCGCGCATGCTCAGAAAGGATTTACACGCCGAAAGTTATAATGCAGTGTATAGGACGTCGTATTTTTCGTCCCGTCGTACGTGCCGTTCACGTCATCGCGCACGGTTTCAGCAAACTGTTCGTTTGTCGTGTGTGGCCATGTCCGTCCATGCTAATTTTGAGCGGACTGTTTGCCGAAACTGTTTGACGGACAAAGTTGGGCGAACAGTCCCCACGTGTATACGCGGCCTAAGGGTGAGGGTTATTGTAAGGATAGAGTTCGAGCCAGGGATGGGTTACCATTGGGATTAGTGTTAGGGTTAAGGTAGGGGTTACAGTTAGTTTGAATAGTAGGGTTAAAGTAAGGGTAAGTTATTTGTTTAGAGCGAGAGCTAGTGCAAAATTTACAGTTAGGGTTAGCATTACAGTTAGTGTAAGTGTAAGGGTTAGGGTTATTGTAGAGATAGAGTTAGAGCTAGTGTTGAGTAGTGTTGGACCGAGCATAAGTTCAGCCCGAACATTGCTCATTCGACGGTTCAGCGTACACCCGCATTTGCGGGGCGCTCAGCAGGGCTATCTTTAATATTGATTGGACCCTGGGCAAAACTTTTCTTGGCCCCCCCCCCCCATACAGTTTTGCTCTCCGCCTGCTCCGAAACATACACTAAATAGCAGCTAGACGCAAAATCAGTTTACTGAATCAGATCAGGCAGCTATTGCGATTGGTTGCCAGTGATTACAGTGTATCATTAGCGCTCACTGACTGGTTGCTAGAGGTTACAGTGTACCATTACCACTCACTGACTGGTTGCTAGAGATTACTGTGGATATGACCTTGGGGGGCATGATATACATATCAATGCCGCCGGCCGCCCCTATTTACATTTGAATGCCGGTAATTTACATGTAAACACAGGGTCTGCAGGTGAGTCATCTTTACGCAACAATAGGGCAGAACTGGGCAGCATTAGTAGCAGCACTTCACACTGAGATATCGGGACACAGCAAAAGCTCAAGGGACGAGGGAATTTAAACCAGGATAGTTGGCAAGTATGAGGCAGCTGCTTTGGGCCCCACAACAATGACAGGGCCCAGGGCAGCTGCCCCTTTTGCCCTGCCTTAAAAACGGCCCTGGCGCTCGGCCTGATGTTCACCCGCCAAGCACTCCACAGTGCACTGCCCATTTGCACAGTGCATTTTAAGACCTGATTGGCTGAAGCAATGCACCTAACTGCTGATCAGGTGCACGGCTTTGCCCAATCAGGGCATGGTGAGTAGCTGGTTGTTAAGGAGCGGGCCAGGAAGCCAGCAGATGCGGCCTTAATAATAATAATTAAAAAAATTATTATTATTATTGTTATTTATTATTATTAAATTGTTACGCACAATTCGTTTAGTTGCAGCATTTATTTCAGATAATTGTTAACTTCGGATAAATTAGTATTCGTTACGCAACAAATATGCCAAAATAATTTTCTTTACCTTATCTGCTTGCCGATCGCGCTATAGCTGAATGACGGCTGCAGTGAGGTCATCCAGTTCTGGAAGGCTGTCATTTCATGGCATCACATGATCCCACCCGACGTGGGGCATGTGCGGCGTGCTCTGTGATCACAGTTTCCTCCAGACTTTACTGATCACAGATTGAGGTAAAGGGCCAATTAGTAGTTCTTCACCGCGTGATCAGCTGTATCCAATCACAGCTGATCATGTAGGTAAACAAGGTAGGTAAGACAGTTATTGGCACTCGCGCTGACAGAGAGCTGATAACCAGAGAGCTGATAACAGGCTTGTGTAAAAGGGACATCTACACTGATAATCAGGTCACTGATTATCAGTGCAGTCCCAACAGTGCTCATCAGTGCTGCCAATCAGTGCCTCCTCATCAGTCAGTCTCACCTATCAGGGCCACCTACCAGTTCCCATCAATGCCGCCTATCAGTGCAGTACATCTACACCTCACAATATATATATATATATATATATATATATATATATATATATATATATATATATATATATATATATATATATATATATAAAGTATCTCACAAAAGTGAGTACACCCTTCCGGGGCTTTTTTTCAGGGGGAACTTGGTGGAACTTAGTTCCGCCACCTCTGACTTAGACTCTTTGGTGCCTGCTCACCACAATCACTTGCAAACACAGAAGTCCGGTTTCTGCGTTTACAATTGACAGCTATTCACTGCAGTCACTGCACTGTATGTAATGCAATCCTGGTATTTAATGCCCCTCTAAGACCTTCCTACTGTTTTTGTGAAATTTGACTAAACACACCCACTATTTGATGTAATTTGGAGGGTGTGTGTAAGGGGAGGGGTTTTATGGGGCCCTGGTTAAGTTGCAGCACCTAAGTTGTACCGCCATTATGATGTCACAGTCCTAGCATCCTCTGGCACTGTGACATCATAAGGGGCAGGGACATTACCCGGTGATATCCCTATATAAGTCACTGCACACCACGTCCCTGTCATTGCGGCCAGAGAGAGCGTTGAGTCAACATCTCAAGGAGGAAGAAGAACAAGAAGAAGAGAAGGCGGTGGCGGTGATAGAAGACCGGGCCACCGCTAGTAAAAGAGCTGGAAGAAGGCGCGGAGGCCCGGCAAGAAGAACTGAAGAGGGGGACAAGACCCCCCAAGTCGGAAGAAGACCCCCGGGCGGCGGCGAAGAAGAAAGCCGGGCTCCTCCACTAGTTAAAGAGCTAGCAGAAGATAGCGGAGGAGTCCGGCGAGAAGACCCCCCAAGAGGGAAGAAGACCTCCGGAGCTGTGCAATAAATCATTTTAAACCCTTGTATTGTTTGTTTTTTTTTTACATTTTTTTCACAGGTGAATGGGTAGGGGTACATTGTACCCCATACTCAGTAACATAGGGTGGGGGGCCGGTATCTGGGGGCACCCTTATTAAAGGGGGCTCCCGGATTTCCGATAAGCCTCCCACTCGCAGACTCCGACAACCAACAGCCAGGGTTGTCGGGAAGAGGCCCTTGTCCTCATCAACATGGGGACAAGGTGCTTTGGGGTGGGGGCCACGCCCCCCCTTCCCCAAAGCACCCCCCATGTTGAGGGCACGCGGCCTGGTACGGCTCAGGAGGGGGAGGGGGGCGCTCGCTCGTTCCCACCCCCTTTCCTGACTGGCCAGGCTGCATGCTCGGATAAGGGTCTGATATGGACTTTGGGGGGACCCCCACGCCGTTTTTTCGGCATAGGGCTTCCCCTTTAAGTCCATACGAGGTGACGGGGCTAGTGACGTTTCAATCTCATTGACTTCCTTTGCTAGTCCCGGCTACCTGGAGCCGCGTTCAAAATTTCCTCCATGTGTGGGCAAGTCCGTTCATTTCAAAAGTACGGCGGACTAGCACACAGACGGCCGGATTGTCCGCCGGACAATTTTTGAGTCAAAACTACTTTCTAAGTCAGCCAGACTTTTGGGAAAAAAAAGTCCGCCGGAGCCCACCAAGTCTGCCGGATAGTCTAATCGCGTGTACATACTTCACTATTGGAGCTCCTTTTTTTTTCTCCTATGGATGTGACTATTGGCTTGGGGCTGAGGACCTAGAGGGGACCACCCATACTGCCTATACCATCTGTTTGGTAAAAGGAATATCTGCTGTTTACCTTACAGCAGTAAGGTAAGGTAGCCATTGTACCTAGTGTGTGGACACCTATTCACGTGATCACTGGTGGAGTTACTGTTTACTCACGGAGTCATCATACGTTTATGACACAGAGTGGATATATAAAATGCACGTCTTATGGACTGAGAGCTTTTTCATATAGAAATAGACACTGTCACTATTGCTATTACTACACTATTGCACCTTATTGGACATTGAACTATTCATTATTTGGCTTTTTTTCAGAATCTTTTACTTTATTTTTGAGTTTTACACTTTTATGCACTATGGATTGAATTATATCTTATATTTAATTTTATATACATTTTTTTTGATTATATGTTAAACATTTTTGGCACTGAATGCACTTTATTGCTTATTGTCACTAGATGCACTTTTGTGGAAGAAGTTTTTTGTGATAGCTTGCATGCGTTTAGAATCAAAATAAGTTTCTGAAAGAGCATTTACTTACTATTGAATAAGGTAACAGTTATCGGATAATTATTTGCACATTGTATATTGATAGTTATATCCATATTTATCTATTTTATTTATTTATCTGTACTTTTAGTGGAGCGCAACACCATTCACCATATATACAATGTCTAATAACAACATTGCTCAGCCACTGAAACACTAAAATAAAAAGAAACATTGTTTCTTTTTGTATATTTCTGTTTCTTCATCTGCAGATCAAAGTGATGTACAAATGTTCCTCTGTTTAACCCCTTAATAACCCTTAATTTACGCTAATCAGCCTTAATTAACTCTCTTTTCTCGTCCATTTAATGAATATTTTCCTGCTTTTTTTCTTTTGTTCACGTCTATCTTATAAACGATAAACAATTTAAACTTTTTTTTTTTTTTTGCTTTGTTAGTGAATATTTTTACACATATATATTAACATATAGTTACACATTTCACATTGAAAAATCCCTAAATTAAAAATAAATCAATTTATTTCAATTGCAAATAACTTTTTAATGCTTTGTACCATTGCTGGCATCGGTACTTGTACAAAAATGGTTGGTGCATCCCTTATATCTATATCTATCTATCTATCTATCTATCTATCTATCTATCTATCTATCTATCTATCTATCTATCTATCTATCTATCTATCTATCTATCTATCTATCTATCTATCTATCTATCTATCTATCTATCTATATATATATATATATATATAGTAGCTGTTGACTGCCTGTGTTTACTCAGATAAGGCACAGTGTTTGTGTAATTTTGCCATCCACACCATCTGCAATATGTAATAGGACTTTGCTATATAAAAGACATTCGGTGGTTACAGCAGTAGTTATAAATGAGAAAGTCATACAGAAACCGAGAGATTTATAACTCTTACAGCTCAGCTTTGCAGATGTAGCGCAAATATAGAAAGACGGCAACTCTTTATCAATCTGTCATCTAGCCAACAGCGGTTTTACTTCCTGTGATTTTTTCGATATTATACAGAACAGATTTTTGACGCATTGTGAATGTAACATCAGCTCAGTATTACCGTTTTTGGAAAATGGGGATTCGGTGTTGCAGGTGACCGGCCAGGATTTCGGGTTATGTTAGGGGTTGGAGTAACTTAGCCCTGTATTAGAATATTAAAGAGGAGTTTTACCCAACTTTACAATATATATTTTTTCTTATATTATTACAATTCATTATTTTAATGAGTATTGTTATTAGTATATAGACTCTTATATTATTACAATTAATTATTATTATTATTGTTAATTTTTTTTAATTATACTAATAATACCAAAATTATTTATAATAATAAGAAGAATAGTTATATTAATAATAGTAATAATAATAATAACAATAATCATAAAAATTAACATAATTAATTGTAATAATATAAGAGACTATATAGTGAGAATAATATTAATAAAACAAACATTAATAATAATACAATTAATAATAATAATAAAAATAATTAATTATAATAAGATAAGAGACTATATAATGAAAATGATGACAAAAAAATAATAATAGTATTATCATTATATAGTCTATTATATTATTTTAATTATTTTTTTTAATAACCATTATTATTATTTAGTCTCTAATATTATTATAATTCATTATTTTAATAACTTATTATTATTATTATTTTATTTTAAATGTATTTACTTGTTTATTTTTTACCCAATTGATGAACTGGTTTATTATCCAAGGAGGTGGTATTGTATTGATATCAGATTGATATGGTGATGTGATGTTATAGCCCTGATGAAGGAGGCGCTCTCAGACCTTCAAAACGAGTTGGCTACTTTTTGTATTGTCCCCTTGACTTTTATCTGAATAAAATTGTATCTGGACCTATTAGCTGAGTCCCTGTCCTCTCAAGGCCATAATAATAGGACTGGTGCCACCAGTAGATGGAAGTAAAGGGGTGTATTTATAACAATAAAAGATTTGCAGAGCTAATCGCCCTATGAAATGACATATCATTGCAAATATGGGCAAAAATAAATGTTATTTGACTATTTTCTCTCCAGGTTGAATGTTATTATTCATACAGGATGAAATTAATCAAGAGAATACCACATTGTGGCCACTAGATGGGGCTGACAATCATAGTAAATAACTATCCATTTCCAATGATCAACACTAACTTGGTTTATTATTACCATTACAATTATTACCATAATCAGAAGAACCCATTAAGCTAGTTGTGATGTTATTCTAGCTTTTATAAGCTTATTGCATTTAATGGCATGGCTGAAATTATACGATTTGGAATCATTTTTGGAATAAAAAATGCAGCTGTGTTTTTTTTGTTTTGTTTTTTCTTTTAATGTTTTTGTTGCTTTTTTTTATAGGTTTTTTTTTTGTTTTTTGTTTTTTTAATGCTGTATTAATGCTATATTAAGAAATTTAATCAGGTAGTCTTGTATGCAAACTTTTTTAGAAGGTCCTTAAAATCAAGAAAATACCACATTATGGTCACTAGATGGGGCTGAAAATCATAGTAAATAATAATTTCTGAAGATAATTATTAACTTGGTTTATTTTCTATTACCATCATCTTAAGTACCCATTAAGCAAATTGCAATGTTTTTCTAGTTTTTATAAGTTTATTAGATTTAATGGCCAGGAGGATTATAAGATTTCAAATCAGAGAAGCAGCAGTGTTTTTTTTTATAGTTATTTTTATGCTTTATTATTTATTAATGCTATATTAAGACATTTCTATTATATCTATGTAAAGCACTTTCATAATGCTATATATATTATTATATGTGTTATTACTTCTTTTCATTATTTTTTTATATAATTTTTTACTTTTCTTCTCTTTTGATTACGCCATACTATAACATGTATGTATCCAACTAACTTTTAATAAATGTTTACTGTGAAAAAAAGAAAAATACATTTCTTTAGGCAATCTTTTATTCATACTTTTTCAGATATTCCTTGGCTATGGAATTTCTTTGTTAGGTGATAAAATTATATTGTAATGATTTATTTTTCTCTGTTTTGTTATGAAAATGAGATAAAAATATTCCTGCCTTAAAAAAAAAAGAATGTTATTAGGCTATGTTCTCCCCAGGCTGAATGTTAATCTTCCTACAGAACAGATGAATCAGGAAAATAACACATTATGGCCACTAGGCGAGGCTGACAATGTAAAAACAAAAGTATTGATTTCCTGTGATCATCATCCCCACCTAGTGGCCATAAAGCAGTATTTTCCTGATTCGATCTATCCTGTATAAAAAAAATAACAATCGACCTGGAGAGAAAATGGCCCAATAATATTCGTTTTTGAACCCATTCACACAAAACATGGCGTTTCACAGGACATAAAGCTCAGAGAATTTATACACTGACGTGTTGGAAAGACCTCCTACTCTGCCATCCTAATCCTAGAAAACAAACCCAAAGACATAATTAGAAAGCAAAGCTCATAATGATCAGAAGTGAACTTCAAAGCCACCAGATCTGAGGCAGTAAGAACTAAAGACGGCGAGCAATTAAAACCTGCAACGTGCGTCAGTTAACACGCCTTACAAAGGGAAATCACGTCAATGTGCTGCGGCTGGGATGAAATGCTTGAAGAGCAAAGGAAGACTGGGTCACTGGGGGAACTTCATGATTCAACATTCATATCGCTCACAAGCTTTTTTATTTCTAATCAAAGTTTTCTGCAAAGAAGGTTTTAGCTTGGTATTGTGGATTTAGGATAAAATAAAATAAAAATAGCTCAGCTCAAGTTAAAAAAAACAAAAAACTGATTTTGCTGTAATACTTTCGATCCAGGGGTGACGCCTGCAATCATTCCTTTCTGCCACTAGATGTCACAAGTCTTTCAGGATAAATGACATCCAACTTCATTCATGCTGAGCCCAGTCATGGGTGCATACACAAATTATACATTGTAGGGATCTGCTGCCCTCTACCGTCTGAATTTCTAAATGCCTATAAATATATTATGTACGCACTTCCTGTCCCTGTGTTGTTGGCTTTGAAACCCCGGAAAGGAGGAAATGGTGAGAGAGTGAGAGAGAGAAGGTCTCGGCCATTTGTTCTGTCTGTGTTGCTCAAAGGAGTTGTAAAGTCTCATGGTTTTTCACCTTAATGGATTCTATCTATTAAGGTGAAAAACCTTCTCTGCTGCAGCTGCTCCCAGAACCCCCCCCCCCTTTTCTTAAATGAACCCATCCGTTCCAGTGTTGTGCAAGTACATCTGTCCCTCATTTCGATCAAAGTCCTTCTGTCCTTCTTTCTATCTCATTTGTCCCTCATTTTGGTCTGATCTATATAGTCGTATATAAAATGCACTATTTATCTCTAAAAAAAGTGTTTCCCAGTGCTAAACCTTCCATCCAATTTCTAAATTGCTGCATTTGTACATTTCAAAAGCCAATACAAAGGAATAGTAGTGGTAAAAAAAGCACTTGTGGGTTTAGCTTAGCATTTGTTTGGTACAATTCTCCTTTAAGGGGGCGTGGCAGGAGGTGTGTCCTATGTCTACATACTTTGGCTAATAGGTGTCCCTCATTTTTATTTCAAAACGTTAGGAGGTATGCAAGTATTCCTATTATCTAATAGTTTATCTGCAGCTGCTGAGTGTATATCTAAATCCTTGTGACAAAATCTTGTTGTTTTCTCACATGCACATGCCTCCCAACATTTTGAGATGGGAATGAGGGACACTTACTAGCAAATATATGTAGGCATAGGACACGCCCCCTGTCACACCCCCTTAAAGGAGAAATAACCACAAAAAAAGGTTAGTTAAATCCACAAGTGCTTTTTTATACCACTACTATTACTTTTAAAAAGTACAAATGCAGCAATTTAGAATTTGGATGAAAGGTTTAGTATTGAGAAACATTGTATATACAACTATATACAATATATATGCATTTTATATATAACTATATAGATCAGACCAAAATAAGGGACAAATGAGGAGGAATGAGGGACAGAGGGAGATTGCTCCAAATCAAGGACAGTCCCTCGAAATCAGGGACGGTTGGGAGCTATTCCTGCACAATGCCAGATAGACATGTCTGTGCTACTTTATGTGTAGTGGTCTTCTTTCAGTATATTGGTAGGTAAACCTGTTTAATGCAATAGATTTTATATGCAGCTTATGTTCCTTTTAGTTAACCCTATCTCTTCTGGTCTGGGATTCTATAGCTAGCTTTAGCTTAGGGCGTGATAACCAGCAAAGGATAGAGGCAGGTTATGCTTTCGGGGCCACTTTGGGATCATTAGCTTAGATCAGTGGTCAGCAACCAATTTTGAATCCCACGGTCCACTAACATGAATTTTTCATGCCTTATACACACAATGCTCTGGCTCTGGTGCCCCCCACCCCCCCCACACACACACACACAGGGCAGGACTTAGGGTGCTGGGGGCCCCTGGGCTTGAGTCACTTTCGGGCCCTACCTTCTATATTAATTTGTCGCCATCTGGTGCCGTAACAATATAATCGATCCAATCGTTATTTGAAGTGCCAAGCTACTTTTAAAAGGTGACTGGTACCATAGACAGCGTAAAATGCTAAAAAAAAGTAATAATCGATTACCGATTGAAGCTTGAAAAGCTTTTTTCCAATAAATAAATAATGATGAAAAAAGTTCAAAGTGATCAAGTGTTTATTGCAATGCACAAATGTCTTGGTCAGAATGAGAACATAAAACACTTATTTACCTGGAAAAAATATTGAAAAACTTGAATCAACTACCTTGTAAGGTTGCAATCATAACAAATCAATTGCAAGAATATAACAAAATAACATTGAACTTATATGTGGCACTGGGGACAGATGGCACTGAGGACAGGTGGCACTTATACATGGCAGTGGCACTGGGGACAGGTGGCACTGATGACGGATGGCACTTAAACGTGGCACTGGGGACAGATGGCACTGATGACAGATGGCACTTATATGTGGCACTGGGGACAGGTGGCATTGGGGAAAGATGGCACTTATACGTGGCACTGGGGACAGGTGGCACTGATGAAAGATGGCACTTATACGTGGCACTGGGGACAGATGGCACTGATGACAGATGGCACTTATACGTGGCACTGGGGACAGGTGGCACTGATGACGGATGGCACTTATATGTGGCACTGGGGACAGGTGGCATTGGGGACAGATGGCACTTATATGTGGCACTGGGGACAGGTGGCATTGGGGACAGATGGCACTGATGACAGATGGCACTTATATGTGGCACTGGGGACAGGTGGCATTGGGGACAGATGGCACTTATACGTGGCACTGGGGACAGGTGGCACTGATGAAAGATGGCACTTATACGTGGCACTGGGGACAGGTGGCACTGATGACAGATGGCACTTATACGTGGCACTGGGGACAGGTGGCACTGATGACAGATGGCACTAAGTACAGATGGCACTTATACGTGGCACTGGGGACAGGTGGCACTGGGGACAGATGGCACTGGGGACAGGTGGCACTGGGGACAGATGGGACAGATGGCACTGGGGACAGGTGGCACTTATACATGGCAGTGGCACTGGGGACAGGTGGCACTGATGACAGATGGCACTAAGTACATATGGCACTTATATGTGGCACTGGGGACAGGTGGCACTGGGGACAGATGGCACTGGGGACAGGTGGGACAGATGGCACTGGGGACAGGTGGCACTTATACATGGCAGTGGCACTGGGGACAGGTGGCACTGATGACAGATGGCACTAAGTACAGATGGCACTTATATGTGGCACTGGGGACAGGTGGCACTGGGGACAGATGGCACTGGGGACAGGTGGCACTGGGGACAGATGGGACAGATGGCACTGGGGACAGGTGGCACTTATACATGGCAGTGGCACTGGGGACAGGTGGCACTGATGACAGATGGCACTAAGTACAGATGGCACTTATATGTGGCACTGGGGACAGGTGGCACTGGGGACAGATGGCACTGGGGACAGGTGGCACTGGGGACAGATGGGACAGATGGCACTGGGGACAGGTGGCACTGGGGACAGATGGGACAGATGGCACTGGGGACAGATGGGACAGGTGGCACTGGGGACAGATGGGACAGGTGGCACTGGGGACAGATGGGACAGGTGGCACTGGGGACAGATGGGACAGGTGGCACTGGGGACAGATGGGACAGGTGGCACTGGGGACAGCACTTTACACTGTTTTTTTTTATTTTTTTTACTCACAGTGAAATGCACGTCGCTCTCCCTCCTCACAGGCTGTCTCTGTGAGGGGGAGAGCCGGCGATGAGAGATGATCTCATGATATCATCTCTCATTGCCATTGGACACTCAGATCAGTGCTAAATGGCCGCTGTGATTGGCCATTTAGCATGATCTGTGATTGGCTGTTTGGCTGTGTCCAAGGGACACTGCCGAGTCGACACAGTACTTCCCCGATGCGCGCCCGCGGCACGCATCAGGGGAAGTAAACGAGAGGAGGACGTCCAGGGACGTTATAGCGCGGACGCCTCGTGTATGGGCTGGCGGGGCTCGCGGGGCCCCCTATTGGACGGGGCCCATGGGCTTGAGCCCCGTCAAGCCCTATTGAAAGTCCGGCCCTGCACACACACACTCTCTGCCTCACACTTCTGCCTTACACAGACTCATCATTGGATCTCACCTCCTTATCCAGCCATGTGCTTGAACTCCATGCTCCCTCTCACAATCTGCAATCAGTGCTGTCATAAGGAAGCCCCTTCCTTCTTCACCTCAAGCTCTATGCACTACTCCCGGCAACTTCCTCTTCCTCACAGGAGCCGGAAATACAGAGAAGGCATTGGGTATCCATGCGTGCTGACCAGTGGCGGCATGTCCATTAGGGGTGCCCGGGTACAGCCCCCTCTATCCATGCCACCTCCTATATGTATAATAGATAGATTGATGCAGAGCATTGCGCCATGAGCCCACCAAGGTGTTACAACAGCGAATGAATATTCTCTGTTGAAGCACTGATCCTTAATCCGGCCAATAAGAAGCGGGTGTAAGACCCGTTTTCCGATTGGCCTAAAAGAAAAGACTCCCGAATAGCCACGGAAAAGGAGGGAGGAAACAGAAACCCCCACTGTGATGACCCATGGAGAGCAGGGGAACGGGAGGCTGCGGCCAAGCAGGGGAAGCTGCCGGAGGAGCGATGGGGTAAGTGCTGCCGGCCGCCACAGTATTGACTGTCAGCACGCATTGAGAACAACACTGGAAACAACAAAACAACATTAGGCAGTATACATCTAACACAATGTTGATGAGATCCCCTGGGGACCACCAACATTTTCTTGTGGACCATCAGCGACCACTGGCTTAGAGGTCTGGTTGCATGTCAGATTATAAACTATTAGGAAGGGACTAAAGCACAGAGTAGATAGGCTGACTCATCAGTGCCACACCACAATTCCTGCTAGAGAGAAGTTCCATTCTAGGCTGGTTGGACCAGGGCCGTCTTTAATTTTGATTGGGCCCAGGGCAAACACTTTCTTGGGGCCCCCCCCTCCATTCTGAGACATACAAAAAAATAGCAGGTAGACTCAAAATCAGTTTACTGCAGCAGATCACGCAGTGATTGCAATTGTTTGCCAGAGGTTACAGCCTATCCTTACTGCTCACTGGCTGGTTGCTAAAGGTTACAACACATAATTTCTGCTTGCCGATTGGTTGCTAGAGGTTAATGCACATCATTACCACGTACTGATTGGCTGCTAGAGATTAAAGCAGATCACTACTGTTCGATCATTAGTTGCTACAGGTTAATGCACATCATTACCTCTCACTGAGCAGTGGAGCAATCCTAAATAATTAAGCAAGTAAAGGGGCACATTAATACACATACTACAGGAGAGTGTCAGAGACTGCGGACATACTGCAGGAGACAATCAGAGACTGTGGACATACTGCAGGAGACAATCAGAGACTGCGGACATACTGCAGGAGATTACCAGAGATGGCAGACATACGGCAGGAGATTACCAGACACTGCGGACATACTGCAGGAGACAATCAGAGACTGCGGACATACTGCAGGAGACAATCAGAGACTGCGGACAAATTGCAGGAGACAATCAGAGACTGCGGACATACTGCAGGAGACAATCAGGGACTGCGGACATACTGCAGGAGACAATCAGGGACTGCGGACATACTGCAGGAGACAATCAGGGACTGCGGACATACTGCAGTAGACAATCAGAGACTGGGGACATACTGCAGGAGACAATAAGGGACTGCGGGCATACACTACAGGAGACAATCAGAGACTGCGGGCATACACTACAGGAGACAATCAGAGGCTGCGGACATACTGCAGGAGACAATCAGGGACTGCGGACATACTGCAGGAGACAATCAGGGACTGCGGACATACTGCAGGAGACAATCAGAGACTGGGGACATACTGCAGGACACAATCAGGGACTGTGGGCATACACTACAGGAGACAATCAGAGACTGCGGGCATACACTACAGGAGACAATCAGAGACTGCGGACATACTGCAGGAGACAATCAGAGACTGCGGACATACTGCAGGAGATTACCAGAGACCGCAGACATACTGCATGAGATTACCAGAGACTGGAGACATACTGCAGGAGATTACCAGAAACTGGAGACAAACTGCAGGAGATTACCAGAGACTGCAGACATACTGCAAGAGATTACCAGAGACTGCGGACATACTGCAGGAGACAATCAGAGACTGCGGACATACTGCAGGAGACAATCAGAGACTGCAGATATACTGCAGGAGACAATCAGAGACTGCGGACATACTGCAGGAGACAATCAGAGACTGCGGACATACTGCAGGAGACAATCAGAGACTGCGGACATACTGCAGGAGACAATCAGGGACTGCGGACTAATGCAGGAGACAATCAGGGACTGCGGACATACTGCAGGAGACAATCAGGGACTGCGGGCATACACTACAGGAGACAATCAGAGACTGCAGACATTATACAGGTGATGGTCAGAGAACTATCAGCAACGCACAGCTTTACAGTTGAATAACACAGCTCAGGGTTTAAGCAGTCAGGCATTTTATGGGTGTAAGGACATACCTGGCTAGCCAAACTCATTACATACATTTAGAGGTGCTTCCATTGCGGGGCTTCCATTCTCTCCTCTCACTACAACAACCGGGAGCTCCACTGATGCTTTGTAGGGGGGCCCCGTTACCCGTGAATTGGGGCCCCGATAACGGCTTTGCAGAGTGCGCAGAGGACGCGGAAAGCTGTATTCCCACGCTAGCCAGCTGACAGGGGGCTCTGACCCCGCCCCCGTGCAGCCTGTATGCTCGGAACAGAGTGGCTGTAGTGAGAGCCAGTGATCGGAGTGGGAGCATCAGTGGAGCTCCCGGCCCGGCCCCCTCTATAATGGCTGAGGAATACAGAGGTCCGGGGGCGGGGTCGGGAGCTCCACTGATGCTCCCACTCCGATCACTGGCTCTCCCTACAGCTGCTCTGTTCCGAGCATACAGGCTGCACAGGGGCGGGGTCAGAGCATAAGTGGACCTCCCGGCCCCACCCCCTCTCAGCTGGTTAGCACCGGAATACAGCCTCCTGTGTCCTCTGTGCACTCTGCAAAGCCGTCATCGGGGCCCCAATTCACGGGTAGCAGCGCGGGCCCCCCTACAAAGATTGGGCCCAGGGCAGGTGCCCCGTTTGCCCTGCGCTAAAGACGGCCCTGGGTTGGACAACAGCTGAAGAATCTCCCCAAGCCCATAGATCTTGTCTTCGGGTTACTGAATTGTCCTCAGGGGCCCCTGCAACTGGACCTGGTGGCAACATTCATTTGGAGGTGTCTCTATTTATAACTATATATACCCAGGGATGTGTGCACAATTCCATCAGGACTCATATGGGGTCTTTGGCTAATAATACCCGTTTGTACGTTGGATGCATGTACTGTAATCTTTTCTTATATAAAGCTTGTATTATTTCTATACTGGTATACTTATGGTTAATGTTATATGCTGGGTGCAGTAGTTCTTCTGCTCCCAATTATTTTGTTTAGATTACTAATTAATTTCCCATTAAGGGAATCCCCTCTGTTCACAGAGGCCCTGTCCTGGGTGGAAGCACTGCCTATTCTTCAGGCCTAAAATATTTTTTTAAATGTGTGCAATAGATTATGGTTTAGTTATCATTTGATGGTAAGTAAAAACAAACTACCGTCATACATCACAGAGAGGGAATACAGCATCAGTTCCTCTTTCTCCGTCCACTCCAGAGGATATGAAAAAGAAGAGTTTGGGACTTTAAATGAGTTGCGCTAAAACAGCTGGCAATTAAAGTAAATGCATAAACTTTTCAAGAACTGACTTGTATGTAGATTTAAATGGAACAATACATAGTTGATACATGGTAGACAAAATGTAATATCTAGAATCAAACACATGATAAAAATAAAATAAAATATATTGCATCCTAATGACTCGACAAGTTTAGTCCACTTCCTCAGGAGCAGATACAATAAACATAACTGTGAAAAAATATGTCATTATGTGTTATTATCCAATCATATTATTGATTAATGCAATTTACTACTATGTACATTGCCTTGAAAAAGTATTCATTCAGTTCCACATTTTGTCATGTTACAGCCAAAAACGTCAATGTATTTTATTGGGATAAACCAACAAGTAGCACATAATTGTGAAGTGGAAGGAAAATGATAAATGGTTTGCAAATATTTTTACAAAAGGCCAAGGAACACACCAGACACACCACAAATCTAGCCTTTATGGAAGAGTGGCAAGAAGAAAGCCATTGTTGAAATAAAGCCATAAGAAGTACAGTTTTACGTTTGCGGGAAGCCATGTGGGGGACACAGCAAACATATGGACGAAGGTGCTCAGGTAAGATGAGACCAAAATTGAACTTTTTGGCCTAAAAGCAAAACGCTATGTGTGGCAAAAAACGAACACTGCACATCACCCCGAACACACCATTCCCACCGTGAAACATGGTGGTGGCAGCATCATTTTGTGGGGATGCTTTTCTTCAGCAGGGACAGAGTCAAAGTTGATGGGAAGATGGATGGAGACAAATACAGAGCAATCTTAGAAGAAAACCTGTTATGCCGTGTACACACGACCGGACTTTCCGGCAGACTAGGTCCGACAGTCATCCCAACGGACTTTTGGGCGGAGTTCTGACGAACTTTCTGAATGAACGGACTCGGCCACACACAATCACACCAAAGTCCAATGGATTCGAACGTGATGACGTACGATGGGACTAGAATAAGGAAGTTCATAGCCAGTAGCCAACAGCTGCCCTAGCGTTGTTTTTTTGTCCATCAGACTAGCATACAGACGAGCAGATTTCACCATAGGAACTGGGTCCGGCGGAGTTGCAGCGGAAAAATTTGAAACATGTTCTATTTCCGATGGAGCCCACACATGATCGAATTGTCCGATGGATTCGTTCCGTCTGACCTTTGCTGTCGAAAAGTCCGGTCGTGTGTACAAAAGACTTGAGACTGGGGTGGAGGTTCACCTTCCAGCAGGACAACGAGCCTAAACATACAGCCAGAGCTACAATAGAATGGTTCAGATCAAAGCATATTCATGTGTTAGAATGGCCCAGTCAAAGTCCAGACCTAAATCCAATTGAGAATTAGGGATGGCCTTGCGGTTCGCTGCGAATTTTGCATGTTCACGATTCGCCAAAGTGGCGGACTTCTGGCGCTGTTCGCGCGGCGGACATATGCGTTTACATTGTGAAAGAAATTTGACCCATGATGACACATCCATCATGGGGTACAGGACAGCCAATTGAAACATTTCGGTACATGGACAATTGGACATTCCCCCACCTTATAAATAGACCTGATCTGGCGGCCATTTTACGTTCTGTCTTTTGCAATGTAGGGAGAGGTTGCTGTGTGGAGCAGGGACAGACTGTAGTGACACAAATCACTAGCTATTAGGTCCACAAAAGTTCTTTTAAGGACTGGTATAGGTGTACAGTATATAGGGTTGTACACGTATAATATACTTTCTTTCAAATATAGAAAGCCTATTATACTTGACTGCTGACCGATTCTGCAGCTGTCTTTTATCAGTGTAGGGACTGAGGGACAGTCTGCAAATCACTAGCTACTAGGTCCACAAAGGTCCTTTTAAGGACTGGTATAGGTGTACAGTATATAGGGTTCTGGTGCACTGCTGCTGACTGCTGTGCTGCTGATTGCTGAGTGCACTGCTGACCAATTCTGCAGCTGTCTTTTGTTAGTGTAGGGATGGGACGCTGTGTGGAGCAGGGACAGTCCAGTTTAATCACTAGCTATTACGATTAGGTCCACAAAGGTCCTTTTAAGGACTGGTATAGGTGTACTATTTGGTGTGCAGTATATAGGGGTGTAATACACGTATAAAATACTTGCACATATAGAAAGCATAGTATAGTGCATTTCCACTGTGCAGCATTGTGACTGCTAAGCGGTTCTGCAGCGATACTACAAAGAGTGACAAACGCAATAAAAAAAAGTATTATAACTGGTGTGATAGACCAGTGGCCCCCCAAATCGACAGATTGAAGTGGGGTGTTATATACCTTCTTCCACATACATACTGCACTTCTCTAGAGACTTTTGTCACAGGGTCATTTAAAAAATGACAGGCAGAGGAAGAGGCAGGCCCTTCCGCAGGGGTGGTAGGGGTAGGGCAGGAGCAAAAGGCTTGAGCCAAAGTGGCAAATTGCAAAAGGTGCGTGCGATTACGTCAAAGGACGCACCGGACTTGGTTGAGTGGCTCACTCAGCCTTACTCTTCTGCACCCTCCTCATCCTCTCGATTTGCACCCTCTTCTTCACTCTCTGCTGTGTGCACCCCCCAAAGACACTACCACCACCACCACCACCACCATATACCTTCCGCTTGAGTCACAGGAATTATTTTCCAATCCATCACAAGACATTTCCGATGCGCAGCCATTCTTGGCATTGGATCAGGAACAGGAGGTAGCAACAACCGCCACTCAGCAGTCTGACCACAGTACCCAGATCAGCCCAAGGAGGAGGTTGGTGCCCGGTGTTGCTGCCTACTCCGAGATCTCCAATTATAGCGGTGGGGAAGGTGACGTCGATGAAGACGTGTCTAGTGATGTCACGTGGGTGCCCACAAGAGAGGAAGAGGAGGGGAGTTCAGAGGGAGATATGGACCAGCAGATAGGGAGGAGAAGCAGGCTGAACTTGCGCAGGAGGGACAAAGCAGACTGCTAATGTATCAGGAGCGAGGCATCAACCATGTTCGGTCACATCTGGCGCTCCCAGGATGCCGGCACTCTGCAGTGTGGGCTTTTTTTAACGTGTCTGCTGCTGACAATAGTGTTGCCATCTGCAATGTTTGCAGTCAACGCATAAGTCGCGGTAAGCCCAACACTCACCTAGGGACGACTGCCTTAAGAAGGCACATGAGCTGCCATCACCGAGCCCAGTGGGAGCAACAGAACCCACAAAGCCACACTCCAGGCTCTCACCGTCCAGCCTCGTCTTCTACTTCTCCTTCTCCTCTCTCCTCACAATTGTCCTCCACTCCAATTTCCATCATGCCGTCCTCATGTTTTTCTGCAAAAAGGCAGGCTTCCGTGGGCCCATTTTCGAGTGTAAAAAAATGATGACGCCGGATAACACTCTTGCCCAATGGTTGACGGCTGGCTTGTCAGAACTGATAGCCCGCCAACTACTGCCACATAAACTGGTGGACTCAGAGGCCTTTCGAAAATTTGTGGCCATTGGAACACCACAATGGAAGGTCCCAGGAAGTATTTCTCACAGAAGGGCATCCCAGAGCTATATGGCCACGTTCAGCGGCAAGTGAATGTATCTCTGGCACACAGTGTCGGTGCCAAGATACATCTGACCACAGACACGTGGTCTAGCAAACACGGGCAGGGAAGGTATATAACTTTTACTGCCCACTGGGTGAACCTTCTGACGGCCGTCAAGCATGTAACCCGTGGCACCCATGTAGATTTGGTTTTACCGCCACGGATTGCATGCAGGCCTGCCTCTTCTTCTCCTCCTCCTACTCCATCCTCCTCCTTCTCCTCCTCGGCTGACTCCTCCTTTTCCGCTGCTAGCGTCTCTTCCGCGGAGCCGCCCAAGTTTCCCAGAACCTATTTGACATGCCAGGTGAGACGTTGCCATGCTGTGCTGCGTCTGTTGTGCCTGGAAGCCAAGAGCCACACTGGCCCTGTACTCCTTTCAGCTTTGCGTTCACAGGCAGATCAGTGGGTAACACCGCTCAATTTGACAGTTGGTAAAGTGGTGTGTGACAACGGTGCAAATCTGCTTAGCGCATTGAAACAGGGCAAAATTACACACGTGCCATGCATGGCACATGTCTTAAACTTGGTCGTGCAGCGATTTGTTGTCCAATACCCTGGGGTCCAGGACATCTTGCGGCAGGCAAGAAAAATCTCGGCCCATTTCAGAAGATCTTACACGGCCATGCCTCGCCTTGCTGACATTCAGCGGCGACACAATCTGCCGGTCAGACGTCTTATTTCCAATTGCCCGACGCGATGGAACTCAACCTTCTATATGCTTGATAGGCTGCTCCAGCAGAAACGTGCAGTTAACGACTACCTGTACGAACTCTGTGGCAGAACAGGTTCTGGGGAGCTTGGTTTTTTTTCACTGCGCCAGTGGCTGCTCATGCGCGACGCATGCAGACTTCTGCGGCCATTTGATGAGATCACCCAACTGGTCAGTCGCAGCCATGGCGCCATCAGTGACATGGTACCTTATGTCTTCTTTATGGAGCGTGCATTGCGTCGTGTCATTGATCAAGCCGTGGAGGAGCAGGAGCAGGAAGATGAGTAAGTCGCAATGCTGGATGAAT
The DNA here is from genome assembly GCF_037356315.1 of Lithobates pipiens. Classification (NCBI taxonomy): domain Eukaryota; kingdom Metazoa; phylum Chordata; class Amphibia; order Anura; family Ranidae; genus Lithobates; species Lithobates pipiens. The sequence goes on along the minus strand of NW_027507791.1, from coordinate 14,271,387 downwards.
TCCCAGGGGGGGGCTACTCTATCTGAGACAAGTCAACAACAGGAGTCTGAAGAGGAGTCAGAGGAGGATGGTGCCGGGGCGGATGAGGAGGAGCAAGAAGAGAATGCTTTAAACATTTCTGGGATCCCTGTGGTTGTGTGTGGATGGGGAGAGGAGAAGGAGGAGGACGACATTATCCTGGATGATGAGCAGGAGCCAGGCCACCACACCGCTTCCAGTTTAGTGCAAATGGGGGCCTTCATGCTCCAGTGTTTTGACAGGGACCCCCATATAAAAAGCATAAGGGTCAAGGACCAGTACTGGGTGGCAACGTACTTAGACCCCCGGCACAAACACAAAATGGTGGAAATGTTACCACCGTCACAGAGGGCTGTCAGAATGGAGCACTTCTAGGCTTTGCTTCGAGAAATGCTGCATTCTGCTTTTGCGTGCGCTGGCAGAGGAGGAATTCCCACTTCCAGAGAAAGAGTTGCGGGTACCAATCCAACAGCGCCTGCAAGAAGAGGGCGGTTTGAAGATGTGTTGGTGACTTCTGATATGAGGTCATTCTTTCAGCCGACCCATCGACAGGTCTCATCCGGATCCAGCATCAGGGAACGCCTAGACCGACAAGTGTCCGACTACATCGGGTTAACGGCCAATGTGGACGCTCTGAGGAGTGATGAACCCCTGGACAACTGGGTGGTCAGGCTTGACCTCTGGCCAGAGCTAGCCCAATTTGCAATGGAACTGTTGGCTTGCCCCTCGTCCAGTGTCCTGTCCGAAAAGGACGTTCAGCGGAGCAGGGGGGATCGTGACCGATAAGCGCACTCGCCTAGCTCACGACAGTGTTGACTACCTCACATTTATAAAAATTAATGAGGCATGGCTATCGGAGGAATTCAACACATGTGACAAGTAGACCATGTATATGCATAACTCTATAAACAATTTATTTAATCGAGCACACTGACCTTTTTTCTACCTTTGGCTCACTTCCTTGTACAAAAAAAGCACACCGTACTATATGCCCGTACCCTCCTGTTTGAAGAGGTTGAGTGGTGTCATATTTTTGGGTCCCGCAGCGAGTTGCTGGTATCAGTGCTGCTGTCAGTGCTCTCTATCTCGGTGCCGGTGTCAGTGCTCTCTCTCTATCTCGGTACTGGTGTGGTGTCAGTGCTCTCTATCTCGGTGCTGGTGTGGTCTCAGTGCTCTCTATCACAGTGCTGGTGTCAGTGCTCTCTATCATGGTGCTGGTGTGGGGTCAGTGCTCTCTATCTCGGTGCTGGTGTCAGTGCTCTCTATCTCGGTGCTGGTGTCAGTGCTCTCTGTCACAGTGCTGGTGTCAGTGCTCTCTATCACGGTGATGGTGTCAGTGCTCTCTATCTCGGTGCTGGTGTCAGTTCTCTCTATCTTGGTGCTGGTGTCACTGCTCTCTATCACAGTGCTGGTGTGGTGTCAGTGCTCTCTATTAAGGTGCTGGTGTGGTTTCAGTGCTCTCTATCTCGGTGCTGGTGTCAGTGCTCTCTATCTCAGAGCTGGTGTCAGTGCTCTCTATCTCGGTGCTGGTGTCAGTGCTCTCTATCACGGTGCTGGTGTCAGCACTCTCTATCACGGTGCTGGTGTCAGTGCTCTCTATCACGGTGCTGGTGTCAGTGCTCTCTATCACGGTGCTGGTGTCAGTGCTCTCTATCACGGTGCTGGTGTCTGTGCTCTCTATCACGGTGCTGGTACCAGTGCTCTTTATCTCAGTGCTGGTGTCAGTGCCCTCTATCTCAGTGCTGGTGTCAGTGCTCTCTATCACGGTGCTGGTGTCAGTGCTCAGTCTCTATCACGGTGCTGGTTTCAGACAGTGAGGGAGATAACAGCGGAGAAGCCAATCAGCAGGCAGTGCCAGCACCATGGCTGAGGATCAGCACTGGACTGGCACCTCCGGACCACCGCAGTGGAGCCCTGCATAGGTGGGGGTAAGGGCCGGGCAGAGGGAGGGGCTCAAGCACAGATTGGCACACTGGGACACTGGCACAGGACTGCGCTGCCCTGACTGTGGCACTGATCATCTCCCAGCACCCCCTTCATAGCCTGCCCTGACCTTGCCTGTCCTCCATGGCCTTCATGCGCTCCTGAATTGTCAAAATTTCACAGATAAAAATGGAATGCTTGTCGTTGTCGATCCCAGATTCACTTAATACTAACTTTTGGCCGCGTTCGCTAAAGGTCCCGTCGGAAGTTCGTCCATCACTATTGAGAATCTGACTTGAAAATTACTGTTCACAGACACTCTCCATCCAATTTGACAGAGCTTTAGTTATTTTGCAAAGAAGAATTGGCAAAAATGTCACTCTAGATGTGCAAAGCTGGTAGAGACATCCCCAAAAAGACTTGCAACTGTAATTGCAGTGAAAGGCGGTTCTTCAAAATAGTAACTCAGGGGGGATGAATACAAATGCACACCACACTTTTCACATTTATTTGTAAAAAAGATTGAAGCCATTTATAATTTTTCTTCCATGTCACAATTATGTGCCACTTTGTGTTGGTCTATCACATAAAATCCCAATAAAATACATTTATGTTATCGGTTGTAACATGACAAAATGTAGAAAATTTCAAGGGGTATGATTACTTTTTCAAGGCACTGGATATATTGTTGTAATTATGTGTTTCTTGTTACCTGCTGATGAAGCTTTTTAATAAAATCTGCTCTCGACATTAGTATATATCTTTCATACTGTATTATGAGTCCACGTGTATATATATGAAATTTTTATGCATTTACTAATTGCCAACTGTTTTCGTGGATCTCATTTAAAGTCCCAAACTTTTCTTTTTCATATACATTAATAGGGATGAAGGCACAGAGCCCAGTTTGTCATGTGCCTCATTTAACCACTTGCCGACCGCCGCACGACGATATACGTCGGCAGAATGGCACGGGCAGGCATATGGGAGTATATATAAGTCCCTGCCTGCCCGCGGGTGGGGGGCCCGATCGGGCCCCCCCCCGGTGCCTGCGGCGGTCGGCATTCCTTCGAGAGCGATCCGGGATGAGGGGGCGGCCATTCATTCATGGCCACCCCCTCGCGATCGCTCTCGACGAATGGAAATCCCCCGTGACATCACTTCCTCTCCTGTAATGTAAACACAGGAGAGGAAGTGATGTATTCTCTCCTCCGTGTCGGTATTTTTCGTTCCGACACGGAGGAGAGCGGATCGGTGAGTTGCACCAACACTCTACACACACAGTAGAACATGCCAGGCACACTCACACCCCCCCTTTACCCCCCGATCAACCCCCCAATTACCCCTGCCCCCCAGTCACAGTGACACCAATGTCATTTTTTTTTTTTTGCATTGGTGTCATTTGTGACTGTAATAACTGTTAGGGCAGTTAGAGTTAGCCCCCTTTAGTTCTAATGTACCCCCCTAACCCCCCCAATAAAGGTTTAACCCCGTGATCACCCCCCGTCGCCAGTGTCACTAAGGCTGGGTTCACATTGCAGCGGTTTATGAGAACGAATGTGATTCGCACCGCACTGCAGTGCAAATCACATCCGATCTCTGTGCGATTCGAGTTCAGCCATTCTCCGCACCCGCTGCACCCGCCACACCCGCCGCACCCGCCGCAAATTCGCACGGGACCCTTTTTTTGGCCCGCAGCAGAATCGGATCGCATGGGTGTTCACACCATGCGATCCGAGTTTGCAGATCGCACTGCGATATGCGAACTGATCTGGGGGTGTCAGTAACATTTCACTGACACTCCCAGCAGTTCGCATAGGGCAGTGTGAACTGCCGCCGGGAGGCATGCGATGCGGGAACCCGCCGCGGATTCGCGGCGTTTCCGCATCGCTCCAGTGTGAACCCAGCCTAATAAGCGATCATTTTTCTGATCGCCGTATTAGTGTCACAGGTGACGCTAGTTAGGCAGGTAGGTATTTAGGTTCGCCGCAGCTTTTTATAGCGCCAGGGACCCCCATATACTACCGCATAAAGCCCCCTGATTGCCCCCTAGTTAACCCTTTCACCTGTGATCACCATATAACTGTTACAGGTGACGCTGGTTGGTTAGTTCTTTTTTTATAGTTTCAGGGCACCCGCCATTTATTACCTAATAAAGGTTTAACCCCCTGATCACCCGGCGGGTGTCATTTGTGACTAATAACTGTTAGGGCAGTTAGGGTTAGCCCCCTTTAGTTCTAAGGTACCCCCCTAACCCCCCCAATAAAGGTTTAACCCCGTGATCACCCCCCGTCGCCAGTGTCACTAAGGCTGGGTTCACATTGCAGCGGTTTGAGAACGGATGTGATTCGCACCGCACTGCAGTGCAAATCACATCCGATCTCTGTGCGATTCGAGTTCAGCCATTCGCCGCACCCGCCGCACCCGCCACACCCGCCGCAAATTCGAAAAGGGACCCTTTTTTTGGCCCGCAGCAGAATCGGATCGCATGGGTGTTCACACCATGCGATCCGAGTTTGCAGATCGCACTGCGATATGCGAACTGATCTGGGGGTGTCAGTAACATTTCACTGACACTCCCAGCAGTTCGCATAGGGCAGTGTGAACTGCCGCCGGGAGGCATGCGATGCGGGAACCCGCCGCGCATTCGTGGCGTTCCCGCATCGCTCCAGTGTGAACCCAGCCTAATAAGCGATCGTTTTTCTGATCGCTGTATTAGTGTCACAGGTGACGCTAGTTAGGCAGGTAGGTATTTAGGTTCGCCGCAGCTTTTTATAGCGCCAGGGACCCCCATATACTACCGCATAAAGCCCCCTGATTGCCCCCTAGTTAACCCTTTCACCAGTGATCACCATATAACTGTTACAGGTGACGCTGGTTGGTTAGTTATTTTTTTATAGTTTCAGGGCACCCGCCATTTATTACCTAGTCTCACTAGTGTACCCCTAAATTTAGGGGTGTCTACTTTCCAAAATGGGGTCATTTGGGGGGGGTTTGTGCCATCTTGGCATTTTATGGCCTTCAAAACTGTAACGCCCTTAGAAAGCCTGAAGGCGGTGCTTGGTTTTCGGGGCCCCGTACGCGGCTAGGCTCCCAAAAAGTCCCACATATGTGGTATCCCCGTACTCAGGAGAAGCAGCAGAATTTATTTTGGGGTGTCATTTCACATATGCCCATGGCATGCGTGAGCAATATATCATTTAGTGACAAGTTTGTGAAAAAAAAAAAAAAAAAAAAAAGTTTGTAATTTTCCCGCAACTTGTGGCAAAATATAAAATATTCCATGGACTCAACATGCCTCTCAGCAAATAGCTTGGGGTGTCTACTTTCTAAAATGGGGTCATTTGTGGGGGTTTTGTGCCATCTTGGCATTTTATGGCCTTCAAAACTGTAATAGGTAGTGAGAAGTGAACTCAAAAATTTACGCCCTTAGAAAGCCTGAAGGCGGTGCTTGGTTTTCGGGGCCCCGTACGCGGCTAGGCTCCCAAAAAGTCCCACATATGTGGTATCCCCGTACTCAGGAGAAGCAGAAGAATTTATTTTGGGGTGTCATTTCACATATGCCCATGGCATGTGTGAGCAATATATCATTTAGTGACAACTTTGTGAAAAAAAAAAAAAAAAAAAAAAAGTTTGTAATTTTCCCGCAACTTGTGGCAAAATATAAAATATTCCATGAACTCAACATGCCTCTCAGCAAATAGCTTGGGGTGTCTACATTCTAAAATGGGGTCATTTGTGGGGGTTTTGTGCCATCTTGGCATTTTATGGCCTTCAAAACTGTAATAGGTAGTGAGAAGTGAACTCAAAAATTTACGCCCTTAGAAAGCCTGAAGGCGGTGCTTGGTTTTCGGGGCCCCGTACGCGGCTAGGCTCCCAAAAAGTCCCACATATGTGGTATCCCCGTACTCAGGAGAAGCAGCAGAATTTATTTTGGGGTGTCATTTCACATACGCCCATAGCATGTGTGAGCAATATATCATTTAGTGACAACTTTGTGTAAAAAAAAAAAAAAAAAATTTTTTTTTGTCATTATTCAATCGCTTGAGGCAAAAAAATAAAATATTCAATGGGCTCAACATGCCTCTTATCAATTTCCTTAGGGGGTCTACTTTCCAAAATGGGGTCATTTGGGGGGGTTTTGTACTGCCCTGCCATTTTAGCACCTCAAGAAATGAGATAGGCAGTCGTAAACTAAAAGCTGCGTAAATTCCAGAAAACGTACCTTAGTTTGTAGATGTGACAACTTTTGCGCAAACCAATAAATATACAATTATTGACTTTTTTTTACCAAAGACATGTGGCTGAATACATTTTGGCCTAAATGTATGACTAAAATTGAGTTTATTGGATTTTTCTAATAACAAAAAGTAGAAAATATCTTTTTTTTTCAAAATTTGCGGTCTTTTTACGTTTATATCGCAAAAAATAAAAATCGCAGAGGCAATCAAATACCATCAAAAGAAAGCTCTATTTGTGGGAAGAAAAGGACGCAAATTTTGTTTGGGTACAACATTGCATGACCGCGCAATTACCAGTTAAAGCAGCGCAGTGCCAAAGTGTAAAAAGACCTCTGGTCATTTACCAGCAAAATGGTCCGGTCTGAAAGTGGTTAAAGTCCCAAAATGTCCCTCTTTTTATCGACACTCCAGAGGATGCCGCCAGGGCCGTCTTTAAGGCAGGGAAAAAGGGGCAGCTGCCCTGGGCCCTGTCATTGTTGTGTGGCCCAAAGCAGCTGCCTCATACTTGCCAACTATCACAGTTTACATTCCCTTGTCCCTTGAAGTTTTAGTCCTGTGCTGCTACTAATGCTGCCCAGCTCTGCCCTATTGTTGTGTACAGATGACCCACCTGCAGACCTGTGTTTACATGTAAATAACCAGCATTCATATGTAAATAGCAGTGACATGCATATGTAAATACCTGAGGCCAACTGCATTGATATGTAAATAAAGGCAGCATTCATAGGTATATTATGCCCCCCTGCAGTGAGGAGAAGATGTGCTGTAACCTATAGCAACCAGTGAGCAGTATTACTGTACAGTAATCTCTAGCAGCCAATCACCAAGCAGAAATGTGCTGTAACCTCTAGCAACCAGTCAGTACGCAGTAATGATATGCTGTAACCTCTGGCAACCAATCGAAATCGCTGCCTGATCTGATACAATAAACTGATTTTAAGTCTAGCTGCTATTTATTATATGTCTCAGAGAAGGTGGAGAGCGAAATTGCATGGGGGGAGGGGGGCCCTAAGAAAATTTTTGCCCAGGGTCCAATCAATATTAAAGACGGCCCTGGATGCCGCTGATTGGAGTGGTTCTTGGCTAAATAATTGGCGCCCCCTTCCACCACCTGTAGTAGTGATCAAGTGGCTCTATAGCCACTGAAATCACTTTTACAAGAAAGTACATCACCGGCGGCAAATGTTGATACCGAGAGGATGCCTGTAGCTATAGGCATAATCCCCGAACAGCCACTTAAACCTCAGAACGTCAACACTGTACCCAAATTACAGTTTTATAATTTTTTTCCCACAAGTAGAGCTTTCTTTTTGTTGGTATTTAATCACCTCTGCGGTTTTTATTTTTTGTTAACAAAATAGAAAAAGACAGAATTAAAAAAAAATGATCATTTCATATATTTTGTTATAAAATTTTGCAAACAGGTAATTTTTGTCCTTCATTGATGTACGCTGATGGGTGGCAGTGATGGGCACTGATGGGTGGCAGTGATGGGCACTAGTGATGGACGAACTTCCGACGGGACGTTTCGCGAACGCGGACCGCGAACGCGGCCGATAGTTCGCGAAAAGTAACGTTCGCGGCGGGCCCCATTGACTTCAATGGGAGGTGAACTTTGCAAACCTACAGGTCAAATTTGCAGCCACAAAATAATTACTAGCTGTGCAAACATAGTCCCACCACATGGCCAATGACATAACACATGTATGAGGTGAATCTGGGATCGACAACTACAAGCATTCTTTTTTTATATGTGAAATTGTTGTGACAATTCAGGACTGTGAAACGCATGAAGGCAATGGAGGAGAGGGAAGGTCAGGGTAGGCAAAGAAGAGGGTGCAGGAGATGATCACCAGCAGCGTGACATACAGCAATGACACCAGCACCGTGATATACAGCACTGACACCAGCACCGTGATATACAGCACTGACATCAGCAGCGTGAAATACAGCAATGACACCTGCACCGTGATAGAGTGATCTGACACCAGCACCGTGATAGAGAGCACTGACATCAGCAGCGTGACATACAGCAATGACACCTGCACCGTGATAGAGTGATCTGACACCAGCACCATGATAGAGAGCACTGACATCAGCAGCGTGACATAAAGCAATGACACCAGCACCGTGATATACAGCACTGACAGCAGCACCGTGATAGAGAGCACTGACATCAGCAGCGTGACATACAGCAATGACACCTGCACCGTGATAGAGTGATCTGACACCTGCACCGTGATAGTGATCTGACACCAGCTGCGTGATAAAGAGCACTGACATCAGCAGCCTGACATAAAGCACTGACACCAGCACCGTGATATACAGCACTGACACCAGCACCGTGATATACAGCACTGACATCAGCAGCGTGACATACAGCAATGACACCTGCACCGTGATAGAGTGATCTGACACCAGCACCGTGATAGAGAGCACTGACATCAGCAGCGTGACATAAAACACTGACACCAGCACCGTGATATACAGCACTGACACCAGCACCTTGATATACAGCACTGACACCTGCACCGTAAGCAGCCCCAGGAGGAAGTCAGAATAGCACATGGATGATGGGAGCCCCTCATAATGAGCATAGCACAGGGATGGCTGGAGCCCCTCATAATATGCACAGCAGAGGTACAGCCCAAGGAGGAAGTCAGCACAGCACAGGGATGGTTGGAGCCCCTCATAATAAGCAGCCCCAGGAGGAAGTCAGCACAGCACAGGGATGGTGGGAGCCCCTCATAATAAGCAGCCCCAGGAGGAAGTCAGCATAGCACAGGGATGGTGGGAGCCCCTCATAATAAGCAGCCCCAGGAGGAAGTCAGCACAGCACAGGGATGGTGAACTTTACAAACCTACAGGTCATATTTGCAGCCACAAAATAATTACTAGCTGTGCACACATAGTCCCACCACATGGCCAATGACATAACACATGTATGAGGTGAATCTGGGATCGACAACTACAAGCATTCTTTTATTATATGTGAAATTCTGACAATTCAGGACTCTTGAGACAATGGAGGCGAGGGAAGGTCAGGATAGGCAAAGAAGAGGGTGCAGGAGATGATCACCAGCACCAGCACCATGATATAGAGCAGTGACACCTGCACCGTGATAGAGTGATCTGACACCAGCACCGTGATAGAGAGCACTGACATCAGCAGCGTGACATAAAGCACTGACACCAGCACCGTGATATACCAGTCCTTAAGGATTAGCAGACTGTACCTCACTCAACCCTATATACTGTAGTACCCTAGACCTTACCAGTCCTTATAAGGACCTTTGTGGAACTAGTAGGTTGTGAATGATTAGCAGACTGTACCTCAGTCCCTATACTGATAAAGGACTGCTGCAGCAGTAGGGCAGCAGTCAGCAGTCGTGCACCTCAACCCTATATATTGTGGACCTATACCAGTCCTTAAGGAATAGCAGACTGTACCTCACTCAACCCTATGTACTGTAGTACCCTATACCTTACCAGTCCTTATAAGGACCTTTGTGGAACTAGTAGGTTGTGAATGATTAGCAGACTGTACCTCAGTCCCTATACTGATAAAGAACTGCTGCAGCAGTAGGGCAGCAGTCAGCAGTAGTGCACCTCAACCCTATATATTGTGGACCTATACCAGTCCTTAAGGAATAGCAGACTGTACCTCACTCAACCCTATGTACTGTAGTACCCTATACCTTACCAGTCCTTATAAGGACCTTTGTGGAACTAGTAGGTTGTGAATGATTAGCAGACTGTACCTCAGTTCCTATACTGATAAAGGACTACTGCAGCAGAAGGGCAGCAGTCAAGTATAATATTCTTTCTATATTTGGAAGAAAGAATATTATACGTGTACAAGCCTATTACCATACCAGTCCTGAAAAGAACCTTTGTGGACCTACTAGTAACAGCTACTCATTAAATTGACTGTCCCTCACTGCCTCACACACAGCTTACTGCCTGTCCCTATTTAAACTGACAAAACAGAGGCTGCTGGAACAATAACTTGAATAGCACTTTTGTGGACCTAATAGTAACAGCTAATGATTAAACTGACTGTCCCTGCAGCACACAGCGTCCTGTCCCTTTCTCTACACTGACAAAAGACACTCAGGCTGCTGCAACAATCACTAGCACAGCACTGCCTCAAACCTATATCCTGAACTACACCTAACACCTATACCATGATACCAGTCCTTAAAAGAACTTTTGTGGACCTAATAGCTAGAGATTTGGGTCACTGAAGTCTCTCCCTGCTCCACACAGCAACCTCTCCCTATAATGACAGTAGAAAGAATGTAAAATGGCCGCCAGATCGGGTCTATTTATAAGTTAGGGGGAATGTCCAAGTGTCCATGTGCTGTAATGTCTCAATTGGCTGTCCTGTACCCCATGATGGATGTGTCATCATAGGTCAAAGTTCTTTTACACAGTAAACACGGAAGTCCGCCGGGCGAACGGCGGCAATAGTCCACCGATCGGGCGGACCGCGAACAGCCGAAATTCGCCGCGAAACGACTGCCGGGCGAACCGTTCGGCCATCCCTAATGGGCACTGATTGCTCACACTGATAGGCAGCACTGCTAGGTGGCACTGATTGGCACCACTGGTGGGCATCAATAGGTGGCACTTGTGGGCATTGATAGGTGGCACACATGGGCATTGATAGGTGGCACTGGTGGGCACTGTGGGCACTGGCAGGTGACAAAGACAGGTGGCACTGGCAGGGGGTACTGAATGGCACAGAGGAGGCAGATGTGCCTCCTTCCTCTTCGGGACCGCTGTCCCTTTAACATAAGCCGGTGATCGGCTGACAGCTGATCACATGGTAAGGGTCAGGTACCGGCCCCTTACTAGGATTGGTGATCACCCGAGTCTCAGTAACTCAGTGATCACATCGGGGCGCGTGATCAGGGGAGGACGTCCTATTACGCCCCCCCGGAAATTGAGGTCCGCACTGTAGCTGTGATTCGGCTATGGCCCGGACCTCAAGTGGTTAAAGAGGAGCTCCCCCCAAAAATTTTAAAGTCAGCTGTTACAAATACTGTAGCTGCTAACTTATGATAAGGACACTCACCTGCCCAGGGGTCCAGCGCTATCCTCACCCGAACTGATTCTTCAATTGGCTTCCAGTGCAGGTGTCAGAATCTCTAGTAAGCGAAACCGGAAGAGAAGCCTTGCGACTTCACAGCCTGTTTTCTACTGCGCATGTGTGAGCATGTGTGAGTCTGGCTGCGCCTTGTGAATGGTCCCGTAATCTTCTGGGACGTGTGTCCCGGAAGACTGCTGGGGAAGGAGGGGGGCCGAACTTCTGAGTCGTAAGTGTGGGAGCGGGAACTTATCAAAACCAGGTACTCGCTCCACCCCAAAATGTGCCAAATTTTGCAGTGGAGGGGGGAGGGGGGAAACAAGTGGAACTTCCCCTTTTGGGTGGAGCAACGCTATGCTTTAAGGAAAGCTGTAGATTTAAAAAAAGATTGAAAATTACTTTGAAAATGGCATTGACATGTAAAATCTTCTATGAGATTTCAATGATTGAGTTTACATTACATGCATGCTTTTAGCTTTTCATTTACTAGCGAGTGAGCTTGCACTCAAAGGTAACCTGGTGTCACTTTGCTTCATGGGGTCAATGTCGCTTTGTCAGCTGTGTACGATGGTGAACAGAGCATCCAAGAAATAAACAACCTTGTAGTGAACATTTAAAAAGTATCTGCTTCCGTGCTTTCATCAGCAGAGATTTCCTATTAGGATTCCACTTTACGCAGCGCCCCAACGCTCGCTGCTATCTATTACCTGAATCATTCTAGATGGACACAGAAAATATCAATCTGATTGAACTTGTTTCAACGTCTCTTGTACATTATCCGAAAATTCGCCCTTTTCCGCATCGGCCCCCATGACCCCGGCAGATGTAATTATAGCTGAACCTTGAGTGTTTGCAACGTTAGGCGCTCCATCTCTTCTTCATCCATTAGCCAGTCAGGATTAAAAAAAAGAATCAAATGGAAATGGAAAAGGCATTTGATGTTTTCTGCAGAGCGGAGAATTTCTAGAACAATGTAGATGGCATCGGGAGTCAGTAAATTCACTGAGGTCAGCAATAACAGCCATTACAGAGGATGTAAATTATACTCCGCCATAGATGATGAGGACTGACCCTGATCAGTAGGGAGTGACAATTTCCAATGGTGTTTGGTGTGAGTCAACCTTAACCCACGGCCCTGATTGGTTTCAGGTGGAGATTTTAGATGTCCTTTACCCAAGTTTTTCAATTTAAGCTTTTAACAACAAATACAGACTGAGGAAAACTTTCAGGGTGTAAAAGGAAAAGAAGTTTAAAGTGCACTATATGACTTGACCAGTATATCTATATGAGCAAATCTGGGACACTCCCGTATCATGGCTCTCCTTCCAGCCAATGCTGTACTCTAGACCAGGGGTCTCCAAACTGAATGCCAGGGGCCAGATGTGGCTCTTTGCTTGCCTTTATTTGGCCCTTCGGTGCCAACAGTGGGTCACCATTTCTTCCACTGACACCAATGATGGGGCACTATTCCTCCCCCGGATATCTACGATTTGCACTAACACTTTCTAATACAAGGGACTAATTTCTCAGACTGACATCAACAATGGAGCACCATTTCTCCCTCTGACACACATGATAAGGCAGTAATCCTTCCCCTGATAACAACAACTTGCACTATTCCTCCAACTAATACCAATGATGAAGCATTGTATACACCCATTGATGCCAAAGTATTTCCTACTCACACTATCCACATTCCAGGCCCAGGGAGTTTGACAGAAAATAATCTGGCCCTTTGTTTGGAGACCCCTGCTCTAGACCATGTCCTGGTGTCAGGGAAGAATTCAGAGAAGACCTGGAAAATATGCCAATATCCAGTATGGCCACGCTAATTTACGCATGAGCATTATCGAATGGCATGCATCGGCGAATCATTCTATGCGACGGCATATGGACGCTAATTGTTATCATCCACTGGCCTATATAAGGACAGCAGCTCCTCTCACAATTGTGTTCCTGTGCCTTGTACTTCTGCTTAATTACATGTTACTGACCCGGCTTACCCCTGACTTGCTCTGGCTTCTCTACTGGCTCTGAACCCGGCTTGCTCCACGAGCCTGTTTCTGCCTTGTTTCTGAAAGACATCCTATGTTTGACCCTGGCTTGATCTTGACTACGCCTCTGCCTCTGCTCCTGAATGACCCCCTGTGTTTGACCCCTGGCCTGGCTTCTGACCTTGCTTCCTGCTTTACCCATCTGCCAAGATCCACCAGCACCTCCAGAGAATCATCTGCTGTGACTACTTCTCTGCTCTTGGGTGTCCTCACATCTGGAACTCAGGCAGCTTCACCTTCAGGCAACATGTGCATCTTTGGGCATAGCACCCTTGGTTACCACCTTCTTGGGTACTCTTGTCACCTCAGCCTCCAGTTAGGTACGTGACACCTGGGATCACGAGGAGTTCTGTCCATTAGTGAAGGCTTGTCCTGATGTTGAATGAGAAGACCTGGCTCACAATTGGCATTCCAATTCATCCCAAAGTTGATCAATAGGGATTGAGGTCAGAGCTCTGTGCAAGACACCCGAGTTCCTCCACACCAAACTGGTGTAGCACCACCTGGTGTGCATAGTGTAAATAGGTAAGATGTAAGTAGCTTAGGCAAATTTAGGTTGGCTCACAGGTAGCTAAAGTGAGCATGTCTGCAGGGTTCAAGCTTAGGTCAGGCTGGAAGGCTCTGCAAGTCAGGCCTTTGTCGCCTCCCCCTGGTTTTTGGAAGTTTCTAGAAATGTTTAGAAGCTAGTGGGTAAATGAATAATTATGGGCATTTGACCAATCCCCAAGCAGGAGGCCTGGCAGGCTGGTAAGATGTGCCCATAAATATTGAAGTACCTGGGCAGTCAGGGGTTGTTATTGCTGTCCGTAATATGGAAAAGTTTGGCCAGAGGGATCTTCACTACCCTTCAGTTTCATCCAGGAGACACCCTGCATTGCAAGGAAGGACCTGTACAGCAGTCTTTGCCAAGCAGCAGGATTTCAAGGGACAGTGTGAGTACTTTTACCTACCATCCCCAGAGTGAGCAAAGGGAGAAGGCTTCTGAAAGGGTCTTTAAGTCCATCATTTTGCTGATCAAGTAAATTTTTTGTTGGTGAGCTTGTGTTGAAATCGAAACCCTAAATGAGAAACTTTCGAGTTTGTCATGAGATAGTCTGTCTGGAGTTATAAGGGAGGTTTCTAGGTGACATAAGGTGACATAATGAGTTTGCTTAGATTTAGAGATGTAAAGAGTTAATTATATATGACATTATGATTGATTAAATGCATGTTAAAGGAAATATATCATTCGTACATGTACCCCTTATTGGGTTGAAAATGGTTGGTAACGCCCAGCTTTCATTCATATTTAACACCCTGTGTGAGCCGGAATAAACCCAAACTGTACTATGAATTATTATTATTATACAGGATTTATAAAGCGCCAACAGTTTACGCAGCGCATAACAACTTGAGGGTAGACAGTACAAATACAATAGGAATCAGAGGGCCCTGCTTACAATCAAAGAGGGAAGGTCAAGAGATACAAGAGGTAATAACTGTGGGGGATGTGCTGATGGAGAAAATAAATGTAGAGTTGTTAGGTGGGAGCCAGATAGGCTTCTCTGAAGAGATGAGTTTTCAGGGATCGTCTGAAAGTGGATAAAGTAGGAGAAAGTTGGAAAGATTAGGGTAGAGCATTCCAGAGGATGGGAGAGGCTCTGGAGAAGACCTGAAGGTGAGCACGGGATGAAGTTAGAGAGCAGGAGGTCTTAGGAGGAGTGAAGAGAACAATTAGGTTGGTATTTTGAGACTAGGTTAGTGATGTAGCTGGGTGCCAGGTTGTGGATGGCTTTGTAAGCCATGGGAGGCAATCAACTGACCCAGGGAGGAGGTGTAGATGAATCAACCTGTGTGATGTCAATTATTTATATACCTTGTTCCCTATATATAGAAGATTTTGAGTGTGAGCAACATAATCAGCCGGTGATGAGGTAATTATAATTAGATAATAAAGGTAAATAGTCAGGACTCGTGGTTATAGGTGAAGGTGCACCTTACAGTAGCCAGATGCAATATTTATCTAGCTTTAGAAGGGACAGTGTCACAGCTTACCTTAACCCCTTGCTCTGGGATCTATTCAAGGAAGAAAGGTGTTGTGGCATTTTGGTATTTTCCACTAAGGAGACATATAGCTTCTGCATAGAGCTGGGACTTTGCTATTTCTAAAGTGTCATGTACCTGATAGGAGACTGATATGACAAGGTTGACCTCTCTTATATCTCAAGCTCAGGCCCCACTGAGAGTGGAACAGAGGGTACTAAGGTAAAGGAGGAACACAAGTGCCAGCAGGTTTTGATAGGAGAACTTGCAGCTGGATTAGGAGTTCCAGGGAAGCAGGTGGACCATCAGGACAGGAACAATTGTTGCTCTTAGGAAACCAGCTGAGATTAAATCCACACTTGTGCTGCATGCTCAGGACGTGTGGCATGTCACAACTCTCAGCAAAGTGCAGAGCAGGTGCAGTGGACAGCCAGGTGAGCACTTGAGCAGTGAGGTACCGAGTCATAAACAAAGCCGAAGTCAGGAACACAGCCAGGGTCAGGAATAAAGCAATAAAAAAGAAGCAGGGTCAAAAATCAAGTCAGGGACAAGCCGGGTCAGCAATGAGGGAAGAACGCAGGATGCAGGGAACAGCTGAAAGACCAATCAGCACTTAACCATGAGCAGAAGCATCCTTAACCACTTAAGGACCGCCTCACGCCAATGTAGGTCAACAGAATGGCAGGGCTGGGCACAAGCACGTACCTGTACGTTGCTTTTTAAGTGACCAGCCATGGGCATTTAAATAGTACTGATTGCTGTATAAATGACAATGGTTCCAAAAATGTGTCAAAAATGTCCGATGTGTCCGCCATAATGTCGCAGGCACAATAAAAATCGCTGTTCGTCGCCATTACTAGTAAAAAAAATTTTTTTATAAAAATGCTATAAAACTATCCCCTATTTTGTAAATGCTATAACTTTTGCGCAAACCAATCAATAATTACTAATTGCGATTTTTTTAAAGAAAATATGTAGAAGAATACATATCGGCCTAAACTGAGGAAAAAAAATGTTTTTTTTATATATTTTTTTGGGGATATTTATTATAGCAAAAAGTTAAAAATATTGCATTTTTTTCAAAATTGTCGCTCTATTTTTGTTTATAGCGCAAAAAATAAAAACCGCAGAGGTGATCAAATATAAAGAAATAAAAAGAAAGCTCTATTTGTGGTAAAAAAAAGGACGCCAATTTTGTTTGGGAGTCACGTCGCACGACTGCGCAATTGTCAGTTAAAGCGACGCAGTGCCAAACCGCAAAAAGGGGCCTGGTCCTTTGGCTGCAAATTGGTCCGGGGCTTAAGTGGTTAAATAACCGTCTCACACCAATATGCACTGCGTGTGTGCACCTGATCACTATTCTGCTAATAATTCCACACCCATGTGTATTTCTGAGAGCCAAACATCTAATAGGCATTCTCCGACATAAGGACATTCATTAAAGTGGTGTTGCCACCAAAAAAGAAAAAATTGTTTAAAATTCTTTGAAAAAATTTAAAAGAAATAATTGGAAAAAAAATGTTTTACTCACCTCTAAATACCTGTTGCTAGGGGGTCCCTTGTAGTCTGCCTTCTTCCTTGCCCGGGCTGGTGACATCACTTCTCCTCATGCCGCACAGTCACCTGGGACCTGTCACGTGTCCCAGGTGGCTGTGCGGCGTATCACGGCATCCTGCACCGTTCGCGCATGCGCAGTGGGTGCCCGGCTGTGAAGCCACAGCCGGGTGCCCACAGTACAAATGACAGTGCAGCGAGTGGAGCGGGGAACAAGGGGGGGCTTCGTTCCCCCACATCGCTGGACCCTGGGACAGGTAAGTGTCTGATTATTAAAAGTCAGCAGCTGCAGTATTTGTAGCTGCTGACTTTTAATTTTTTTTTTTGGGGGGCACCCCACTTTAAGAACTAACATTATTCCGGAGGGAGTACAGTCTATGATCCATTTTTCTTCAAGTTATACATACAGAAGTTGTCCTGCAAGTTGGTGCTGAACTCAGTTTAGGCATCCCATAAGTAACCCCTTATCCCCATCCAAGTTCATATTTCCTCAATAAAACCTAAAAACAAGCCCAAGGACTAATTTTCTGTCTGTGAATGCAAGCTGAAAATGCATGTTGCCTGGCTGAGCAGGATTAGGGAGACACAAAACCTAGCAGCCTTCTAGGGGGTAGCGCCCCACTGGTAAAACCATTTCTTTAGCGGCGCAAATGTGTGTGCCCCCTGCTCGCCCATGCTATGGTTGGACACAACACAAGTTTGGCAGCAGATTTCAGTCAATGATTTTGGCTGAAACCTGCTGATTGCGCTGTGATTAGATACAGCCAGAGTTCTATTTTTACAAACACACAGAACTCTGTGTACAGAGAACAGCAATCTGGCTGTTTTTTCTCCCTGAAAACCAGGTGGGAAAAACAGCCATAGTTGCTAGTAAAGGCAGCACTAATTACACTTGTTAGGCACACAGTTAACCCCTTAATTGCCCCTTGATGCTAACCCCTTCCCAGACAGTATCAGCAGTACGGTGTACAGTGTTATCCCTGATCCCTGTATTACTGTCACTAGCAACATCAGTGTCAGTTAGTCAGTTAGTGACCCTTCCAGGCAGTGTCTGTTATCACCAGATTACTCGGCACACTATCACAGTCCCACTATAAGTGGCTGATCACCACTATTACTAGTATAGCATTTATAGCTGCATACATTCCAGTGTATACAGTATAGCATATTTCTTAGATACTTTCACACAATCTGATTAATATACACTTATTCGTATTTTTTTTTTTTTTTTTACCAAAGGCATGTGGCAAAATATATTTTGGCCTAAATTTTTATAGAAATTTGACATTTTGATTTTTTTGGATATGCTTTATAACAGAAAGTAGAAAATATCAGTAAAGTCAAAACTCCTGGAGTTGGTACAGGTGGGCATTATTATTTATTTCATGTTCCTCGTATGCTGTCATTTTTACTGTGAAAAGTTTTCTATTATAGATATAAAAACTAAGATAAGTCAAGTTGTACTGGAAAAAGGCAGAAATCCTACACATATAGTTCAGGTTGGTTCATACTGCCAATCGCCCAGGAGGTAAACCTATACAATTAGTGGGATCTAAATATTGTCCCCTGGAGCCTGGCCAACTATACCTCCACCAGCAAGGTAGATGAAAAACCTTTACTTTACTTTATTGATAATATAAATTATTCACAAATAAATTATCTACCACGGCTGGTTTAAAGAACATAAAAAGCACATCTCTCATTAATGTTTTATACATCAGAGTCCCTAAATAGCTGTTACAAGCCGAGTCTTACAAATCAGCTGGAATGGTCTATGAATGGCTGCGCAAAACATACAAAGGACAGAAATATACTTTGTGTTTAATTGTAATTTTCTACAATTGATAGAGTTCAGATGGTTCAAAGTGAAGGGTTCTGTTAGTATTACATCATACAAAGACATTTTACACAGTTGTGCCCTGATAACTTTGTAGTAACAGTTTGGTGAAGGCCCTTTTCTGTTCCAGCCAGCTCCATAAAGATGTGGTTTGGCCAGTTTGTTGTGGAGGAACTTGAATGCCCAGTTCAGTGCCCTCACCTCTACATTTCTATAGGTCTAAAATGAAGTTTCTTTGCAGAAAGATGAGCGGGAGATGGCCTGGTGGTATTTGCAAAAGCAAATTTATTCTATTCAGTACACTTATGTTTTACACAACTGGTCTTCACGGTGGCTCATAGAAGCCATTAAGTCTTCCATCGATTTAATTTTCTTGGACTTTAGCTACCCATATTCCCACCAATACGAGGCTTGGTGATTTCCATTGCAAGGGAATACATGCATTCAACAGACATAAATACATGTTATAAATTAACAAAAGTAACAATAAATGGGACTTTTTAGGTGCCAGTCACATAAAAGATAAAAGGATAAAAGGATAAACAAAATTTATTGTTTCCATAAAAACAAATCACTCAACTAAAAACATCATAACAGCATAGTAATTTGTGTGGTCAAATTTGGTTTCAAGTAATTGCTCCTGCTCTGACATGTTTTGCCTATGCAACTTCTTCAGGGAGAGTTTATAAATTACATGAAGGTGTGTTGTACATGATGTGTCATAACATACAATAGTGGTTTTAAATTCTTTATTGTAACTTTCTCTGTTTCATTTATGTACAGTGTAAGCTTAATTTAAGTAACTGCTTCCTGCCCGGGCTAAGGACAAATGATGGCAGGGCAGGTGCTCTCTTCATCTGTGTGGATACCTAGAACACGTCATGGGCCACGCTCCATCATGGCCTGTCACCCACTGTATCCGCCGAATGTGGGCAATGACAAGAACAGTGTACATTTTTTTACAGTTTACATATGTGTTGCTTGCTATGATTGGTCACAGTAATTTCATGGTACAGACAGGGCCAATCACACCTCATCTGTACCGTGCGATTAGCTGTAGCCAATCACAGCTAATCACGATAGTAATCACTGAATGAATGCATTTCATTAGGAATAATATGATTGCTTATAACAGTGAAATTCACTGTTATATATATATATACATATATATATATATATATATATATATATATACAGTACCTCACCAAAGTGAGTACACCCCTCACATTTTTGTAAATATTTTATTCTATCTTTTCATGTGACAACACTGAAGAAATTACACTTTGCAACAATGTAAAGTAGTGAGTGTACAGCTTGTATAACAGTGTAAATTTGCTGTCCCCTCAAAATAACTCAACACACAGCCATTAATGTCTAAACTACTGGCAACAAAAGTGAGTACAACCCTAAGTGAAAATGTCCAAACTGGTCCAAAATGTCAATATTTTGTGTGGCCACCATTATTTTCCAGCACTTCCTTAACCCCCTTGGGCATGGAGTTCACCAGAGCTTCACAGGTTGTCACTGGAGTCCTCTTCCACTCCTCCATGATGACATCACAGAGCTGGTGGATGTTAGAGACCATGCTCTCCTCCAGCTTCTGTTTGAGGATTCCCCCTAATATGCTTAGTAGGGTTTAGGTCTGAAGACATGCTTGGCCAGTCCATCACCTTTACCCTCAGCTTTTTTAGCAAGGCAGTGGTCGTCTTGGAGGTGTGTTTGGGGTTGTTATTATGTTGGAATACTGCCCTGCAGCCCAGTCTCCAAAGGGAGGGGATCATGCTCTGCTTCGGTATCTCACAGTGCATGTTGGCATTCATGGTTCCCTCAATGAACTGTAGCTCCCAGTGCCGGTGTCTTGTAAAATAGTGTCCCCCATCAGATGCTGTCCCCTGCGTACTGCGCATGCGCAGTACACAGGAACACAGAATCCGAAAATTGCCGAGGACGAACGGCGCCTGCGCCGTGAGTCCAGGTTCTATCCCCACTATCCAAGTGGACATAGAGTTAGAATAAAAAAGAGCCGAGCGGAGCGAGGCCGAGCCCCGAAGCGTGGCGAGCGAAGCTCGCCCGCGAGGGGCCCTCTAAAATTCTTAACCCTATGTCCGCTTGGATAGTGGGGCTACCTCCTCCACTCGCGGCGCAGGCGCCGTTCAACTTCTGAGTTTTTCCGAAGCTTCGGCTGCTCCGTACTGCGCATGCGCAGTACGGAGCGGACAGCATTTGATGGGCGGACTGCATTAGGCAGAACACCGGCAGCACTCATGCAGCCCCAGACCATGACACTCCCACCACCATGCTTGACTGTAGGCAAGACACACTTGTCTTTGTACTCCTCACCTGGTTGCCACCACACACACTTGACACCATCTGAACAAAATAAGTTTATCTTAGTCTCATCAGACCACAGGACATGGTTTCAGTAATCTATTTCTTATGCCGCGTACACACGGTCGAATTGTATGACGTACTTAGTCCGTTGAAACACATTTCAACGGACAATCCGCTCGTGTGTGGGCTTCAGCGGACTTTTTCAGCGTGCAGTCCGGAGTACTAAGAAGGTCGGTTTGCACACCAATCTTTCCGTCGTACTTTGGTTTCAGCGGACAATATGGTCGTCAGTATGCTAGTCCGACGGACTAAGAATGGCGCATGCCCAAAAAGGATTTACAGGGCGGAAGCGCTCTGTCTTGTAAAACTAGTGT
This sequence comes from Lithobates pipiens, assembly GCF_037356315.1. Taxonomy (NCBI): domain Eukaryota; kingdom Metazoa; phylum Chordata; class Amphibia; order Anura; family Ranidae; genus Lithobates; species Lithobates pipiens. The sequence continues at coordinate 14,249,941 of NW_027507791.1, read as the reverse complement.
TCGTATTGAAGCTAGCATATTCGTCATGCTGCTAATTTTGTGATTTTTTAACCACTTCAATACCGGGCACTTAAACACCTTCCTGCCCAGACCAATTTTGAGCTTTCAGCGCTGTCGCACTTTGAATGACAATTGCGCAGTCATGCTACACTGTACCCAAATGAAATTTGTATCATTTTTTTCCCACAAATAGAGCTTTCTTTTGGTGGTATTTGATCACCTCTACGGTTTTTATTTTTGCTAAACAAATAAAAAAATACCGAAAATTTTGAAAAAAAAAATGTTTTTTTTTGTTTCAGTTTTAAAACTTTGCAAATAAGTAAGTTTTCTCCTTCACTGATGGGCACTGATGGGGTTACACTGATGGGCAATGATAAGGCGGCACTGATGGGCACCGATGAGGTGGCACCAATGAAGTGGTCTGATGAGGTGGCATTGATGGACACCGATATGTGGCACTGATAGGCGGCACTGATGGGTGGCACTGATGGGCGACACGGATGGGCACTGATAGGTGGCACAAATTGGCACGGATTGGCATGGATGGGCATGGATAAGTAGCACAGGTGGGCATGGGTTGGCGGCACAGGTGGGCATGGGTAGGCGGCACAGGTGGGCATGGGTAGGCGGCACAGGTGGGCATGGGTAGGCACTGATAGGCGGCACAGATGGAAACTGATAGGCGGCATTGTATTATAATATATTGCACTAATGGATGCCAATCAGTGCCAATCAATAATGCATGCCAATCAGTGATGCCCATTGTGGGCACTGATTGGCATCCATTATGGGCACTGATTGGCATCCATTGTGGCACTGACTAGAATCCCTGGTGGTCTAGGGTGGCATACCTTGTCCTTGGCATCCCTGGTGTTCTGGTGGCATCCCTGGTGGTCCAGTGTGGGCATCCTCGGGGGGGCTGTGCTGATAATCGATCAGCACAGACCCCCCCTGTCAGAGGAGCAGCCGATTGGCTCTCCTCTACTCGCGTCTGACAGACGCGAGTGAGGAAAAGCCGATTACCGGCTTTTCCTATTTACACTGTGATCAGCCGTGATTGGACACGGCTGATCACGTGGTAAAGAGTCTCCGTCGGAGTCTCTTTACCGAGATCGTAGTTGCCGGGTGTCAGACTGACACCCCGCAACAACGATCGCAGCGATGCGCGCCCCCGGGGGCGCGCAGCGGCTCATAATCCTGATCACGTCATATGACGTCCGGTCAGGATTATGAAACCACTTTGCCGCCGTCCATTTGCTATAGGGCGGGCTGCAATTGGTTAATATAGCACATTCTTTTCTTCTTCATAATGCAAGAAAAGTGAAGTTGCTTTGCTGCTTATATTCACACAGAGTTATCACAAATGTCTTTATTCATCCTCATCCTATGATTAATATTCCAATTCGAGAATAAATTAAAAAAACAAAAACGGACGAATTAAGCTGAAGTCTGAAAAGCGCGAATCGTCTCTAACCAAACTTCCACTAACGCAAAGTCAGCAGAAGGAGCCCAAAGGGTGCTTTGCTGTGTCTTGGACTTCCTATTTCTAGTCCCATCGTATGTGCTGTACGTCATCGCGCAAGCTTTCGGCGGACTGTTTGTGTATCCGTGTGTGGCCAAGTCCGTTCGGTAGAAAGTACGCCGGATTGTCCGCCGGACTGTATGTCTTCAGCAAACTGTTTGCAGGCTTTCTTGTGCATCTTCTTTAGAAGAGGCTTCCTTCTGGGATGACAGCCATGCAGACCAATTTGATGGAGTGTGTGGCGTTTGGTCTTGGCATTGACAGGCTGACCCCCCACCCCTTCAACCTCTGCAGCAATGCTGGCAGCACTCATACCTCTATTTCACAAAGACAACCTCTGGATATGACGCTGAGCATGTGCACTCAACTGCTTTGGTCAACCATGGCAAAGCTTATTCTGAGGCTTCGCCATGGTCTTGTATGGTTATGGGTTCTATGGTCTTGGCCACCATGCTGCAGCTCAGTTTCAGGGTCTTGCCAATCTTGTAATAGCCTAGACCATCTTTATATGGAGCAACAATTATTTTTTTCAGATCTTTAGAGAGATCTTTGCCATGAGGTGCCATGTTGAACTTCCAGGGATCAATATGATAGAGCGGTAACACCAAATGTAACACACTTGCTCCCTATTCACACCTGAGACCTTGTAACTATGACACCAAAGAGGGAAAATAGCTAATTGGGCCCGATTTGGACATTTTCACTTAGGGGTGTACTTACTTTTGTTGCCAGCGGTTTAGACATTAATGGCTGTGTGTTCAGTTATATTGAGGGGACAGCAAGTTTACATAGTTATACAACAAGCTGTACACTCACTACTTTACATTGTAGCAAAGTGTCATTTCTTCAGTGTTGTCACATGAAAAGATAAATAAAATATTTACAAAAATGTGAGGAGTGTACTTACTTTTGTGAGATATTGTGTATGTATATATATATATATATATATATATATATATATATATATATATATATATATATATATATAGTTACAAAAATATCAACTTTATTGGTGTTTTTTTTTTTTTTACATACTGTCAACAGTCAGTGTCCCAGATCACACTAGTTATATGATTATGAAATTGTGGTCTAGACTACCAAAGAACACCAATAAAAGATAGGCACCTCATCCCCTATACATATTTAATTTTATAAAGGTAGAAAGAAAAGGGGGATTTTTACGGTGCTATAATACAAAATTAAATACATGAGATGTACTATAAAAAAAAATTCATTTATTAAGATACAATTAAAATCCTTTATAAAAAAAAAAAAAAAAAGTTAAATGATGACACTGTACTGTACTGGTGACAGTATGTAAAAAATTTTTCAAAATTTGCAAAAAACATATTTTTTTAATCTCTGCATTTTACAAAAAAAAATCTAATTTCCAACACTATGCCTCTCACTAAATATCTTGGACTGTCTACTTTCCAAAAAGGGGGATTTGGGGAATATTTGTACTGTCCTGGCATTTTTGGGTCTCAAGAAATTTGATAGGCCATCAGTACATCAGAATTGATCAATTTTCAGATATACCATAGAAAAAGCATAGATTTCGACTCTATAACTTTTCTGCAGACTAAATAATAAACACTGGTTTGGGTTATTTTCACCAAGGAAATGTAGCAGAAATGTTCGACTCAAACATTGCCTGTTCGCCTGTTCGGCAAACAGTGAACAATTTGGGATGTTCGCGGCAAATTCGAAAAGCCGCGGAACATCCTGTACAAGTCTATGGGAGAAATCTAAAGTGCTCATTTTAAAGGCTAATATGCAAGTTACTGTCCTAAAAAGTGTTTGAGGACCTGGGTCCTGCCCCAGGGGACATGGATCAATGCAAAAAAAGTTTTAAAAACTGACTTTTTTTCGGGAGCAGTGATTTTAATAATGCTTAAAGTGAAACAATAAAAGTGTAATATTCCTTTAAATTTCGTACCTGGGGGGTGTGTATAGTATGCCTGTAAAGGGCGCATGTTTCCTGTGCTTAGAACTGTCCCTGCACAAAGTGTCATTTCTGCAGGAAAAAAAGTCATTTAAAATCACTCACGGCTAAATGAGTTGTCGGCTCCCCATAATACAGAGCGTAAAAAAAGCGTGGGGTTCCCCCAAATTCAATTACCAGGCCCTGAAGGGTCTGGTATTGATATTTAGGGGGAACCCCACGTGATTTTTTTTTATTTGACTCGGGGTTCTCCTTAATATCCATACCAGACCTGAAGGGCCTGGTAATTGAATTTGGGGGAACCCCACGCTTTTTTTTTTTTTTGCTTTTTTTTTTTATCAATGACTTTCAATGACTGTTCTCTGTATTAAGGGAGCCGACAATTCATTATAGCTGCGAGTGATTTTAAATGACCTTTTTTTCCTGCAGAAATGACACTTTGTGCAGGGACAGTTCTAAGCACGGGAAACATGCACCCCTTTACAGGAATACTATACACACCCCCAGGTACGAAATTTAAAGGAATATTACACTTTTATTGTTTCACTTTAAGCATTATTAAAATCACTGCTCCCCAAAAAAAGTCAGTTTTTGAAACTTTTTTTGCATTGATACATGTCCCCTGGGGCAGGACCCAGGTCCCCAAACACTTTTTAGGACAGTAACTTGCATATTAGCCTTTAAAATGAGCACTTTAGATTTCTCCCATAGACTTGTACAGGATGTTCCGCGGCTTTTCGAATTTGCCGCGAACATCCCAAATTGTTCACTGTTTGCCGAACAGGCGAACAGGCAATGTTTGAGTCGAACATCAGTTTGACTCAAACTTGAAGCTCATCCCTAATTGTGAGCCAGGTCTTCTCATTCAACATCAGTACCTGATCTCACAAATAGCCACAAATACCCACAGACAATCCAAAATCTTGTGGAAAACCTTCCCAGAAGAATGGAGAATGTAAGATGCTATCATTGCAAAGGGCAGAGAGTGCTTGATGGCCATAGTTTTAAAATATGATTTTCAACAAACTTGTACGGGCGTGATGGCCAGGTGTCTAAAGACTGTGAAATTGTCAAAATTGCTGTCAGCTATGGTGTCACCACACATATAATAGCGAGAAGATGGGAACTGGGTAGGGGTTTAGAGATTCATGAAGAATAATGAAAGAGATGTGGCAATAGCATCCAATTCCAAAGGTCAAGAGCTGGAGGAGTCACACCATAAGCACCATAGGTACCTAACAATTATTCTCCGTTGACCTTCTGAACACAAGAGACTTCACAAAGGGGCACATGGGCTATTCTGCAGCATATGCAGAAGATGAGAACACCACAGATATGGCGGGAGTCATAAGATAATTTCGGGCCTCCGAGCTCCCATTATTCAGGACTTGTGCTGGCAATGATTAGAGGCAATACTGAACAATAATTATAAAAAATTTAAACTAGGATATAGGCCCGTGGCAACAGGACAGGCAAAACAAACAATTGCTTGGGGCCCCAAGCTGGCCTGGGGCCCCAGCCTAGGGTGCCCGTGTCCCGGATTGCCCAGGACAATCCAGCAATTGGCTGAACCCGCCATGGGTCAATCTAATGCCCCCTAAAATAGCCTTTGCATTGTCTCTGTCTGTCACTGTCTCAGACTGTGGTGGACCCCTAGCTGGCAGAGACCCTTCACCACTGCCTCTGGCTCAGTGCCCAAACTGGTTGCTACCTGCTGCCCACTTGGCGTGTAGCAACCAGTGACGTCACAAGCAGGAGAGAGGCAGAGACCTATCACAGCGGAGGAGATTTAGCTCCGCCCACCTCCTCCCTGTATGTTCTCGAGTCCAGCCAGGCAGCGGCATGCAGAAGAAACTCTTGAGACAGATTGCAGTGTAGAAAAGCAAGTAAAATGCTCACCAACATGACAGATCCATCGGGGTAAAATCCTGTCAACTCTCCCCCAGCAGCCAGAGTTCTGTGCTAAACTGTCAGCACTTCAAAGAAACCCAGAGTGTGTGTCAGCCTGCCCTGGAGATAGAAAGCCTCTCAGTGCACTGTGCAGAGGAGGCAGATAAGGGTAGGCAGGAGAGGACACTGACAGATGACAGCTTTTTAATATATATTTGATTTTATGGTACAGTGATGTTTTTTTGCAAATGTTCAATTGTTCAAAATCAAATTCTATGCACATTATATGCAACAGCAGTATTTGCACTGTAAACCTTTTTTATTTATATAAAGTGTTGGTGAACTTAAACTGTACCGCTATGCTGTGATTCCTGTAGGTTTTGCGTGCGTGCGTGCATGCGGGAGGGGGGGGGGTTGGGGGGCCTGCATGCCCATTTTGCTTGGGGCCCCCAAATTCCTTCAAATGGCCCTGCTAGGATAATTCTGATTTGAGTCGCCAATCTGGCATTGAATTAACTGAAAACATAAAAACCCTAATGCAACATAGTCAGCCCAAATAAGTCACATGTTACACAGACAAAACTCTATTTTTCATGACAAGAATGCATAGGAGAATCCAAAATGTTTCAGTTGCTCAGAACTCCCCTTCATCAGGGCTTGTGCTAGAAATTATTGAAAGCAATACTGAGCAGATGTGACCTCAGCCCACTGTGCCCAGAGCCCACCCAGTTGTGTGACATTAGCAAATGAATATTCGCTAATGTCTTCCGTTTTCTCCTCCTGGCCAATTAGGAAGCGATTCCTGAAACCCGATTTGCCGGGAGACCTAGGACCCAATTGGCTGGGAGTCGTAGGTCCTAAATGGCTGGGAAGAGATGCGACCACTGGGTGGGGAGCCGAAGCTGCGAACTGGAAGGGGTAAATGCAGAGCCTGGCAGGCAACGAGCAAGCGATACAGTGATTGAGTGACGGGGTGGCTGTGAGCAATTATGGGGGTGGATGACTGGCTGGCTGGGGAGGCAGCGGGCCACCCCCTCCTCAAGAAAATTGAGCACCAGCTGCCACTGATGTTTTTAATGAGAGGGCAATCTGTGACAAAGACATGAAGCGACAAACTCTATGCTGTCTACCGGGCACTCGGGTTTGGCACATCACGGATCTGGTGGACAAATTACTGGGAGAGGCTGGGGAAGAAGCAGCTGTCATGGTGCATGTTGGCACCAATGACAAAGTTAGAGGCAGGTGGAGTGTCCTAAAAATAAATTTTAGGGACTTAGGAGCTAAATTGAGGAAAAGTACCTTGAGCCATACCAGAAAGGCAGAGGGAGATTAGGGAAATAAACAAGTGGCTGAGGAGCTGGTATAGTAAGGAGGGGTTTGGGTTCCTGGAGAACTGGGCCGACTTCTCAGTCAGTCACCAGTTCTATAGAAGAGATGGACTACACCTAAATGAGACGGGTGCAGATCTGCTGGGAGTAAAGATGGATTTTTAAACTAGGCGATGTGGGGAGAGTCCAGAGGAAGAGATAGTCAGCAATGGACATATTCCAAAGGGTAGTATTGGGGGCATTAGTGGTAGGTTGACTAAAGAACATAAACTCAAGGTAAGTATAGTAACAAGTCCTATTTGCAATCTCGAGAACACCCAAGTATGCGACTGGTCTAAACTATGTGGCATGTTCACCAATGCCAGGAGCCTGGCGGACAAGATGGGTGAACTAGAGACACTGTGGAACAAGGAGGATTTAGATTTTGTGGGAATTTCAGAGACCTGGTTCAACAGCTCTCATGATTCGCTGGCAACCATTCCCTTTACCATGGGGATAGAGAGGCTAAAAAAGGGGGAGGGGTATGCCTATATATCAAGAATAATGTACAAGTAAATATAAGAACTCAATAAGGGAGCTAGGGAGGAGGTGGAATCCTTATGGATAGAGCTCCAAAGGAATGAAGCTAAGGGGAAAATAATAAAGAGTATTAGAGGTGGGGGTATATATTGTGCTAAAGGTGTATAATGATAATTGTTCCAGTGATAAAAAAGCTGCGGGGCCAAAAAAAGATTCAATACTAATGCAAAAACAGATAAAAAAAGGAAAGATTGGCCTCGCTAATAAAAATTGAAAAACACAAATGAATAAATGTGTGCAAACAATTAGTGAATTAATGAGTGCAAACAATTGATGAATAATCTCTACAAGAAAATATACATAGATTATATCTAATCACCATATACTTATATACAACAATATTTCATATGTGCAAAAATTTGCTAAAAGTCCTGTGAGGTGCAAAAAAAATAGGTAATATACAACAAACGAATACAAAGTCTGGGAGTGTGTGATTCCCACAGAGTCTTTAAAGTGCAAAAATCAATAGTGAGTGAAGTTCCAGTATGGTAAACACCAAGTTGAATTCCCAGATGGAAAAGAGGGAAAAGCCAAGGGGACAAAAAAAGAAAAAAGAACGCTGGAGAAACTGTTGAAGGATGGAAATAACAGGTAGGTTCCACCACCACCGAGGAAACAAGGGAGAGCCTCTCCCTGAACCACACACCCAAAGGAAAGTGGGGACCCTTACCAGATGTGATGGGCCCCCTATCACAGGGAGGTCATAAGCGCCTGCAGATACAACCCTCTGCGGGGTCTCTGATCGACCAGAACTCGAAAAGAACAACAAGTAATGAAGGACTTAATATCAAATTCTTGAGAGGTACTCTGAGAGACAAATTGAAGAGTCTTTCTGTCTGTAACGTGATTGATACTACAGACAGCGCATTTATTACATTTATGGAAACCAACTAAGTTCTGAAAAAACATCAAATTATTAGTTGGAGGGTCACAAACACCAGGGGCCAAGGTATCCTTCAATGAGGGTGCTCCCCTAAACACTACACGAGGTTGTTCTGGAAGAATAGGGCCCAACACTGTATCATTTTAAATTAGATGGCAGTGTCTACGTACCAGTTTCTTGATCAGGAAGTGTTGGCTAGAGAAACCAGTGACAAATGGCAAGACAAAATCATTCTGACTGCCGCTTGGCCTTTGTCTCTCTTTTAGGAGAAACACCGCTTTGCACGTGGATAGTTTCGACCCGACCCCCCTAAAGAATTTTATTCCATATGGACAGTACCTCCGATTAAGAAGGAATTGTTCGAATGAAACACTTTTCAAAATTGAAGCTGGAAAACTTCAGAGCCAACTGCTGGATAGGGGCTACAGCCGTTACTGCCTACGAAAAGCGTACAATCGAACCATTGCACAGGTTCATGAAACACAAACAAGGAGTAGGAAGGAAGTGGACCCCTCACGTATTATTATACGTTATTCACAATAACATAAACAAATTTGTGATGTCATTGAAAAACACTGGTCTATCCTTACAGATGATGACAAAGTTAAGTACTTTGTCTCTCCGGTCCCATCTATCACTTTTAACCCCCCTGGCGGGAATTCCCGAGTCTGGCTCGGGGTGAAAATGTTGTGCCATTAGCGGCAACTCCAAGCCAGAATCGGGACCGCATTGCTGAATCCAGGAAGAGGTTACTTACCTTGTCCCCTTGATCCAGTGATGTCCCCCTGCTGTACGAGCGAGCTGTCCTCCGCTTGATCTATCACGGAGCCGAGCTCCATTCCCTGCGAGCGTTGCGATGAACGGGGATGGAGAACGGCGCCAAATTCAAAAAGTAAAACACACAGTATAATACAGTATAATGTAATCTTACAGATTACATTGCTGTATGTAATTATTTCACATCCCCTTTGTCCCTAGTGGTCTGCCCAGTGTCCTGCATGCAGTTTTATAATATAAAAACTGTTCTTTATGCCTGGAAACTGGAGATTGTCCATAGCAACCAAAACTGTCCCTTTACATCAAAAATGATTTTAGACCAGCTAGAAAACAGCGATAATAAATTAGAATCACTCGCAGAATTGAGCAATAGTGATTTGTGGAGAGATCCGTCATCAAATACTGAAAAGTAATGACAGTGACAATTATGCAACTGAGCAAATTTCAGTGTTTTTGATTTGATTACATTATTGAATATTTTTATTATTGTTATATTATTATTTGATATAATTATTTATAGTTATTTATTATATTATAATTTATGATTTCATTTTTCAAACTTTATCATACCCGGGATGTCTGCTAGACTCTGGTTTGGACAGATTTAAGGGAGTTATTCCTAAGAATTACAGGACTACAATATAAAACGCCAAATTTCCATGCAAAATAATTGTACCGCTTTCAGCACCTAAAATCTGAAATAATCGTACCACCAAGGAGGTTAAACATGCTGCATCTTTAAAAGACAAATTGTTAAAAAGTGAATATCGGAAATTCAATAAGAAACATTGTTCCATGTATGGGACCTTCCCATGTGGACATTGTTCTCATTGCTCGTGGATAAGAAAGGAAAAAATATTTACGCTTCCCAATGGCCAAATGTTCAAACCTAATCACTTTGTAAATTACCAAACTCCAGGAGTAGTCCATTTAATGACCTGCAACACTTTTTATGTAGGAAAAACTAGGCAGAGATTTTGGTGCAGAACGTCTAAACATGTCTATAGCATGGAAATAGGCAACATCTATCCCCCCCAGGAAGACATGTGGCTATACAACACCATTATAAAATGCCAAAAATTGCCTTCGCCGCCTTAGACTGGATCCATATTCCTGGAAGAGGTGGCGATTGGAACAAAAAGCTACTACAAATTGAGCAAAAATTGATATTTAGCCTTGGAGCCACCACATATCCAGGCCTCAAAGAGACGTGGGGGGAGAGGGCAAGGAGAAACATATAGGGAATCTGTTTCTTCCAAAAGCCACTCATCTGCAATTCTCTCATAGAGAGGGCAGCTGAGGGTATTTATTATTACTATATAATATGGCATTGCCCTGTGCTTATTTGCATATGTTAAGAAATATACACTTTAATAGATACCTATAGGATACACTTCATACGATACATATATAGGATCATAATTACTGCGATGTCTTTATTTTTCCTATTATCCCTCCATGACCACTGTGCCTTTTCATCCCCTCTAGTGATCTATCTTCTGGAAATAGATTTTGAGGAATTCTTATATACCCTTTGATTGAACTCAATTTCCTATTTACAGTCACTACAGTGTATCTCTTTCTTTTCCTTTTGCTCATTATCTAAATAAAAGTGTATTTATATTTACATGTATATTAAATTGTCTGACTTTTGGATAATGCAATAACGAATTGATTAATTGTTGCACAGTCATAAGAGTGAAATACTATTTGCTTTCCCCCCCTAGATATTGGACTGCTGCTGTTGTGCTCCCCCTGCACATGTGGGTGCCAATCCTCACTTTCAACAGCTTCCCGGCAGGGTGGGGAGATGCAGCATACAGGCATCTCTCCCTTCCAGTACCACCTGCGGTTTTGACATCTACCACCGAGGAGAGCTCTTGCCTCTGCTTACTTCTGGACAGTGAGTGAAGTCACGTGTGTGCACGGTATGGCCTCTCGAGTGTGGTAGGGGGTGTACTTGCCGCCCATGCGTGTGACCTGTCCCCAGTCACGTACATTATGTTGGAGGTTACGGAAGCGTTGAGAGCATTCATGCTTACCGGTGTCCTATCATATAAGGTCCCCCATCCGATAGTGTCCGCTGTGTACTGCGCAGCAACACAGATTCCGAAAATTGCCGAGGATGAACGGCGCCTGCGCCGTGAGTCCAGGTTCTATCCCCACCATCCAAGTGGACATAGAGTAGGGATATAAAAGAGCCGAGCGCAGCCCTCTAATATTCACAACCCTATGTCCGCTTGGATGGTGGGGCTACCACCTCCACTCACGGTGCAGGCGCCGTTAAGCTTCTGAGATTTTCCGAAGCTTCGTCTGTAGCTTCGGACGCTGTATGATGGCAGGACACTATCTGCCAGAACACCGGAATGCCGAGGTGGCCACAGTAGGGACGCTCTTGCTACCCGATGGCTCCTCCCTGGGGGTTGAACCTGGGACCCATTTCTAGCATCTGCTGACAATTAGGCATCCATGTCATAAATACATTAAGATACGCTGACCGAGGGCCCCTCCCTAGGGGCTGAACCTAGGATCCACTTTTAGCAGTTGATGACAATTAGGTATTTATGTCTTGAATATATTAAGAGACGCTCACTGTCAGGATTGCTCAGCTGATTCCTGACACAAGCATGACAGAACGCAGAAGCTATTGGGTAAGGATGCATAGAGGGCTTAAATCACACTATTATTAAACCATCTGTAAAACTTATGTTATCAATATGATTCACTTTCCCTTTTCTTTTTTTAGATTATATATCTATATGCTTCCTGGTTCTGGTAATTAGACACTGTGTATCCCTCTGGATATCACATTAGTCAAACAATTCCAACATATAAATCAGGTATTTATTACTGGAGTGTTTCCCTTACCTTTATAGCACTAGCACTTAGCACCTCTGCCAGCCGTTTTTATACCTGCCAAGGGACTTTACTTAAGCACTTGCACTTTTGCTGTATTTTTCTGTTCACCTTTTTATCTTGTGTTATCACACCTTGTTCATCTCACATTTATTTTTATCTCACTATACTTTTCGGTGTTTGGTAATGTTTTGGTACAACTATATGATTTTGTGAAATGCCTTTTTTCCCTCTCATTTCATTCCCTTTTAATCACTTTGCACTTTCATCACCTTGTGATAGCTTTTCTATCACTCTTCACATTTTCACCTGTTCTTTGGCATAGACATTCCAATCAGAGCCCAATTGAGCTGCAATATGACAAAATATTCATCACCCGTTTTCAAAAACTTTAAAATAATTAAAATGTACTGTGATACACATATTTTTATTAATCTATATGGAATTTGAGATTCCTATCATCCTTCTTTATTTTTGGTTTACCCTCTAAAATTGACATAAATCCCTTTATATGAAAACTTTTTCGTATTTAGGCTAGAATACTGATACAATCTAACTTATTTTTGTAGATATATAATATACTAATATTTACAATCATGATACATTTTCAGATGCCTTGGTTCCCATCTTCTTTCCTGCAGTTTTCTATGTGGGGGGGACATTTAAATCTGTGACCACTTGTAAGCCTTGCGGGTCGGGGGGTTGCCTCCCCTTTGAAGGTGCAGGAGGGACGACTTCTCAGCAGCATCTAGGATCACTAGTGGGGGAATCTGCTGCTTTTTCTATGTCTTTTTAAAGAAGTCTCCGGATAAACGAGTCGATTTGGTGGAAAGGGTAAACATAACGTGACTATTATACTATGTGACCTATATGTACATATAGGTAATATTAATAATATTACAATTTTTTCCGTTGTGCTTGTAGAAATAAAAAAAAATAAAAAAAAAAGAATCCCCTGAGGAAGACCATAACCCCAAAAGGTTGAAATGCATTGGGGTTTTTCTCAGCATCGAACAGTATAACCATAACCAATTTTGTGGGTAGCATATTTTGATGCATATTCCCTATAACAAAAACTTTTTATGATACCATTTACTGTTCAATCTGCTATCCAATCGCGGTTGTCTCGTATTATGTAAACCGGAGCTCATGTTTTAAACTTTTGTGTAACCCATGTCCAAAGTTTTTTGTCAATAAAATCTATTATTATGAAAAATCTCTCTTTTTGACTTACTTTTGCTGCTAAAAAACCCCATGGGGAAACCTCAATGTGTTTTTTGCAAGATTTGTTTAGGGGTGTGCAGCCTTATCAGACTCTTGATAGGTGTCATTCTATGCTATAGTTTTCTCTTTGGTAGAATACTTTTTGGACAGAGATTCATGTTTATCATCCAGACTAAGGAGGTTTATTATGGAACTCCTAGGGTTTGCGACAACACAATTTTTTTTGGTTTAAAAACAAGTTTTACCTTCAGAACAGGGGTGTAAACCTGTTCATGGGTAAATGGGAGGAGGCCATCGTCTATACCAACCGAAGGCCTGAATTGATTCTGTGGGCTAGGTATATCGACGACATCCTCCTCCTATGGAAAGGGCCTAAGGAGTCTTTGGACATCTTCGTGGAATCCCTAAATGATAACGACAGGGGTATACAGTTTAAGTATGAAGCTAATCAAAACACTATCAATTTTTTGGACTTGAGGATAAACATAGAAGAAGGTCACTTCGTTACTTCAACATATTTTAAATCAACAGATAGAAACGCCTTCATTCCTCGCGATAACTGTCACCACATTTCGTGGTTGAACTCAGTACCCAAAAGTCAATGCACACACTTACGGAGTAATTATTCTAAATTGGAGGTCTTTAGGGAACAAGCTAGAGTCCTGACCAACAGGTTTGTGGAGAAGGGATATTCTGCTAAGGAATTAGAGGAAAGAGTATTGGAAGTTGAACAAATGGATAGGAGTCCGCTCCTACAGGAGAGACAAAGACCAAGCGGCTGTCAGAATGATTTTGTCTTGCCGTTTGTCATTGGTTTCTCTAACCAATACTTCCTGATCAAGAAACTGGTACGTAGACATTGCCATCTAATTTAAAATGATACAGTGTTGGGCCCTATTCTTCCAGAACAACCTCGTGTAGTGTTTAGGGGAGCACCCTCATTGAAGGATACCTTGGCCCCTGGTGTTTGTGACCCTCCAACTAATAATTTGATGTTTTTTCAGAACTTGGTTGGTTTCCATAAATGTAATAAATGCGCTGTCTGTAGTATCACTCACGTTAGAGACAGTAAGACTCTTAAATTTGTCTCTCAGAGTACCTAGTATATATTTTAATTTTTTTTATTTTGTGTTTTATATTTATTGTTATTTTTTTTTCCTGCAGTAATAACCATATGATATGCTGATTGGCCTAGAGATTCAAGGTGATATGGAGCTCATTTTGCAAATTGTGCATTTTTTACGTTTTGTAAGAACGATTTTATTGAATACAGTTTTTAAATATATTAGTTTGCCTTCTGGGCAGGTAGATTATGAGGATGAGGCTTGGCTTCAGCTGGCTCTATTCAGGATGAAGGAGGAGCATGGATTAACATTGCTGGGCGTACGCTCTCCCTTCTTCCTGTTTACAATATTGAAAATGAGGGTTAGTTCGTATTTTCCAATATGGCCGCCACATGAAAATGAGGCTTGGTTGGCTCCCTGCTAATATTTATGGTGACCGTTTGATGCGTTGCCCGTGCCCTTTGAGAACGTCAGGTGTGACGAAACATGTCAGGGCTACGCGTTGATGTCACCACGTTTTAAGCGACCAAAGTATTAGTATTTGTTTGCTGCATGTTTTTTAACAATTTTTTTGTATTTGATTTCTTTTGTACCTGTTATTTGGTAAAGCCCCTTTTTTTAAATAAATATAGCGTTTTGTGGATAACACACTATTGGAGCTCTTTTTTTATTCCTTTTAGGGCCTATTCCGGATACATTGATACCTACTAAGGGGAGCCCCCCATATACGTGGATGGTGGAAAAGATACACAGAGGGAGAAAGACGCTGGGAGTTCCGAGTTCTGGGTATTTCTGATCGATCAGAGACCCCGCAGAGGGTTGTATCTGCAGGCGCTTATGACCTCCCTGTGATAGGGGGTCCATCACACCCGGTAAGGGTCCCCACTTTCCTTTGGGTGTGTGCTTCAGGGAGAGGCTATACCTTGTTTCCTCGGTGGCGGTGGAACCTACCTGTTATTTCCATCCTTCAACAGTTTCTCCAGCATACTTTTTTCTTTTTTTGTCCCCTTGGCTTTTCTCTTTTTTCCATCTGGGAATTGAACTTGGTGTTTACAATACTGGAACTTCACTATTTATTTTTGTACTTTAAAGACTTTGTGGGAATCACACACTCCCGGATTTTGTATACGTTTGTTGTATATTACCTAATTTGTTTGCACCTCACATGACTTTTAGCAAATTTTTGCACATATGAAATATTATGGTATATGGTGATTAGGTATAATCTATGTATATTTTTTTGTAGAGTTTATTCATCAATTGTTTGCACTCATTAATTCACTAATTGTTTGCACACATTTATTCATTTGTGTTTTTCAATTTTTATTAGCGCGGCCAATCTTTCTCCTTTTTTTAATACTAAGAGTATGCCAAAGGCCCCCTAACCTGAGGGAGAAGAGGGAGACAGACCTCCTCTCACAAGTTGGATTAGCAGCAAGGATTGGAAGTGTTATCATAATGGGGGATTTTATTCATCCAGACATAGACTGGGCAGAGGGAACCACAAATTCGTCTGAGGCTCGCCAGTTCCTAAAGGTCTTGCAGGACAATTTCATGGGTCAGATGGTAGACGTACCAACTAGAAACAAGATCTTGCTAGATCTACTGATTACCAACAATAGAGACCTGATCACGGATGTGGAAATATGGGACAATTTAGGAAACAGCGACCAGAGGTCAATTGGCTTCAGTATAAATCACACAAATAGGAAACACAAGGGGAACACAAAGACACTGAATTTCAAAAGAGCCAACTTCCCTAAACTATGAACCTTGCTAGAAGATATAGATTGGGATAAAATATTTGGAACAAAGAACATGGAGCAGAAATGGGTTTGCTTTAAGAGCATAGTAACTAAGGTCATTAGCCAGTGTATCCCATTAAGAAATAAAATGAAAAGAGCGAACAAAAGTATATAAATAGTATAAAAGGGAGGAAATACCATATTGGCCCCATAAAGAATGAGGAAGGATATCTGGTTACAAAGGATGGGGAGATGGCGAATGTATTGAATTTATTCTTCTCTTCAATATTCACAAGGGAATCAGGGGCTTCAGTAAACAAAACTGCAGTGTTTTGGTTACTGCCAGAATTAGAAATAGACTTAACATCAATAAATCACAGGGACTACTTAGGGAACTCAGTCAAGTAATTGCCAGACCATTGTTCCTAATTTTTACTGACAGTCTACTGACTGGAATGGTACCAGCTGATTGGAAAAAAGCCAGTGTAGCACCAATATTTAAAAAAGGGCCAAAATACATCCCTGGGAATTACAGACCAGTTAGCCTAACATCAATAGTATGTAAACTCTTGGAGGGGATGATAAGGGACTATATACAAGATTTTAGTAATGAAAATGGTATCATTAGCAGTAATCAGCATGGATTAATGAAGAATCATTCTTGCCAAACCAATCTGTTAACCGTCTATGAGGAGGTGAGCTGCCAGCTAGATAAAGGAAGGAACGTAGACGTGGTGTAGACCACGGACATGGACCATAGGGTGAGTACATGGATTGAAAACTGGCTACAAGTGCGAGTTCAGAGGGTGGTGATAAATGGGGAATACTCAGGGGTGGGAAGCGAGGTACCCCAGGGTTCTTTGCTGGGACCAATCCTGTCTACCGTATATACTCGAGTATAGGCCGACCCGAATATAAGCCGAGGCCCCCAATTTACCCCCAAAAAACTGGAAAAAATTATTGACTCGTGTATAAGCCGAGGGTGAGACATGCCTGTCCATCCCTGTGTGTCCGTCCATCCCTGTGGGTCCATCCATCCCTGTGTGTGTGTCCATCCATCCCTGTGTGTGTCCATGCATCCGTGTGTGTGTGTGTCCATGCATCCGTGTGTGTGTGTGTGTGTGTGTGTGTCCATGCATCCGCGTGTGTGTGTGTGTGTGTGTGTGTGTGTGTCCATGCATCCGTGTGTGTGTGTGTCCATCCATCCGTGTGTGTGTGTGTGTGTGTGTGTGTGTGTGTGTGTGTGTGTGTGTGTGTCCATGCATCCGTGTGTGTGTGTGTCCGTCCATCCATCCCTGTGTGTGTGTGTGTGTGTGTGTGTGTGTGTGTGTGTCCGTGCAGCCTACCTGTGTCCAGCCTGCCTGTGTCCGTCCAGCCTGTGTCCGTCCAGCCTGTGTCCATCCAGCCTGTGTCCGTCCAGCCTGCGTCCGTCCAGCCTGCGTCCGGTCCGGCCCGTCCCGTCCCGGCCCGTCCCGTCCCGTCCCGGCCCGTCCCGAGCCGAGCCTCCGTCCTTCAGCTCTTCGTCGGCGGCCATTCTAGGATTCAAAAGCCGCGCCTCCGTCGGTGATAGGCGGAACACTCAATTTCCCACTGACTGCTGGGAAATTGAGTGTTCCGCCTATCGGATGTCCGTGATAGGCGGAACACTCGATTTCCCAGCAGTCAGTGGTCCGCCTATCACGGACGTCCGCTCATCCTCATACTACGGACGAGGATGAGAGGATGTCCGTGATAGGCGGAACACAGACTGCTGGGAAATTCAGTGTTCCGCCTATCACCGACGGAGGCGCGGCCTTTGAATCCTAGAATGGCCGCTGTCTGTCTGCTCGACACGCTGATCGGGCAGACAGACAGCGGTGACTCGAGTATAAGCCGAGGGGGGCACTTTCAGCCTCAAAAAAGAGGCTGAAAATCTCGGCTTATACTCGAGTATATACGGTAATTTTTTTATAAACGACCTGGAGGATGGGGTAAACAGTTCAATCTCTGTATTTCCTGCGATGCTAAGCAGGGCAATAACTTCTCCGCAGGATGTGGAAACATTGCAAGAAGATCTGAACAAATTAATGGGGTGGGCAACCACATGGCAAATGAGTTTTAATGTAGAAAAATGTAAAATAATGCATTTGGGTGGCAAAAATATGAATGCAACCTACTCAATAGAGGGAGAACCTCTGGGGGAATATAGGATGGGAAGGGACCTAGGGGTCCTAATAGATGATAGGCTCAGCAATGGCATGTAATGCCAAGCTGCTGCTAATAAAGCAAACAGAATATTGGCATGTATTAAAAAGGGAATTAACTCGAGGGATAAAGCGATAATTTTCCCACTCTACAAGACTCTGGTCCGGCCGCACCTGGAGTATACTGTCCAGTTCTGGGTAACAATCCTCAGGAAGGATGTGCTGGAAATGGAGCGAGTACAAAGAAGGGCAACAAAGCTGATAAAGGGTCTGGAGGATATTAGTTATGAGTAGTGATGGCCGAACGGTTCGCCCGGCGGTCGTTTCGCGGCGAATTTCCGACTTTCGCCGTCCGCGGGTTCGAACGCCTTTTTCCGTCGTTCGCCCCGGCGGACTTACGTGTTTAATGTATACAAGAACTTTAACCTTTCGTGACACGTTTATCATGTGTTACAGGACAACCAATTGAGACATGACAGCTCATGGACACTTGGACATTCCCCCTAACCTATAAATACACCCGATCCGGTGGCCATTTTACATTCTTTCTTCTGTCACTGTAGGGAAAGGATCCTGTGTGGAGTAGGGACAGAGAAAACGCTAGCTATTTGGTACACAAAAGTTCTTTTCAGGACTGGTATAGGTGTTAGGTCAGCAGCCTGAGTTTCTTTTGTCAGTTTAGATAAAGGGACAGAGCGCTGTATGCTGCTATTTTAGGGACAGCTCAGCCAGATTAGTCTTTCTTCATCATCATCATCATCATCATCATTAGCTGTTACTATCAGGTCCACAAAAGAGCTGTTCCAGCTAATCGTTCCAGCCTACTCTTTTTTGCCAATTTGTATAGGGACAGGCAGGAAGCAGTGTGTCAGGCAGTGAGGATAATTTTAAAGACTTGCTGTTACTATTAGTTCCACAAAGGTTCTTTTCAGGACTGGTATCAGTGGTACGGTAATAGGCTTGTACACGTATAATATTCTTTCTTCCAAATATAGAAAGAATATTATACTTGACTGCTGCCCTTCTGCTGCAGTCTGCTAATCATTCACAACTCACTTGTTCCACAAAGCTCTTTATCAGGACTGGTAACTTGGTCTGTCTAGGGTGCTACGGTACATAGGCTTGGGTGCGGTACAGTCTGCTGTTCTGTAAGGACCGCTATCGGTCCACAATACATAGGGTTGCCGTGCACTACTGCTGACCGCTGCCCTATACTGCAGCAGTCCTTCATTGGTATAGGGACTGACGTACAGTCTGCTAATCACTAACACACAACCTGCTTGGTCCACAAAAGTTCTTATAAGGACTGGTAACTTGGTATAGGGTGCTACGGTACATAGGCCTGAGTGCGTTACAGTCTGCTGTTCTGTAAGGACCGCTATCGGTCCACAATACATAGGGTTGCCGTGCACTACTGCTGACCGCTGCCCTATACTGCAGCAGTCCTTCAGCGGTATAGGGACTGACGCACAGTCTGCTAAACACTAACACACAACCTGCTTGGTCCACAAAAGTTTTTATAAGGACTGGTAACTTGGTATAGGGTGCTACGGTACATAGGCCTGAGTGCAGTACAGTCTGCTGTTCTGTAAGGACCGCTATCGGTCCACAATACATAGGGTTGCCGTGCACTACTGCTGACCGCTGCCCTATACTGCAGCAGTCCTTCATTGGTATAGGGACTGACGTACAGTCTGCTAATCACTAACACACAACCTGCTTGGTCCACAAAAGTTCTTATAAGGACTGGTAACTTGGTATAGGGTGCTACGGTACATAGGCCTGAGTGCGTTACAGTCTGCTGTTCTGTAAGGACCGCTATCGGTCCACAATACATAGGGTTGCCGTGCACTACTGCTGACCGCTGCCCTATACTGCAGCAGTCCTTCATTGGTATAGGGACTGACGTACAGTCTGCTAATCACTAACACACAACCTGCTTGTTCCACAAAAGTTCTTATAAGGACTGGTAACTTGGTATAGGGTGCTACGGTACATAGGCTTGAGTGCGGTACAGTCTGCTGTTCTGTAAGGACCGCTATCGGTCCACAATAGATAGGGTTGACGTGCACCACTGCTGACCGCTGCCCTATACTGCAGCAGTCCTTCAGCGGTATAGGGACTGACGTACAGTCTGCTAAACACTAATACACAACCTGCTTGGTCCACAAAAGTTCTTATAAGGACTGGTAACTTGGTATAGGGTGCTACGGTACATAGGCTTGAGTGCGGTACAGTCTGCTGTTCTGTAAGGACCGCTATCGGTCCACAATAGATAGGGTTGACGTGCACCACTGCTGACCGCTGCCCTATACTGCAGCAGTCCTTCAGCGGTATAGGGACTGACGCACAGTCTGCTAAACACTAACACACAACCTGCTTGGTCCACAAAAGTTTTTATAAGGACTGGTAACTTGGTATAGGGTGCTACGGTACATAGGCCTGAGTGCGTTACAGTCTGCTGTTCTGTAAGGACCGCTATCGGTCCACAATACATAGGGTTGCCGTGCACTACTGCTGACCGCTGCCCTATACTGCAGCAGTCCTTCATTGGTATAGGGACTGACGTACAGTCTGCTAATCACTAACACACAACCTGCTTGGTCCACAAAAGTTCTTATAAGGACTGGTAACTTGGTATAGGGTGCTACGGTACATAGGCCTGAGTGCGTTACAGTCTGCTGTTCTGTAAGGACCGCTATCGGTCCACAATACATAGGGTTGCCGTGCACTACTGCTGACCGCTGCCCTATACTGCAGCAGTCCTTCAGCGGTATAGGGACTGACGCACAGTCTGCTAAACACTAACACACAACCTGCTTGGTCCACAAAAGTTCTTATAAGGACTGGTAACTTGGTATAGGGTGCTACGGTACATAGGCCTGAGTGCAGTACAGTCTGCTGTTCTGTAAGGACCGCTATCGGTCCACAATACATAGGGTTGCCGTGCACTACTGCTGACCGCTGCCCTATACTGCAGCAGTCCTTCATTGGTATAGGGACTGACGTACAGTCTGCTAATCACTAACACACAACCTGCTTGTTCCACAAAAGTTCTTATAAGGACTGGTAACTTGGTATAGGGTGCTACGGTACATAGGCTTGAGTGCGGTACAGTCTGCTGTTCTGTAAGGACCGCTATCGGTCCACAATAGATAGGGTTGACGTGCACCACTGCTGACCGCTGCCCTATACTGCAGCAGTCCTTCAGCGGTATAGGGACTGACGTACAGTCTGCTAAACACTAATACACAACCTGCTTGGTCCACAAAAGTTCTTATAAGGACTGGTAACTTGGTATAGGGTGCTACGGTACATAGGCTTGAGTGCGGTACAGTCTGCTGTTCTGTAAGGACCGCTATCGGTCCACAATAGATAGGGTTGACGTGCACCACTGCTGACCGCTGCCCTATACTGCAGCAGTCCTTCAGCGGTATAGGGACTGACGTACAGTCTGCTAAACACTAATACACAACCTGCTTGGTCCACAAAAGTTCTTATAAGGACTGGTAACTTGGTATAGGGTGCTACGGTACATAGGCTTGAGTGCGGTACAGTCTGCTGTTCTGTAAGGACCGCTATAGGTCCACAATAGATAGGGTTGACGTGCACCACTGCTGACCGCTCACCTATACTGCAGCAGTCCTTCAGCGGTATAGGGACTAAGAGTTTTGTCACAGGGTCATTTAAAAAATGACATGCAGAGGAAGAGGCAGGCCCTTCCGCAGGGGTGGTAGGGGTAGGGCAGGAGCAACAGGCTTGAGCCAAAGTGGGAAGTTGCAGAAGGTGCGTTCAATTACTTTAAAGGATGCACCAGACTTGGTTGAGTGGCTCGCTCAGCCTTACTCTTCTGCACCCTCCTCATCCTCTCGATCTGCACCCTCTTCTTCACTCTCTGCTATGTGCACCCCCAAAGACACTACCACCAACAACACGACCACCACCACCACCACCACATACCTTCCGCTTGAGTCACTGGAATTATTTTCCGATCCATATCAAGAGGACATTTCTGATGCGCAGCCACTCTTGGTATTGGATCAGGAAGAGGAGGTAGCAACAAGCGCTACTCAGCAGTCTGACGCCAGTACCCAGATCAGCCCAAGGAGGAGGTTGGTCCCCGGTGTTGCTGCCTACTCTACTTATAGCGGTGGGGAAGGTGACGTTGATGATGACGTGTCTAGTGATGTCACGTGGGTGCCCACAAGAGAGGAAGAGGAGGGGAGTTCAGAGGGAGATATGGACCAGCAGATAGGGAGGAGAAGCAGCAATGACTTACATTGCACAGCAGGGACAAAGCAGACTGCAAATGTATCAGGAGCGAGTCATCGACCATGTACGGTCACATCTGGCGCTCCCAGGACACCGGCACATGGCTCCGCAGTGTGGGCTTTTTTTAACGTGTCCGCTGCTGACAATAGCGTTGCCATCTGCAATCTTTGCAGTCAACGCGTTAGTCGCGGTAAGCCCAATACTCACCTAGGGACGACCGCCTTAAGAAGGCACATGAGCAGCCATCACCGAGCCCAGTGGGAGCAACGGAACACACAAAGCCACACTGCAGGCTCTCACCGTCCAGCCTCGTCTTCTACTTCTCCTTCTCCTCTCTCCTCACAATTGTCCTCCACTCCACCTTCCATCACGCCAAGCTCACATTTTTCTGCAAAAAGGCAGGCTTCCGTGGGCCTAATGTTTGAGCGTAAAAAAATGATGACGCCGGATAACCCTCTTGCCCAACGGTTGGCGGCTGGCTTGTCAGAACTCATAGCCCGCCAACTACTGCCATATAAACTGGTGGACTCGGAGGCCTTTCGCAAATTTGTGGCCATTGGAACACCACAATGGAAGGTCCCAGGAAGGAAGTATTTCTCAGAGAAGGGCATCCCAGAGCTATATGGCCATGTTCAGCGGCAAGTGAATGTATCTCTGGCACACAGTGTCGGTGCCAAGATACATCTGACCACAGACACGTGGTCTAGCAAACACGGGCAGGGAAGGTATATCAGTTTTACTGCCCACTGGGTGAACCTTCTGACGGCCGTCAAGCATGTAACCCGTGGCACCCGTGTAGATTTGGTTTTACCGCCACGGATTGCATGCAGGCCTGACTCTTCTTCTCCTCCTCCTACTCCATCCTCCTCCCTCTCCTCCTCAGCTGCCTCCTCCTTTTCCGCTGCTAGCGTCTCTTCCACTGCACCGCCCAAGCTCCCCAGAACCTATTCCACATGCCAGGTGAGACGTTGCCATGCCGTGCTGCGTCTGTTGTGCCTGGAAGCAAAGAGCCACACTGGCCCGGCACTCCTTTCAGCTTTGCGTTCACAGGCAGATGAGTGGCTAACACCGCTCAATTTGACAGTTGGTAAAGTGGTGTGTGACAACGGTGCCAATCTGCTTAGCGCATTGAAACAGGGCAAAATCACGCACGTGCCGTGCATGGCACACGTCTTAAACTTGGTCGTGCAGCGATTCCTTGTCAAATACCCTGGGGTCCAGGACATCTTGCGGCAGGCAAGGAAAATCTCGGCCCATTTCAGAAGATCTTACACGGCCATGGCTCGCCTTGCTGACATTCAGCGGCGACACCATCTGCCGGTCAGACGTCTTATTTGCGATTGCCCGACGCGATGGAACTCAACCTTCTATATGCTTGATAGGCTGCTCCAGCAGAAACGTGCAGTTAACGTCTACCTGTATGAACTCTGCGAAAGAAACGGTTCTGGGGAGCTGGGTTTTTTTTCACCGCGCCAGTGGCTGCTCATGCGCGACACATGCAGACTTCTGCGGCCATTTGAGGAGATCACCAAACTGGTCAGTCGCAGCCATGGCGCCATCAGTGACATGGTACCTTATGCCTTCTTTCTGGAGCGTGCATTGCGTCGTGTCATTGATCAGGCTGTGGAGGAGCAGGAGCGGGAAGATGAGGAAGTCGCAATGCTGGATGAATTCCCAGGGGGGGCTACTCTATCTGAGACAAGTCAACAACAGGAGTCTGATGAGGAGTCAGAGGAGGATGGTGCCGGGGCGGATGAGCAGGAGCAAGAAGAGCATGCTTTAAACCTTTCTGGGATCCCTGTTGTGCGAGGATGGGGAGAGGAGAATGAAGAGGACGACATTATCCTGGATGATGAGCAGGAGCCAGGCCACCACACCGCTTCCACTTTAGTGCAAATGGGGGCCTTCATGCTCCAGTGTTTTAATAGGGACCCCCGTATAAAAAGCATGAGGGTCAAGGACCAGTACTGGGTGGCAACGTACTTAGACCCCCGGTACAAACACAAAATGGCGGAAATGTTACCGCCGTCGCAGAGGGCTGTCAGAATGCAGCACTTCCAGGCCTTGCTTCGAGAAATGCTGCATTCTGCTTTTGCGTGCGCTGGCAGAGGAGCAATTCCCACTCCCAGAGAAGGATTTGCGGGTACCAATCCAACAGCGCCTGCAAGAAGAGGCCGGTTTGAAGATGTGTTGGTGACTTCGGATATGAGGTCATTCTTTCAGCCGACCCATCGACAGGTGTCATCCGGATCCAGCATCAGGGAACGCCTAGACCGTCAGGTGTCCGACTACATTGGGTTAACGGCCGATGTGGACGCTCTGAGGAGTGATGAACCCCTAGACTACTGGGTGGGCAGGCTTGACCTCTGGCCAGAGCTTGCCCAATTTGCAATCGAACTGTTGGCTTGCCCCTCATCCAGTGTCCTGTCCGAAAGGACGTTCAGCGCAGCAGGGGGGATTGTGACCGATAAGCGTACTCGCCTAGCTCACCACAGTGTTAACTACCTCACATTTCTAAAAATGAATGAGGCATGGATCTCGGAGGAATTCAACACATGTGATCAGTAGACCATGTATATGTCTATAAACAATTTTTGGAATCAAGCACACAGACCTTCTTAATTCATTTGGCTCACTTCCCTGACCCAAAAAAGCACACCGTACTATATGCCCCTACCCTCCTCTTTGAAGAGGTTGAGCGGTGTCATATTTCTACTGGGGCTGCTTATTATGAGGGGTTCCCACCATCCCTGTGCTGTGCTGACTTCCTCCTGGGTGTTCTTATTATGAGGGGCTCCCACCATCCCTGTGCTGTGCTGACTTCCTCCTGGGGGTTCTTATTATGAGGGGATCACACCATCCCTGTGCTGTGCTGACTTCCTCCTGGGGCTGCTTACGGTGCTGCTGTCAGCGCTGTATGTCACGGAGCTGCTGTCAGCGCTGTATGTCACGGAGCTGCTGTCAGCGCTGTATGTCACGGAGCTGCTGTCAGCGCTGTATGTCACGGTGCTGCTGTCAGCGCTGTATGTCACGGAGCTGCTGTCAGCGCTGTATGTCACGGAGCTGCTGTCAGCGCTGTATGTCACGGAGCTGCTGTCAGCGCTGTATGTCACGGAGCTGCTGTCAGCGCTGTATGTCACGGAGCTGCTGTCAGCGCTGTATGTCACGGAGCTGCTGTCAGCGCTGTATGTCACGGAGCTGCTGTCAGCGCTGTATGTCACGGAGCTGCTGTCAGCGCTGTATGTCACGGAGCTGCTGTCAGCGCTGTATGTCACGGAGCTGCTGTCAGCGCTGTATGTCACGGAGCTGCTGTCAGCGCTGTATGTCACGGAGCTGCTGTCAGCGCTGTATGTCACGGTGCTGCTGTCAGCGCTGTATGTCACGGAGCTGCTGTCAGCGCTGTATGTCACGGAGCTGCTGTCAGTGCTGTATGTCACGGAGCTGCTGTCAGCGCTGTATGTCACGGAGCTGCTGTCAGCGCTGTATGTCACGGAGCTGCTGTCAGCGCTGTATGTCACGGTGCTGCTGTCAGCGCTGTATGTCACGGAGCTGCTGTCAGCGCTGTATGTCACGGAGCTGCTGTCAGCGCTGTATGTCACGGAGCTGCTGTCAGCGCTGTATGTCACGGAGCTGCTGTCAGCGCTGTATGTCACGGAGCTGCTGTCAGCGCTGTATGTCACGGTGCTGATGTCAGTGCTCTGTATTACGGTGCTGCTGTCAGTGCTCTGTATCTCCTGCACCCTCTTGTTTGCCTACCCTGGTCCCTGACCTTCCCTCTCCTCCATTGCCTTCATTAGCTCCATAGTCCTGAATTGTCAGAACAATTTCCCAAATAAAAAAAAAATGCTTGTAGTTATCGATCCCAAATTCACCTCATACATGTATTATGCTATTGTCCAGGTGGTGGGACTACGTGCTACCCCCTAATAATTACCCCGTGGCCGCAAATTCGACCTAAAGGTTTGCGAAATTCGCCTCCCATTGAAGTCAATGGAGCCCGCGGCGAACGGTCGTTTTCGCGAACGTTTGTGTCCGTTCGCGTTTCGCGTTCGCGAAACGTCCCGTCGGAAGTTCGTCCATCACTAGTTATGAGGAAAGGTTGCAAGCACTGGACTTATTCTCTCTGGTGAAGAGACTCTTGAGAGGGGATATGATTTCAATTTACAAATACCATACTGGGGACCCCACAATAGGGAGAAAACATTTTTGCGTAAAGGAGTTTAATAAGACACGTGGCCACTCATTAAAATTAGAAGAAAAGAGGTTTAACCTTAAACAGTGTAGAGGGTTCTTTACTATAAGAGTGGCCAGGATGTGGAATTCCCTTCCACAGGCAGTGCTCTCAGTGGGGGACATTGATAGTGTCAAAAAAATGATTAGATAAGCACCTGAATGACTGCAACATACAGGGATATACAATGTATTACTGACATATAATCACACACATAGGTTAGACTTGATGGACTTGTGTCTTTTTTCAACCTCACCTACTATGTAACTATGTATAGCACCCTGCTGGCCCCTCCCATGAGCATTGATCTGCCTGCATTGCCCAGAGAAGCACAGAGACCCAACGATTACCTCAGCGGGTCTAAAACAGTGATGGCAAACCTTGGCACCCCAGATGTTTTGGAACTACATTTTCCATGATGCTCAGTGCCTGAGCATCATGGGAAATATAGTTCCAAAACATCTCCGGTGCCAAGGTTCGCCATCACCAGTCTAAAATATGGTATCTAATGAAAACTGAAAGGTTTTATTTAAAATGTAATTAGTTGATGAAGGGGGGAGGAGAAACCAGGGAAGGTAAAATATAAGCGTATTAAACTTCAGATTTAAGGTGTGACACCGTTTGGTAAGTACCTTTTCTTGTAAAATAGCATAACTCCCATGGATTACCAGGGATAGTAAATCTGCCTCTATGTGTTTTGTCTCATAATAGATGCCTTCAGAAACCTTTGGGCTGAATTAGGGGTATTTTAGAAATAATCATGTATGTAGTTTCAAGCGATTGCACAGGGTCATGGTGCAATAATTAAGGAGCACTGCTGTTTTCAATATTTTACATTCCATATTTGTGTGCTAAAGAAGGGGAGCACATTTAGGCAGCTGCCAGGAATAGTACAATTTGTAATTCACTTCCGATTTTACATTTTTCACTCCTAGCGCAGGTCACTTTCATATATAAGCAGCTTTCTTTACCAATAAAACACAGGATAGGCAGCTGCATTCCTGGCTCTGTGTTCTCAGCTGAGCACTAAATATAGTATAGTTGTGTTTGCGGCAAAAACTATCACACCGACCAGGGCGTTAAGACCATAATATTCCCTCCAATTAGCTCTCAATGGAGCCTCAGCTCTTTCTGTACAAACTTTGCATAAAATTGGCAAACCCGAGGCACGTTAAAAGCCGCCATTATCTGCAACCAGCAGAAAACCTGCAAAATTTTGAAGAGCCGCCGGAGTAAAGAGGCAAGCGCAGAGCGTCCATTGTGGCCTTCTGAATAGGGAATTATCTCTGTCATGTTGTGTCACTGCCGAACTATTCATTTTGCTCGCCTTTCATTCTCTGTATCTGATTGTTATCTGGAGGGAAGCAGTTCAGGGAGATCTCAAAGGAGAAAGAGAAGAATATTATAATGGACAGTGCGGCGGGTTCGTGTTAAGTGATATTTCGTTCAGCCTGATTGTTGAAAGTGTTTCTTTTTTTTGGCTGCTTTGATGTAAGTCGTGGCGATGTCATGGAGATCTGAAATCTCAACGTTCTCTTTCTTTTAGCCCACGGGGTGTGGGATGAAATAACAAGGGTTTTTTTTTTCTCGTCTGCTGGTCATGTGAGGTCAGCACCTCTCGCACTCTGAGATACTGCTGAAAACTTTTACATTATAAAAACTTTGAAAAATGAGGGGAAATAAGACATTTCTAGATGAATAGGCAGAAAAGGAGGATTTAGCTTTGATTCATTATAGATACGTTTTCAACTCTGCTCCCATCTACCATTCTTCCCTCGCATATCTTTATCACATTATCACATATATATGCCAACTGTCCCGGATTTGCCGGGACAGTCCCACATCTTCTCTGTCCCTTGATTTGCCGTGAACAGTCCCACATCTCCTCTGTCCCGCTGATGCTTTGTGATGGGCCATGTCCCGGGATCTCAGCATCAACCTTATTTGAGTTCCTTCACATGTGCGTTAACTCAGAGAGAAGGTGACCAGATTTTTAAAATTAAACCAGGAGTACCCTACTGACCACACTCACTTTTACCCAAGCCAACAAAGCCTTGTCCCATTTGTAGCCACATCCATAATTTTTAAAACCTGTGGAAAGGCAAAGAAGGGAAGGTTGGGCAGATGGGGTCAGCAACAGGTGCTGGGAAAGGGGTGTACCTGGTTGGTCAGAGGGGAAGAACAGCAGAGTGTGGAGAAGAAGGAGGAAAGAGGAATCAAACCCGCAAGTGTGGCCTGCCTGCCAGAGCTATAGCACCCAACAGAGTGTCTTTCCATGATGCAAGTGGCCTGGCTATCAGCACCCTGAAAACGCAAGACATTGTTGTGACAGATGTTGTGGTCCATGGAAGAGATCAGGGATTTTTTCTGCTCCTCCCAGAGGCAGAGAAAGTAGGAGAACCGGGTCCTGAAATCCTTTGACTGGCCGGAAGTATCTATCAGTATATTGTGGCCAGGAAGTCCCCAGAACAGTGGGAACATTGTATCGAACAGATTCTGCAGACACACCTTCACCAGCCGGGTATTTGGAACTCTTCTTGGGCAAATTTCTTAACCCCCCATCTGGACCTGAAGAGCTACATAATAAAGCATTTGCCCATTTTGCCCGGCTACTACCAAAATATATTATTAACCTTTTATACTATTTCCGCCAAAGATGTGCCACTTGGTAACCTAGATCTGAGCTGGATCTGGGGTGGAACATTTATAATCAAGTAGTGTAATGTAGTTGTAGCGCTGACATCCTTGTGTATTGATATGTGTTAGCATACTTTAATATAAACTCTATGGACATTCCTACGGTTCAGCATTTAGAGCCATCTAGTGACTAAATTAGATAATGCACTATTATGATTATTTACCTCAGAACAAACACAAAAAGACGGATACAGGAAGGGACTGATGTTTTGATTGAGAAGGTTGATCTTATTACCCAGGAGTCTGTGTGACCTACCCATGAACACTCTCTGAAGCCGTGCATGCTGGGAAGGATATAAAAGGGACCAGAGCGGCCATTTTAGGTCTCTTGGGATTGCATTTCCGGCCTGTGCGGATCTGTGAGGAGGCTTCCCAGAGACAGCGGCCCACAGCCATTGCAGAGCGCAACTCTGTTTGCTTGTGGAGTGACCGGACGGTGCCTGAGAGATGGTGACCGGATTGAAAAGGTCCAGCGACACTCATCGGAGCATTGGAGGACCGGATACATCCAGCAGAGCAGTACAGAGCGACTGGCCCAGCTGACAGAGAAGCAAGCTGCAGTCACGGGACCCAAGTTACCACACGGAGCTCCGATCCAGTTGGTGAGCAGGTTACGGCCCACCGTGCGTTAACTTTTACACGAAGTTAGACTCACATACAGGCCTCACTGGAATTTGTAGTTCCACGGAGGAGGAGCAGAGAGACAGACACTGAGCAGGCTTGAGGCCTATCTACTCTGGCGCCTCAAGCGTTGTAAATTAGTTACCGGAGCCATACCAGGAGTACCTCAACCTAACATTTCATTAGCTGAGGATTACAAATTACAAAGGCGTTATTTTAGCTAGCGAAGAAACAAGATCACGGACTAAGTACTTTAAGTGAGATCTCATTCATAGCTTTTAAAGCAAGGGGAGCTCCCAGGTATTAATCTGGATATATATATATATATATATATATATATATATATATTGTTTTAAATTGTTCCTATTGAAATATATTGTGCTGTTGTCCTATGTTGGGATGACAGCACAATTTCTGGAACCACCTGTTTTGAATATTCTACCGTAAAATATATTTCTGGTTAAGTATCCAGTGTTGTGGCGTACTGTTTTTCCCCACCAGGTGGAGCCAGTGGCTCCTGAGGTTACAATACCAGTACTTTGTATTTGTATTATGTTGCATTGTGTTGCATTGCATCACAGCTGTGCCAAGGAGATTGAGTCAAGTTAGTGGGGTTATTGATAGAGTGCAGGCCCAAATCAAACCAGCAGCTCCTTCGGGGGTCAGTGCTACATACTTCATGTATCGGAGGCTGTGGAACTGTTCCTGGACATCCTGGTGGGCATGCACTGGCTAATCAAGACTTAAAGTGGAGGTCCACCCAACAGGGTGCTTTAAGCACTCCTCCCCCCTGCCATATTTGGCATGTAATTTTTTGGGGGGGTAATAGTTTGACAGGTACCCGTTCCCACTTCCGCTCGGATCGCCTAGGCAATCTGAGCAGAAGTTCTTCTCTCCCCAATGCTGGCACCCGGGAGAGGAAAAGGAGGTAAGCGATGGTTCGGGTGACCAGATCGCTGGATCCTGGGACAGGTGAGTTTGTATTTATTAAAAGTCAGCAGCTACACTTTTTGTAGCTGCTGACTTTTAATAAACATAAAAATTACTGGAGCTCCGCTTTAAGCCTGGTACTCATTATTATTTTTTTTTACGTTCAACCTACTGGGCTGAACAAAAACAATTGAAGAGGTCGGGAGGAGATCCTGTACAATCTGATGTTAGTACAGTGATCCTCTCCGCTGAGCTATTGTGTTCTGAAAGGGGGATGTCACCCTTGCTAGAACACATCAGTCAGCACACTTAGCCATTGGCTGAGAGCGCTTATCATATATTGATTGGCAAACCTCCTTCTGCCCCTTCGACAGAAGCCCGACATTGCACAAATGGGCGAATGTCATGCGGTTTCTATTGAACCGGCCGATACCGCCTGATATTCGGCAGTGTGTTTGGCCCTTTATTGTGGACATGTTTCCAGCGTATAGACAAGGCAGGCAGGGTGGTGAATTACTGTGACTACTAGCCACAAAAATAGGATTTTGCCTATCACTTTATGTTAGTAAACTAATGTGTAATTATCTTTTTCAAGTCCAGTTTGTGTACCTCTTATGCATTGTGTATGTACATATACCTACACATACCTACCAACATTATGGTCCCAGTGTTCCATCAAAACAGTCAACTTGTCGAAATCTCCAACCAGGTCACTTCCGGTGACTCTCCAGCATCAGTAATTGGACATTTCGATGAGTTGGCTGTTTTGACACAAAACCGGCAGCGTATACACTCCGGTACGTGATGAGTTGGCTGTTTTGATTGAACAGCGGCTAAGGAGGAAAAAAGTTGTCGCCGCCTTGGAGGTGGTCATGTTGTTGGTTACTAGCGGGCGGACTAACAATGTACCTAGAGGCGATTCAGTTCGCATTGTGCGCTATACAAGTATTTCATTCATTCATTCATTCATTCATTCATTCATTATATAGTCTAATGGAGTGTACACGCTGCCGGTGTTAAAACAGCCAACTCGTTAAAACGTCCAATTACTGATGCTAGAGAGTCACCAAAAGTGACATGGTTGGAGATTTCAACGATTTGGCTGTTTTGACAGAACACCTGGACCATAATGTTGGTAGGTATGTGCACATACGCAGTGCATAAGAGGTACACAAACTGGACTTGAAGAGGATAATTACACATTGGTTTACTAACATAAAGGGATGGGCAATATCAGATTTTTTTGTCTCAATAAAATTTTGGTGAAAAATCAAGACATTTTGCCAACATTTTAACCTTTTGTAGTTAATGTGGAAGACAAAAACCCTAAAAACAAAACAAAAAAACAAACAAAAAAACCTTAAATATGTAATATGTTGCAGCTTATCAAACCTTGTGGTAGCCTCACTCTTTTTTTTTTTTTCCTTCATTTTCAATTGATGATCCTGCCAGTAACACACTTCCTGTCCTAGGGTGACAATGCTCATTCACTGCACTCTATGGAGAAAAAGAACTGTCACCCAGGGACAGGGCTACAAAACACCTCCCCCTCCTCATCTTTATAACATAGGTGGGAGGTGTTTTTCAGTCCACATGGAGAACTAGGAACAATGTAACTGATAGCAGTGC